>NW_022436962.1:22914791-23033261 GCF_009761245.1 Sapajus apella | reverse complement strand
TGTGTGTGTGTGTGTGTGTGTGTGTGTGTGTGTGTGTGTGTGTGTGTAGACAGACAGAGATAGAGCAAAAAGAAGAAGTACCCTCTGATGGGGGCCCTCTATTTCTGCAATTCTTCCAATCCCACGGCCTTAGAACCACAGACAATCATTAGGTTCAGTCCTTGACTCCTTGTTCTTCGTAAATGTCTTATGTATCTTGAAATGCTCATTTAGCTTGTAAGAAACGTAAATAGAAAACTGGTGGAGAGGAATGAGAAATAAGATTTGAAAGGTAAGATTTGGGCCAAATTATGGACACCCACGATGACAGGCCAAGGGGATGTTTGGGGAAACATTGCTTTTTCTTTTAGAAATATATTTTGGAAACTATTAGGGATGTTTAGCTTCTTGTAAACCAAAGATATATGTGGCTAACTGCTCTTCAGCCAAAGACTTTGATATCATTTAAACATTATCTTGGTACATTTGCCATAATTTATGCAAAGAATGCATTCCCCAAAGATTGTGTTAAGTCACATGTTTGTAAATCAAATCATATTTTAAATGTACTCAGGGACTTTACTATTTAAAGAACCACTTATTAAACATTTTATCTACTGAATACACACACATATCTATAGTGTACTAATATACGTGTCTGTGAGAGAGTGTGGGTATGTGTATAAATAGTAAACTTGTCTTGGCTTAAAATTGGATACAACTGTGGTTTACTCACCCACTAAATTTATCATTTTCTAAACTCTTGCTTTGCTGTCCTCTCCAAGCGTTTAATGCTTAAGACAGTAAAAGCCACTGCCCTAATATCTGCTAGATTTTTAGACAGAAAGACACTAGTTCATTGTCATCTACTTCATGCTCACATAAGCTACTGTCAGCAAGATATCTGATGTGTAAAATGTCTAGTGAAAGTGTTTTATTTTTAAGGGTGTAAGAGGAAGGAGGGAAAGATTGCCTGGATGCTCCCTGAATGTCTATGTGGAATATTGTTTGTTGGTTTTGAAGGACTCAGTGAGCGGGTGAAATGGGAAGGGGAGGGAGAGGCTGTTCATGGCAATGACCTGCTGGTGGGAGGAAGAGATTGTTAAATCCAGCTCAGAGGACCTCCACAATCGCAGAACTGTTTTGCTTCTCCACCTTTCTGTATTGCTCAGCTAAACCAGGCAAAAATGGGTCTCTTGTTTTAATTACCCAGCTCATTGCTCCAGTTCCCCACTTTGCTTTGTCAGCAAGGACCTTTCCCGTATACGTACAAGCACCACCCACATTCACATGCAAGAGCCATCTGTTTCTTCTGCATCTGGCACAGCTGGCCCTTCTATGAATATTTTTCTGGTCATCTTGAACTTGAACAAGTCCTTTAACTGTTTGAGCTCAAGGCTGTTTCTCATAAGACCTTCTATTCTGGAAGAACTTGTCCCAGAGCACAGATTAGCACTTTGCTAGGGAGATAAAAATGCTGCCAGAGCAGAAGTGGGGACAGGGCCCCTCCCACCTGTGCTGATTCTGCATGTTCACAAGCTCCAGGCTCACCTCCACCGCTTCCCTCTCCATGCATATTCATTGTCCATCACAAACCGTGAACTGCAGGGCGAAAGATATTTCGCTGGTAATAATTGTGCAACTGGAGACTGTTTACCAACGCTGAAACGAATTAATGCCAAATCCGAGGTTATGTGGATGTGATGTTTAAAAAAATGCATTTAATTCAGCCCAATGACTTAAAAATTCCATTGATTAACTAAAATTCTGTCTCCAGGGTTGACTGTTTTTTTTTTTTTTCACAAAATCGATTGGCTGTTTAGTGCCTTATCGACACTTCCTGTGAGTAGTTTATCCTCAAAGTCAGGATTTTCTTCTTCCCAAACCAAACATAAAGACAATAAACTTTACCACATTGATTGATGCTTCCTTCATGAAAGACTTCTTTGTAGCAGACGATGCTGTTTGATAGCATTTTATCCACAGTAGAACTTTACAAATTGGAGTCAATCCTCTCAAACCCTGCTGCTGCTTTATCAACTATGTGTAATATTCTAAATCCACTGTTGTCAGTTCAGCAATGTTCATAGCATCTTCACCAGGAGTAGATTTCATCTAAGAAACCACTTTCTTTGCTCATCCATGAGAAGCAACTAATAATGTGTTCAAGTTTTGCCATGAAATTGCAGCGATTCAGTAACATCTTCAAGCTCCTCTTCTAATTCTAGTTTTCTTGCGATTTCTACTACATCTGCAGTTACTTCCTCCACTGATGACTTGAAGCCCTCAAAGTCATCATCCATAGGGTTGGAATCAATTTCTTCCAAGCTGCTGTGGTTTTGGTTTTGTTTTTGAGACAGAGTCTTGCTCTGTTGACCAGGCTGGAGTGCAGTGGCACGATCTTGGCTCACTGCAACCTCTGCCTCCCGGGTTCAAGTGATTCTCCTGCCTCCGCCTCCCAAGTAGCTGGGAATACAGGCACGTGCCACCATGCCCAGCTTTTTTTTTTTTTTTTTGTATTTTTAGTAGAGATGGGGTTTCACCATGTTAGCCAGGATGGTCTTGATCTGACCTTATGATCCACCCACCTTGGCCTCCCAAAGTGCTGGGATTACAGGCATGAGCCACGACCCCCAGCTCAAACTGCTGTTAATGTTGATATTTTGACCTGCTCCCATGAATCATGAATATTCTTAATGGTATCTAGAATGGTGAATTCTTTCCTGAAGCTTTTCTATTTACTTTGTGCAGCTCCATCAGAGAAATTACAATCTATGGCAGCTACAACTTTACAAAATGTATTTCTTAAATAATAAGACTTGAAAGTCAAAATTATTC
This sequence comes from Sapajus apella, assembly GCF_009761245.1. NCBI lineage: Eukaryota > Metazoa > Chordata > Mammalia > Primates > Cebidae > Sapajus > Sapajus apella. The sequence continues at coordinate 23,030,444 of NW_022436962.1, read as the reverse complement.
CTTGATTATGAACTGCAGAATGGATGTTGCATTAGCAGGCATGAAAATGGCATTCATCTGATTGTACTTCTCCATCACAGTTCTTGGGTGACCAGGTACATTGTCAATAAGCAATAATATTTCGAAAGGAATCTTTCTGTTCTGAGCAGTAGGTCTCAAGAGTGGGCTTAAAATATGTAGTAAGCCATGCTATAAACAGGTATTCTGTCATCTAGGCTTTGTTGTTCCATTTATAGACACAGGTAGAGTAGATTTAGCATAACTTTTAAGAGTTCTAGAATTTTCAGAACAGGAAGTGAAAACTGGCTTCAACTTAAAGTCAACAGCTGAATGAGCCCCTAACAAGCGTGTCTGCCTGTTTTTTGAAGCTTTGAAACCAGGCATTGACTTCTTCTCTGCAGATAGGAAAGTCCTAGATGGCATCTTTTTCCAGTAGAAGGCTTTGTCTACATTGAAAATCTGTTATTTAATGTAGCCACCTTCATCAATGATCGAGCTGGATCTCCTGGATAATGTGCTGTAGCTTCTACCTCAGCACTTGCTGCTTCACCTTGCATTTTATGGTTATGAAGGCAGCTTCATTCCTTAAACCTCATAAGCCTAGTGCTGCTGCCTTTCAACCTTTCTTCTGCAGCTTCCTTTCCCTCCTTAACCTTTATAGAATTAAAGAGAGTGAGGGCCTTGCTCTGGATTAGGCTTTGGCTTAAGAGAATGTTGTGGCTAGTTTGATTTTTCTATCCAGACCACTAAAATTTCTCTGTATCAGCAATAGTGCTATTTCACTTATCATTCATATGTTCTGGAGTAGCACTTTTAATAATAATTATTATTTTTTAAGACAGAGTCTTGCTCTGTCACCCAAGCTGGAGTACAGTGGAGTGATCTCAGCTCACTGCAATCTCCACCTCCCGGATTCAAGTGATTTTCCCGTCTCAGCCTCCTGAGTAGCTGGGATTACAGGTGCACACCACCATGTCTGGCTAATTTTTGTATTTGTAGTAGAGATAAGTTTCCCCATGTTGGACAGGCTGGTCTCAAACTTCTGGCCTCGAGTGATCCGTCCCCCTCGACCTCCCAAAGTACTGGGATTACAGGCATGAGCCACCACACCTGGCTTTAATTTTCTTCAAGCATTTTTCCTTTGTATTCACATCTTGGCTGTTTGGTCCACAAGGCCTAGGTTTCAGCCTAACTCGGCTTTCAACATGCCAGTCTTTACAGAGCTTAATCATTGCTAGGTTTTGTTGGGTCTTAGGGAACACAGAGGCCTAATGAAAGGGAAAGAGGTAAAGAAACAGCCAGTTGGTAAAGAAGTCAGAAAACACACAACATTTCTGTATTAAATTTGCCATATTATATAAGCATGGTTTGTGGCATACCAAAGAGATTATGAGAGAAATATCAAAAATCACTGATCACAGATTACCATAACAGAGACAATAATCGTTTGAAATATTGCTAGAATTACCTAAATGTGGCACAGAGGCTGGGTGTGGTGGCTCACTCCTATAATCCCAGTGGTTTGGGAGGTTAAGGTGGGAGGATCACTTGAGGCCAGGAGTTCAAGACCAGCCTGGGCAACATAGCAAGACCCCATCGCTACAAAAATAAAAATAAAAATAAATTGGCTTGGCATCATAGTAAGACCCCATCTCTACAAAAATAAAATAAATTAGCTGGGCATGGTGGTACATACTTGTAGTCCTAGCTACTTGGGAGGCTGAGGTGGGAGGATCACTTGAGCCTAGCAGTTCGAGGTTACAGTGAGCTGTGCTCATGCTACTGCACCTCAGCCTGGCTGACAGAACAACACCCTGCCTCTAAAATAAAATAAATAAATAAAATAAACAAACACAAAACTTTTTTTTATATGACACAGAGGCACAAAGTGAGTATGTGCTTTCGGAAAAACGGCACCAATAGGACTTGCTCAACACAGAATTGCCACAAATCTTCAATCTGTAAAGGATGCAATATCTGCAACGTGCTACGAAGCAAAGTGCGATAAAACAAGCTACACCTGTAGATAGGACTTATTTTGGTCTGCTTAGCTTTCCTTCCTTTGAGGACCAGCCTTTCCCCTAATCTGTAAACCACTAGGGTTTCAATCTCAGCTCTAGCAAAACAGGACCACAGGGATAGGCACATGATCGGAACAGACCAAGTAGCATCCCTATCCTGAGAACTTAAATTTGAAAGAAGATGCATCCCAGGACTCAAAAGCAGCTAGGTGGAGTTGTCAGAGCTGAGTATCCTAAAGGTATAAGAGGCTTAACATCTCTGCCAAGAATCCTTGGAACTTTCCTAGACTCTGTCTCTTTACACAGCTTGGGTTTCAGCTCTTCCTTTTATTATGTGAATGACCCTGTTCCCTCCCAACAAATTCCTTTTGGGAGTGTTTATGTTACCCAGAGCTAGTGTCTATTCCTTGCAACTCAAGAACAGCACCAGATATGCTTAAACAGTTTTGTAATTGCTTAAATCTGAGAGCTATGAAGTGGCAAGGTCAGGATATTTTTTTTTCTTTTTGAGATAGGGTCTTACTCTCTTGCCCAGGCTGGAGTGCATGGACATGATCATTGCTCACTGAAACTTTGAACTTCTGGGCTCAAGCCAACCCCCACCTCAGCCTCCCGAGTAGCTGGGACTACAGGCACACACCGCTATGCCCAGCTACATTTTTTTATTTTTTGTGGAGATGTGGTCTTGCTATTATTTCCCAAGCTGGTCTCAAACTCCTGGCCTTAAGCAATCCTCTCGCCTCGGCCTACCAAAGTGCTAGGACCACAGGTATGAGTCACTGTGCCTGGTCCCAGGTCAGGATTTTAACTCAGGCCTACATGACTACAAAATTCCATGAGTAGCCATTGGTTATGCTGATTTATCTACCCTGTCATGTGCATCTCATGGCTTTTATTCTTGTAACAACAGATTTTGTCAATTTTTGCTTTTCCACTAAAAGCTTTGGCCAGTTTCTTACTAGTATCACACATCAGCCAATATCAGGGTTGTCTTGTTTTATTTCTTAATTTTTGCCAGAAAGCACATTAGTAATACTAGTCCTATAATGTTGGACAAATTACTTTGCCTATGCGAAGTAATAGAGGTGAAGTAATTTGTCCAACAAATTACTTTTGTTGCCTCCTCAAACATCTGTGACATAAAAGGGGAAAAAAATGTCATTTAACTGCAGGTTGCCTTTTAAGAAAGAAGGATGAAGGTAATTTGAGGGTCCTCTCTTTGCTGAACAGGGATGAGGAGTGAGATGGTTGGGCGAGCTTAGAGTTGCTGAGACATATTTAAACTGCCCAAAGATGGAGCAAAGACCGTCCAGAAGCCTGGGCTTAGAGATGGGGGATAACTGAGCTCCACAGTTTTCAAACCTTTTTTCACACCGAAGTGTTAAAATTTTTTGAGCATGCACCCCCAATAAAATACACTATTTTTGTAAATAATAAACATTTACTATGGAATCATTGCAACATGTTATAAAATATATGCAAAAATAAAATGTAAAAGGATACATTAATAATATAAACATAAGTTATAATATTTTATTTCTGCATCTGCATGATTACTTTGTGCACCTGCTCGAGTATTGTCCTAGGCTGTTTTGCATTGCTGTAAAGAAATAACTGAGACTGGGTATTTTATTAAGAAAAGAGGTATCCTTGGCTCATGCTTTTGCAGGCTGTACAAGCATGGTGCTGGCATCTGCCTGGCTTCTGGGAAGGCCTCAGGGAACTTTTACTGAGCATCTCACATGGTGAAAGCAGGAGCAAGAAAGAGAGTGAGGGAGCGAGGTGCCACACACTTAAAAAAACCAGATCTCGCGAGAACGCAATGCACTATCGCCAGGACAGCACGGAGTCATGAGGGATCTGCTCCCATTACCCAAACACCTTCCACCAGCCTCCACCTCCAACACTGAGGACTACAACTTAACAGTCATAAAGAGATTTGGAGGGGACACCCAAAGTATATCAGGTACCCATTCCTACTTTGGACACCACTGACTTAGGGATAAACAGAGAACATTCCTATAATAACTCCATGGGCTGGGCACAGTGGCTCATGCCTGTAATCCCAGCACTCTGGGAGGCTGAGGTGGGCTGCTCACTTGAGGCCAGGAGTTCAAGACCAGCCTGGCCAGCATGGTGAAATCCTATCTTTACTAAAAATACAAAAATTAGCCGGGCATGGTGATACATGCCTGTAGTCCCAGCAACTCAGGAGGCTGAAATGGGAGAATCTCTTGGACCCAGAGGTGCAGTGGGCCAAGGTTGCAGTGAGCTGCGATCACGGCTCTCTTTTTTTTTTAAAAAAAGAAAAGAAAAAAAAAGATATTAAAAGAAAAAAAGAAATAACTCCTGATAAATTTCTTCTGGACAATGATTTTTTTGCTGAAGGACTTTTTAAGAGCTTTTCTATCTCTGAGTTAGCGGGTGTTCATATTACTAATTTACATGGTACTCTTATTACTAATTTAGCATTTAACAAATATTATTTTAGGTATATTTGCCTATTAGATTGTAACATTCTTCTGGGCAAGGGCTGTGTCCTATTTATTTTTGCATTCCCAGTGTATAGCCGTCACACAGTACACGGCACAAGCAGGTGCCCAATAAACAATTGCTTAATTTAATAGAAACTTGCTTCCTCTGCATCTTTCTTTCCAGAGTTGCCAGCCCAGATACTCAGTCTTCATTCCATTGGTAGGGCCTGGGCCACCACTGGGACAGTGTAATTGAGAACTTCAGAGCCTCAGTTGCCTAGTGTCCCAAGCCCAGCAGTTCTGCTCTTAGCCCAGGCTCACTGAGCAAGTTGCTGAGAGCAAATGATCAACCCATTTTAAGCTCAAACAAATGCATACAGTTGAATATCAAGAAGTTAGCCGTAGGCCTGGAAGAAGGAAATTATTAAATAGCAATGTCTTAAAATCGACCTTTGCCTTTCTTTCTGAGTTTTTTGTGCAATGCAACAAATGCTAACATGTACCTCCAGGTTCTCCCCAGTAGCTATTACAAAAGAAACCTATGTGGCAGGAGGATTCCTCCGTGGGGAATTACGTTTCCTGTGTCTGTAGTTCTTTGGTCTTGAGGCACTTACCATTTTACAGTTGAGATCTCTAATTGTGCACAGGTCAGGAAATAGTGCATATGTTTCTTAGTTTCTCTAATCCCTTGACTATATATTAGAGTTTATGGAGGTGGAGGTCGCATCTCACATTTTTGTGAAATTACGCAATTCTGTCTTCTTTGGCTTCCCACAAGAAGCCTGGGAAAGCTTGAATTTCAATCCTTTCTTGTTTCCTTAGAAGAAAATGGAATTCTATTCTTCTGTCCCTGCTGTTTTTGCCCCACAGAGGAAAGACTGTTGTACAAGAATAATTCAGAGAATTCAGATAATAATCGAGCACTACATTTATATCCTTGGGGAGAGAAAAAAACTAATCAGATTCTCAGGGCCAGAGACATTTAATCTGTCTAATTTCAAGGACTGTTCTCTCCTCACATATTTTCAAATGATGAAACAAAGGAATATCAGACCACATCCTCTGTCTGGTGAATGAGGTGGAACAAACCCAGCAGGAAAGCAGAGAGAAAGACAATGTAAACGGAGAGGATGGAGGAACTGAAAATGTCGATACTGCAGTCCCGTGAATAGATGATTTAACCTGTGATGGGGCTATTTCCTTTGACATGAGATAGTAGTCCTAAATCCAGAAGGCTTGCTCATTGAGGCTAGAGTCGTCGGGCAGGCAGCACTCAAGGATTTGTTCAAACCTCCTCTCCTTCTGCACAAATGGCTGCCTCAGCTGTTTGTGGTGGGCACTTTCAGATGCAAATGTAATGTTGGTCACTCATTGCTAATCTCAGTTGCTATTCTGGTTGCTCCTCTGTCCAGGAGAGAATTGGCTGCAACACCAATACTACCCCACAACATGCAGTGTCACGTCTCTGCGCCAACTGCACTTAAAGAAAAAAAATAAAGAAAAGAAAAAAGTCTTGATAGCATTTCCCCCTCCCACAGGGCCAATTAGTTATGGACTTTCTTTTGGTTTGATGTTATTCAGTGAAAACCAACCACATGGAACCCGCAACCCCTCCCTTCCCTGAAGTTTTCTAAGAAATTCACAATGCACAAACCAAGGGAGTGTCTTTCCTAGGCTGGATTTTTCTCTCTGAATCTGTGGACAAAAATATTACTGCAGCATTTCTGCTTCTGAGCCTTAGCTTTTCCCTGCCTGTTGCACAGAAGACAATTGCATCTGTCCTCCTGAGCTTGGAGGAGAAGAAATGTTCACCCTAGTTATGTTTTGAAATTCTCTCCTTGAGTCCTCGAGCTGGATTTGGTTCTGATCATGCACAGATTTGCAATGTGAGATTGAGTGGTCTTCAGGGCTGTCAGCAAAATAATATCACTCCTTTGTGAAGGGGTGACAGGCTATACAAAGAGTGTGGCCTGTTTTATCTCCTCATGCTGGCTGCCAACTTTTCAAAAAAACAACTTAAATATTTTCCCATAGAATATATGCTAATTGAAAAAATGCATATAACAAAAATAAGCCAAATAAAGGAGCAGAAAGGATCAAACCTAATTTCCCTACTTAACATAACTACTATTCACACCTGATGTGTCTATCTCATCTCTTATTTATGTGGCTTCTTTTTAAAAATATACTATTTAATATACTATTTTTAAGCAAAATATTCTGCATATTTCTCATATCAGATAGTTTTCTGAAAATTCACTTATAAAGCATTGTTTTTGTTTGTTTTGCCTTATGAATAGACCCTAATTTACTTAACCAATCACCTGTATTGAGGACATTAAATTTTTTGTTGTTGGAAAAAATTCTTTGGATAGAATCTGAATTTTTAACACATTTATGGTAATTTTCTAAAAATCAATTACTAGCAGTAGAATTGCTATTCAAAAGTAAACAAACTGTTTATGACTCATCCCCCTATTGCTTTTCAAAAAGATTATATCAATTTACAAGGTCACTAACTATGTATGAAATTATTTTTAATCTCTGGCATTCTGACAGGCACCCACTAGAATGCATCCTAGTGTTTTAGTTTGCATTTTTAAAAATAGATAATACATTGAGCATTATTTCTTTTGCATACCCATTTGTTGTGCCTCGTTTGTGAATACTCTATTTTGTGAATATTTTTACCCAGAGTCCTCAGATGAACAACGTGTGAGGAACTGACAACTGGGAATTGAGTATTTTCCATATTGATGTGTCAGAATTCTTTACATATTATATGCTGAAAGGTAATCTATATGTTGCAATTATTTTTCCTCTGTTTGATGTTTGACTTTTAATATTGTTTTATTATATGGAACATATAAAATAATTTTTATATGTTTATAAAATAATGTAAAATACAGAGAAGCATTAGGTAAGTAAACTACAATCACCTAAATATCACTACCTAGAGATAGCTAAGACTTGCAGACATTTTTATGGTTAATGTAATTCAAACCATTTTAGTATTTTCTTCTGTGGTTTTTATCTTTCTTGTTATTCTTAGAAATATATTTCTTACCATAATCACCTGCATTTTAAATTAATTTTTTATTAATATGTAAACATTTAATTAATCTGGAATAGTTTTTGGTGTATGGTAGAAGGTAAGAGTATAATTTGATATTTTTAAAATTTTCTTTCTTCTGCCCAGTATATTTCTGTCTAAAAAGTTTATATATGAGCCCTGGCAAGATAGTGAATCCCCATCTCTACAAAACAATTGAAAATTAATCAGGTGTGGTGTCATGTCCTTATAGTCCCAGCTGCTCAGGAGACTGAGGTGGGAGGATCCTTAGAGCCTGGGAGGTCAAGGCTGCAGTGAGCTGTGATCACACCACTGCACTCCAGACCCTGTCTCAAAAACAAACCAAAAAAAAAAAAAAGCAAAAAAACAAAAAGCTTACCTATGTAGCTCATTCTTGCTTTATAAGTGTGAAAGAATCAATAGAAGGAACTGTGAGTACACCAAATAATTATTCAAAAGCAAGAAACTGTACCAATAACAATGAAGACTGATCAGCATGAATGGTCACATATAATAACCAAGTCAAAGGGGTCCAGCAATGTGTGGTGCAATGATGGAACAGCCACAGGCGCCAGGAGGTGAGCAGCCCATTCACAGTCCATCACTGGCCCTATGCCTTTTTCTCCACCACGACCTACTACCTCCTGCTGCCACCTTCCAGGAGGTTAAAAACACAAACCATTAAGGGAAAATGGCATTAAGGCATAATGAAATATGTGAAGCAAAGTGGGAAATTTAGTGCCCAGGACTTGATGGGCATGGTATTGGATAGTTGAGACACCAGGGGAGGTATCAGACTTTGTCCTCTGCCACCTCTGGATGACAGAGTAAAAAACTATGGTTCCATATATAAGGAAGATTATTAGCGGCTTTAACATTAAATAACTTCCCTGTGCCTACTCCCAATTGCACAAGAGTTGCATAGTTTTATGATTTAGTTCAGACTAATTGCTTCACCCTCCCTGGCCCTGCCCATATCCCTGTTTTAGAAAACACTCCCAGCACTGCTCCATCTAGAATCTCCTCCTATTTGGTTGGCTACCTTGAACACTAGCCCCAGGCTGTTTAATTGGAGGCAATGTCCAGTGTAGTATCCTCAGATGAACAGAACTCTCCAGCTCTGTTTTTGTCTTCTCTTCTGGACCTTGATACTAACGCAGCACTATCTACTCTTGACCTGTCAAGCACTCACCCAGACCACCTATATGGGCCTGATGCACCCCTGAGTCTCTCTCCCTTTTGGCCACATGAACCTTCCAGGAGCCAAGACTGATGCTGACTGACCACTCCTCTTTACCCTCAACTTGTCTGTTAGTGATGGGGAGATTTCCTAGGAAGTTAGAATAAAACCTTGAGTTTCCTGTCGTCTCTGTAGAAATTCCCAACAGTTTTTCAAAATGTTTTCTTTATGAAGTTTATTTACCCAAGTCTTTTGGAGCTAACTCCTTTATTTTGTTTGTTTGAAGTGTGTTCATGATTGCTCACTGAAGCATTTTTACAATGGTTGCTTTAAAATCTTTGTCAAGTAATTCTAATGTCTTTGCCGTCTCGCTGTTGACACCTATTGAATGACGTTTTTCAGTCAGTTGAGATCTTCTAACTTCTTGGTATGACAAGTGATTTTTGATTGAAAACTGGACATCTGGGGTATTACGTTATGAGACTCCGGATCTTACTTAAACCTTCTAATCTAGTGGGCTTTCTCTGATCCTGCTCCAATAGGAAAGTGGGGATATCACCTTGTTACTGCTAGCTAGGGATAGAAATCCAGGTTCTCCCTCTGGCCTCTGCTGGCACTTAAGGAGTGGCTCCTAGCTACTGATAGGGCAGGGGCGGGGGCACTGGAGTGCTTCCTTACTACTCCCCATGTGGCCTCCACTGGTGGAGGGTGGGAGGAAGCTCTTTAAAACAAAGCAGTGGTAAAAGCCTTGACTGTCCCCTAAGCCTCTTCCGACACCTTCCCAAGGAAGGGGTAGGATGCCTTTTGTATTACCCTGGAGAAATCAAGATTCCACCTCCCTACTACACCTTCTTACATCCCATCCCTGTTACAGGGGAGAGGCTAGGGCACATCATTATAGCCTGCTGGGGGTGGAAACCCGGGCTCCCTACTTGGCCTTTGCCAGCATAAGTAGAGTGGGACCACAGCGTTTTCTACAGTGTTGGCTGGCGTACAGTGATTCTTGTCTAAAAGTGCCCTTTTCCTAGTCCTTTGGCTAGGGAAAGTAGGCTTTTCTTAGAGCTCTTGGTTTTTGTTTGTGCCTGTTGGCATTTCTGGGTTGCCAGCTTCTTCAGATCCAAACAGAAAACGCAGTCATTCCTTGGGTCCCAAGGTCTTTGGCCAGTTTGCCTTCTGCATCCTTTCAGAGCCCTCTTATATTTCAGAGCCACGTAATGTCCAGGGTTTTTAGTTGTACTTAGTGTAAGACATACCAAAAAGTATGTTTATTCCACTTTTCCAATTCCCTTTTGTCTTAAAAACAAAAATAAAACAGATAGATGCATATGCATGCAAACACACACATATACATATATATGCACACATATATATAGATATGCACACATATATATGTATAATTTTTATCATGGGAACAACAAAGCCCATGCTTTTTTCATTCATTCAATTTTCCTTGATATTTAAGTAAATATGAATAGTTTGTGTTCAGAAACATTCTCATTCAGGAAGAATCAGAATCAGCTAAATATGGATCATCACTCTCTTTCAATGCCTAATTAGACTTGTCACTGTCAGTCCTTTATTGGTTACAAATCATCAGTAGTTCTTATAATTATATCTTTGTAATGAAAGACAGAGTGCTTCTCCCTGATGTCAGCAATTCCAAGCAATATGAAAGCAACTAAGCATTCATATGGAACTTATATGAAATACAAGGGTGTGTGTGTGTGTGTGTGTGTGTGTGTGTGTGTGTGTACACACATGCATACATATCTTACATATACGTGTATACTTACTGTTACCAAATGTTTAAAGTCATGCCAAAGTTTTTGAGTAACATTTTAGAGAGAAGCATAGTTTGTGTCGAGAAACAAAATTGAGGAACAAAATATAAAGATGTCTTCACCAAAGCATATTTGATCGGCATAGAGCCAACCTGGAAATGCAGGTTGAGTAGTGAAATAAGTTTCCCCACTGAGCTCAGGGGCCTGGATTTGCTATTAGAATCTCAACCCAATGTGTCTGAATTAACCAGCTGTTGGACTGAACTGAATTAGCTCCTCATCTTAGTTCCATATCCTAGACCTGGCTCTTATGTCTCCCAGGACCTGGTCGTGGTAGAGGTGGAGTGCCATTAAGCAGTTACAGAGCAGCAAAGAAAAAGATGAGAGGGAAAAAGAAAGAGCCGCCAAGACCGAACCTGGGTGTCATCAAGACGGAGTCATCAGGCCTGCATTACAACAGTCATCGGCCTTCAAGTTGCAGTAGGAGCATTTCCTATTATCTGTCTACTCACTTGGGAGGCCCAGCCCTAGAAGAAAGCGAGGAAGCAGAAAAGTCTTCTGTAGCAGTCAACCTAAGTATGTCTCTGATTGTGGCAAAGACAGCTTCATCATCCTTGTAGAGAGCTTTGTAAGCATTAAGGAAACAAGACTTTCCCCTTATGGCAGATGCATCCTGTTTCAGGCCCTGAAAAATCTAAATCTAACTTCACACAGGATATGTAGAATAAATAAAGAATCATTTGTGAAAGGCCCCGTTTAAAGTCTGTCTTGATGTAGGTCCTTCAGTTCATCCTCACTTACACATGTATTCACCAGCCCGTACAATTAGCCCAGCAGAGTCATACAATTAGTCCAGGAAACCCTATCTCCATCCCAATTTTCCAACACTACCACCCTGTTTATCCCCAAATACTACTGTTTAGGTCCCAAGACAGCCAATGTTGCTTGGCCCTGTGGACTTGCCCCTTGCACATCGCTGCTAGGGTTTAAAATGCAGCTCTTTCTGAAACACTCTGACCAGGTTTGCCTTCCTGGTACTCTACCTCCTTGCCCCAGCTCCTTGCCCATAGAAGCTAATCCTTAGCCTGAGCTACCTGCCCACAGCTGAGCATGTGGCCCTGAGCAAGAGATATACCCTCTCTAAATCTCAACTTCTTCATTTATAAACGATACACTATGCCATTTCAAAGACTTCTTTAATGCTTTGATAAGATATTGCATGCAAAGTATTTAGCACGGTGCCTTGTGCATAACAAGCCTATGTGTATATATGTGTTTATCCACATTTGTGATAGTATCAGGAGAATTATGTTTCATTATAGGCATTACCTTCATAAGGACATTGATAAAGTAGAGTATCCAAAAGAAAATTAGCCTCAAGATGGAAGAAATACTAAGAGCCGTTATTGAACACCTGTGTACCAAATATTATACTAGCAAACCTGGTAATTTTGTCATTTATTCTTGACAAAAGCCCTAAAATGTAGCTATTACTATCTTTATTTTCCTAACAAAGAAACTGAGACAGAAGAGGGCAACTTGCCCAATATCACAGAGTTCAGAGGGGCAGAAAAGGAATTCAATCCCAGATCAATTTTGATTCCAAAGCCCACAGTCTACTGCATGACTCTGCTTTCTTCCATATGAAGTAAGAGGAAAGTGAGGGGATTAGGAATATTTACCAGGGCATTAGGGTGTGAGAGGAAACAGTGCAACATTGAGAAATCTTCAATAGCTCATCCTACTCTGAGGTTTTGTCATCTAATCAACACCAGGCCATGGAACCAAACTAGAGGAAGCTGTGATGTGTGGCCCTGATGCAGATGACATTCTAGACTTTTGGTATTTTCTTTTCCCACAACCTTTATTTTTCTCTCCCTGCCATTTAAAAGTTTCCTTTTTCTTCTGACACAAGCTCAGTACATTAATAAAGAGCTTATTTTCAGAGGAAATAGTCCCTATTGTTTAGAACTGCTGGGAAGCCCCTGCAAGTAGACATGCTGACCAGACAAACAGGCTGAAGAAATGGCACCTGAGATGGCTCCTAAATAGTGATGATGAAAAGAAAGATAAAGCATGGATTTTAAGGAAGTTCAATGAGATCCAAGACAACACAAAAAAACTTCTAGGGCCGGGCACGGTGGCTCACGCTTGTAAGCCCAGCACTTTGGGAGCCCGAGGCGGGTGGATCACGAGGTCAAGAGATCGAGACCATCCTGGTCAACATGGTGAAACCCCGTCTCTACTAAAAATACAAAAAAATCACCTGGGCATGGTGGCGCATGCCTGTAATCCCAGCTACTCAGGAGGCTGAGGCAGGAGAATTGCCTGAACCCAGGAGGCGGAGGTTGCGGTGAGCCGAGATCGCGCCATTGCACTCTAGCCTGGGCAACAAGAGCAAACCCCCATCTCAAAAAAAAAAAAAAAAAAAAAAAAAAACAACTTCTAAAGCAATTCAGGAAATGCAGGAAGAGATAAACATCTTAAAAAGAAATCAATCAAAGCTTCCAGAATTGAAATACTAACTTAAAGAATTTCAAAATACAATTGTAAGCTTTACCAATGGACTGAACCAAGCAGAAGAAAGAATTTCAGATTTGAAGACCAGGTTTTTGAACAAAGATCGAAAGAGACAAGGGCATTATGTAATGGTAAAGAGAATAATGCAACAAGAAGAGCTAACTATCCTAAATATATATGTACCCAATACAGGAGCACCCAAATACATAAAGCAAGTTCTTAATGACCTACAAAGAGACTTAGACTCCCACACAATAATAGTGGGAGATTTTAACACTCCACTGTCAATATTAGACAGATCAACGAGACAGAAAATTAACAAGGATATCCAGGACTTGAACTCAGATCTGAACCAAGTGGACCTAATAGATATCTAATGAACTCTCCACCCTAAATCCACAGACTATACATTCTTCTCAGCACCACATCACACTTACTCCAATTGACCACATAATTGGAAGTAAATCACTCCTCAGCAAATGCAAAAGAACGGAAATCATAACAAACAGTCTCTCAGACTACATCCTTAAAGAAAAGAACTCAGGATTAAGAAACTCATTCAAAACCTCACAACTACATGGAAACTGAACAGCCTGCTTCTGAATGACTATTGGATAAATAATGAAATGGAGGCAGAAATAAAGAGGTTCTTCGAAACCAATGAGAACGAAGACAAAACGTACTAGAATATCCGGGACACATTTGAAGCAGTGTCTAGAGGGAAATTTATAGCACTAAATGCCCATATGATAAGCAAGAAAAGATCTAAAATTGACACCCTATCATCACAATTAAAAAAACTAGAAAAGCAAGATCAAACAAATTCAAAAGCTAGCAGAAGACAAGAAATAACTAAGATTAGAGCAGAACTGAAGGAGATAGAGACAAAAAACGCTTCAAAAAATCAATGAATCCAGGAGCTGGTTTTTTGAAAAGATCAACAAAATAGATACACCACTAGCCAGACTAATAAAAAGGAAAGAGAGAATAATCAAATAGATGCAATAAAAAATGATAAAGGGGATATCACCACCAACTCCACAGAAATACAAACTACCATCAGAGATTACTACAAACACCTCTGTGCACATAAACCAGTAAATCTAGAAGAAACTGATAAATTCCTGGACACTTACATCTTCCCAAGACTAAACCAGGAAGAAGTTGAATCCTTAAATAGACCAATAACAAGGGTTGAAGTTGAGGCAGCAATTAATAGCCTACCAACAAAAAAAGTACCGGACCAGATGGGTTGACAGCCAAATTCAACCAGACATACAAAGAAGAGCTGGTACCATTCCTTCTCAAACTATTCCAAACAATACAAAAAGAGGGAATCCTCCCTAACTCATTTTATGAGACCAACATCATCCTGATACCAAAACCTGCCAAAGACACAAATAAAAAGAAAATTTCAGGCCAATATCCATGATGAACATTGATGTGAAAATCTTCAATAAAATACTGGGAAACCAAATCCAATAGCACATCAAAAAGCTTATGAATCATGATCAAATTGGCTTCATCCCGGGGATGCAAGGCTGGTTCAACATACGCAAATTTATAAACGTAATCCATCACATCAACAGAACCAAAGAAAAAACCACATGATTAACTCAATAAATGCAGAGAAGGCCTTTGACAAAATTCAACAGCCCTTTATGGTAAAAACTCTCAATAAACTAGGTATCGATGGAACATATCTCAAAATAATAAAAGTTATTTACCGCAAACCCACAGCCAATATCAAACTGAATGGGCAAAAACTGGAAACATTCCCTTTGAAAACTGGCACTAGACAAGGGTACCCTCTCTCACCACTCCTATTCAACATAGTATTGGAAGTTCTGCCCAAAGCAATCAGACAAGAAAAATAAATAAAGGGTATTCAACTAGGACAAGAAGAAGTCAAATTGTCTCTATTTGCAGACGACATGATTGTATATTTAGGAGACCCCATCATCTCAGCCCAAAATCTCCTTAAGATGATAAGCAACTTCAGCAAAGTCTCAGGATACAAAATCAACGTGCAAATATCACAAGCATTCCTATACACCAATAACAGACAAACAGAGAGCCAAATCATGGGTGAACTCCCATTCACAATTGCTACAAAGAGAATAAAAATACCTAGGAATAAAACTAACAAGGGAAGTAAAGGACCTCTTCAAAGAGAACTACAAACCACTGCTCAAGGAAATAAGAGAGGACACAAGCAGATGGAAAAACATTCCATGCTCATGGTTAGGAAAAATCAACATTGTGAAAATGGCCATACTGTCCAAAGAAATTTATAGAATCAATCCCACCACCACACCCTGCTAATTTTGTATTTTTAGTAGAGACAGGGCTTCTCCATGTTGGTCAGGCTGGTCTCAAATTCTTGACCTCAGGTGATCCGCCCACCTTAGCCTCCCAATGGGCTGGGATTACAGGCTTGAGCCACTGCGCCCAGCCTAGGAATTTCAAGATTTTTTTAAAAAAAGTTTTCACTTACTCATGAGTTTCATTAACCAGTTTGTCAAAAATGTCCCTTTTCTAGTGGTCTAGTGTGTGTTTCATGTTAACTTAATGCCACTGTTTTATCTAAAATCAGCAAGATCTTCAAGTACTTTGCAATGTGTTCAGATGACACACTCCTCTTTGTTATTAGTATTATCAAATAATTCTAAAGCCTTCTCATGGCTTCTGCTTGGAATTTATTTCTCAAACATAATGAATTTCTGTTTGGTTTTAATCTAAAAATATATTTTTACATTTTACTCTCATTATCAGACCAACTATTTTATTTTTAACAGACATCTTTGTTTTGTTTCACATTCCATTAATTTTTGTCTATATTTCTTTCATGTTCTAGTTAGTAGATACATTTTTAAATGGTCAAAACAGAAAATAAATAAAATATGATACACACACACACTACGAAATACTACTCTGCCGTAAAAAAGAATGAATCATAAAAAAGAAATAAATTATGTCTTTTGCAGCCATTATCTTAAGTGAGATAACTCAGAAACAAAAAATCGAATACCGCATGCCCTCACTCATACATAAGAGCTAAATAATGAGTACTGTGGACAGAGAAAGTGGAATAATAGACATTAGAGACTCAGAAAAGTGGGAGGGTAGGAGACAGGCGAGGGATGAGAACCCACCTGGCAGGTGCGAGGTACATTATTTGTGTGATGATTATACTACAAGCCCAGATTTCATCACTGTGCACTACACCAACATAGCGAAACTGCACTTGTGGCCCGTAAACCTATGAAAACAAATAAATTAATTAATTAAATTAAATAAAAAACTGTGATGATGATGGCCATAGCTTGGAAAGTGTTTCCTGTGCACCGGTCCCCGTTCTATGTGCTGTGTGGACCAAATCACATACGCCCCATCACAATTCCACGGCAGTTTCTAAACAACACCCTGTGTTTCTGATATCCTGTCTTCTGAAATTTTCTTGCCCCGAGTACATGAGTTTAGACTCAAGTGATACCTCATGTTTTGATACCTCATGTTTAAAAATGAAGACTCATCCTTTAGAGCTTATTTTCTGGTAGGACACAGTATCTTTAACAGGGTGGACTCTGGAGCCAGCATCGCCTGCCTCAGTTTGAATCTCAGCTGAGCCACTTCCTACTGTAAGACTTGAGGATCATATAATATCTACCAATAAGGTTATTAGGAGATGAGGAAATTTAAGCATATTTCCCAAGTTTCCGCAACTAGTGACAGAGCTGGACTTAAACCCTGGTGGAGCTGTCTTCACGTCTCCATTCTACAAAGGGGCCATTGGTGTTTGCCGGCTCCCTGCGGTCATGTTTGCACCCAGCTGGCATGTCCTCGCAGACAAACTTCTTGGCTCTCTACTTAAAACCAAAAAGAAAGAGAAAAGAACTTTCGGCAACCTGCCAGTGGAAGTCCTTGGTACTTCAAATAGACTCAACATATAGTGACTGAAGAAGCTACTATGTGCAAGGCACTATTTGAGGGACGAAGGATACACAGCTGAATAACACAGCCCTTTTCTGCGAGTTGCTTGTAGTCTATCGAGGCAGAAAACCTGAAAACACATAAGCTAAATGTAGTGTGTGAGGAGAGTGGCAATATTAACATTTCCAAATTTGAACCGATTCATTTTTAAACACTGTTATTTCTCTCCTTTGCCTTATCCTTACTAAAGCAAGCAGATCAATCCACACCTCCACACCCACGGCCACAGAGAAAGGATGTGACACGGCAGAAAGCAGAAAGGAACGAGCCTTCCCAGCTCCACCTGTACCAAGGCATTGGTGGTATAACTGAAGACAAGTTACTGATAGCTGGGAGCATTTTTTTTTTCACTTATCCACTCAGCATGCAGTCACTTACTCTTTTACTCAACTCATGTTTATTAAGTAACTACTACGTGCCAAGTGCAGTTTTAGGTACTGGTGATGCAGCAGTGAACATAATAAAGTCCCTGTACCTCAAGGTGCTTATATTCTCAAGTAAAAAAGACTTTAAAATAAGCAAACAAATATATATGAGTCATCAGATGATGATAAATGCTGTAGATAAAAATAAAGCAGGGGAAGGGGAGGTGAGAGGTTTTGCTGGAGGTGCAATGGAGAGGAGGCTGTTGTTTTATAGAGAGGGATCCAGGAACAGCGTCTCTAGCTGGGTGACTGGAAGACGTAAGAGAGCAAACTACGAAACTCACCGGGGAAAGAGCATCTCACGCAAGGGGAATGGCAATTCAAAGGCCCTGAGGCATGAGTATACTTCATGTTACTCACAGGGGCCAGTGTGGAAAGAGTAACTAAGGGGACAGAGTAGAAGATAGACGTCCAGATTATGTAGAACTTTAGATGTCACTCAAAAAAGGCTGGCCCTTCCAATGAATGAGATGGGAAGTCATTAGAGTGTTTTGTGCAGAGAAGGGTCACCTTTTGACCTTTTCTTTCTTTTCTTTTTTTTTTTGAGATGGAATTTTGCTCCTTTTGCATAGGCTGGAGTGCAATGGCACAATCTCGGCTCACCGCAACCTTCGGCTCCCAGGTTCAAGTGATTCTCCTGCCTCAGCCTCCCGAGTAGCTGGGATTACAGGCCTGTGCCACCACACCCAGCTAATTTTTTTGTTTGTTTGTATTTTTAGTAGAGATGGGGTTTCACTATGTTGGCCAGGATGGTCTCGATCTCTTGACCTCATGATCTGCCCGCCTCGGCCTCCCAGAGTGCTGGGATTACAGGCGTGACCCACCGTGCCCAGCTGACCTTTTTTTTTGAGACTGAATCTCCCTCTGTTGCCCAGGCTCTGAAAAGCAGTGGTACAATCTCAGCTCAATGCAACCTCCACCTCCCAGGTTCAAGTGATTCTCCTGCCTCAGCTTCCCAAGTTGCTGGGATTACAGGCATGCACCATGATGCTCAGCTAAATTTTATGTATTTTTAGTAGAGAGGAGGGTAGCACTGTGTTGCCCAGGCTGGTCTCAAACTCCTGACCTCAAGTGATCCATCTGCCTTGGCCTCCCAAAGTGCTGAGATTACAGACATGAGCCACCATACCCAGCCTTGACTTTTGTTTAAAAAGGACATTCTGGTTCCTGTATCAGTGATTGGGAGCAGGTAAGGAGAGAAGCAAGGAAAAGAGTAATCCCAGGAGGAAGGATGGTTGCTCAGACCCAGCAGTAGAGTGATGTAGAGACCACAGGATATGCTGATGAGCAAAATGTGGGGTAGTGATAGAAAGAGCTGTTAAGCATTCCAGCTCCAAGAGTTTCGGCCAGAGCAAGTGGAAGCTTAGGACCTCAGGCAAGATGAGACCTTGCCATTCATCCATTTCAACCCACACATTCGCCATTATGTGAGAACACTGAGACCTAGAGAGATGAAGTAGCTGCTGCTGATCACATGGGAAATCAGATACCGGAGTAAGGTTTTCTAAACCCGAGAGCACCACCACTTTCTCTCTCTTTTTTGGCATCATCAAGCTGATTTCTTCACCTTGGAGAAGTTGTTACAGCTAGTGTTCGCTAATGCTCTGGCTGAGGAGAAATTAATATCTACAAAAGATGATAAAAATTAGGAAACCAACGAATCTGTGGGTTTTTTTTTAACAATAGTGGCTCCAGATATTGTTTAAATATTTTTGTTTCAGAACAGTTTTGAATTTACAGAAAAATACAGAGGTTCATATACCCCACACCTGGTTTTGCCAGTATTAGTGTCTTAAATTAGTAGGTCCATTTGTCATAATCAACAAACCAATACTGACATATTATTATTAACCAAAGTTTATATTTTGTTGAGTTTTTCTCGGTTTTTCCCTAATGTCCTTTTTCTATTTCAGGACCCCATCTAGGACACCACATTATATTTAGTCATCACATCTCCTTAGACTCCTCTTGGCTGTGACAATTTCTCAGACCACCCTTGTTTTTGATGACTTTGACAGTTTTGAGAAGTACTTGTTAGGCATTTTGTAGAATGTTCCTCATCTGGAACTTGTCCGATGTTTTTCTCATGATTAGAATGGGGTTATGTGTCTTTAGGAGGAAGAGCACATAAGTAAAATGTCATTTCATCACATCCTATTGGGGTACCTATAATCAATACAATTTATCACCATTGATGTTAACCTTGATCCCCTGGCTGAGGTAGTGTTTATGGGATTTCTACACTGTAAAGTTACTCTTTTATTCACCCTTTCCATACTATATGCTTTGGAAGGAAGTCATTACGTGCAGTCCAAATTTAAGGAGTGGGAAGTTACGGTTCTATACAGATATGTATGGAATATCTATAAATATCATCTGGAAATCTTCTGCATTGATTTGTCTACTCCCCACACAGATCTATTTATTCAATCATTTATTTATATCAGTATGGACTGGGCAAGACATCAATAATGTCCACTATTTCAGATGCAGACAATGAATGAATGAGTGGGTGGATGAACGACAATAGTTACAGTTAACAATAGAAATTATACAGCAAGCATAAATCCACACAAAACCTTATACACAAATGTTCCCAGCAGTATTATTCATAATAGCCAAGAGGTGGAAACAACCCAAATGTGTATCAACTGACAAATACATAAACAAACTGTAGTACACCTATTCAATGGAATATTATTCAGCTACAGAAAGGAATGAAGTATTGATACATAATACGACAACATAGACAAACCTTAAAAATATGCTAAGTGAAAGAAACTAATCACAAAAGACCAATCATGATTCCATTCATAGGAAATGTCCAAAACAAAGACATTAAATCTATAAAGACAGAGACTAGAATGGTAGTTGTTTAGGGCTGAGTGATTGGGGGTTAGGGGGCTTAGGGAATGATAGTTACAAGGTACAGAGCTTCCTTTTGAGGTGAAGAAAATGTTCTAAAATTGACTGTGGTGATGGTTACCTATGTCTGTGAACTTACTAAAAACCATGAAATGATATACTTTAAATGGGTGAACTGAATGTTATGTTACATAAATTCTATCTCAATAAAACTGTTTTAAAACAGAAATTGTAACAGCATGCAAGTTGGGAAATATAATTTGGTCCCTCTTATTCTAACAGTAGGCTGGTTTGTACTTTAATTTAGATGCCTGGTTACCATTGGTGTGAAAATGAACAGTTAAAACAGATAATTTCAAAATGTTAGGCAACAAATCATAAACATTCATATCTGGTTCTAGAAAACATCACAGTGGCCAGGTGCAGTGGCTCATCCCTGTAATCCCAGCACTTTGGGAGTCTGAAGCAGGTGAATCACTTGAGGTCAAGGGTTCAAGACCAGCCTGTCCAACATGGCGAAACCCCATCTCTACTAAAAATTACAAAAATTAGCTGGGTATGGTGGCACACACCTGTAATCCCAGCTACTCTGGCAGCTGAGGCAGCGGAATTGCTTGAAACTGGGAGGTAGAGGCTACAGTGAGCTGAGATCATGTCACTGCACTCCAGCCTGGGTGATGGGTGATAGAGCAAGATTTTGTCTTCAAAAAAAAAAGAAAACATTACAGATTTTGAGGTTGTCGATACCCATTTCTAATTGTGTTTTACCTAGATGACAACATAAATGTATCATCCTTGAGTTAAAAAAAAAAAAAAAGACATACTAGAAGAGAAGGGCAAGACATTTTCTAAATGGAAAGTCAACTAGGGATAAAATGTGTTTCAAGTAATCCACAAAGAGACAGAGCAATATGTGAATAATGGAGAGTTGAACATACATATGCACACGCACCAAACCACACCATGTTTTACCCTTAAACTCAGCTGACTCTCTCTCTTTTCTGTGTCTTCCTTCATTAGCTTGATTACCACCTCAGCTATGAATAAATGACACCACACTGTTCTGCCTAAGGCTTAATGAAATGGGCTATTTAAACATTCAGTGGAGCCAAAGAGACATAAGGGGGGGATACGGTGCTAAGCATATGAACTTGAAGTTGTTGGCAGATTCTGATCAGCAAATACAGAACACTCTTACTGAGCAGAAATTAGCTCATCATTTGTCTGTGGAGTTGGCCCAGGGCAATCATTTATTTCCAGGTTCCATCTGCAGCCCTGCCATCCCTGCAAAATGGGGTTGGCACCCTCCCAGAAACATGTTTTCAAAGAGGGCTCAAGGAATTGCCTCCAGCATCTCCACAACCTGGCATCTTGCTCGTTCATTGAGTAGGACTCACCTAAAAACAACAAAAGCTTTCTGCTCAGAGGAAGAAAAATGCCTAGCAGCTGGGTGACGGAGGTGTGCTAAAGAAAATATTTTCTCTCTAATGAAATCATACACCACCAAAATGTGAGGAGAGAGGAAAAGCTGGGTCCAGTGTCAACACAAGGGGCTGATATATGTTAAGACACAGGAGAAAGAGAGGAAGGAAATCTTCCAGGTCAAAAAGAGAGTTTTATTCCATGAAAAGACGAGCAGCTGTTGGAAGCTGGAGCTCCACTTCCTGCTGGACTCTCGATTGCGGGCTTTGACACAGTGAAGAAGTATGGAAGACAGAGTTGTGGTAGGAAATAAAGAATTCCTGGCCAGCCTTTGCCAGTATTCTTGACCAGTATTGCCAACTAGTGTCTGCATTCCCTGCCAGTGTCTGCTGAGTTGCCAAGTTTGCTCCCCACTCTGCCCAATCCATTCTTCTTCATCCTTGGCACCACGCAGACTTTCTAGGTCAGTCCTAATTTCCAATACTCTTTACTGTGGCCCCGTAAACAACCAAAATTGCAGGAAATTCTAACTTTTTATAAACCAAACTACATCTTTGAGACTACTGCCTGCATCTAAAAATGGATCAAGTCTTATTCCATTTGGGCTGCGATAACAAATTGCCATAGGCTAGGTGTCTTAAACAACAAACATTTACTTCTCACAGTTATGGAGGCTAGAAGTCCAAGGTCAGGTCAGAGTTCCAGCAGAGTTGCACATGGTTGAGTTATTGGTGAGAGCCTTTTTCTGCTTAAGTTCTCACGTGGCCTTCTTTTGGTATACATATGGAGAGCAGGAGAGAGAGAGAGAGAGAGAAAGAGAGAAAATATGCTAAAATCTTTTCTTCTTTTTATAAGAGCACTAATCCCATCATGGAGAGTCCACCCTCAAGACCTCGTCTAAACCTAATTACTTTTCAAAGACCCCACCTCCAAATACCGTCACATTGGCGAT
Organism: Sapajus apella; assembly: GCF_009761245.1. Taxonomy (NCBI): domain Eukaryota; kingdom Metazoa; phylum Chordata; class Mammalia; order Primates; family Cebidae; genus Sapajus; species Sapajus apella. Next base: position 23,007,738 of record NW_022436962.1, on the reverse strand, counting down.
TAGGACTTCAACATATAAAATTAGGGGGAAGGGGATACAAACATCCAGTCCATAGCAGACCACAACCCACCAGCTGTAGTTGCTATGGTCTGAATGCGTCACCCAAAATTCATATGTTGAAACTGAATCATCAATGTGATATTATTAAGAGATGAGGCATTTAGGGGGTGATTAAATCATGAGGGTGGAACCCTCATGGATGGGATTTGAGCCCTTCTTACTAAAGGGCTTGAGGGAATGGGCTTATTCTCTTCTTCTCTTCTGCTGCATGAGGATACAATATTTTCCCTTTCTTCCTTGTAAGGCTGCAGCAAGAAGGCCCCTACCAGACACCAAATGCCACCATGATCTTGGATTTTCTGACCTCCGGAATTGTAAAAATAAATTCCTATTGTGTGATATTTTCCGATAGCAGCACAACGTGACTAAGACATTACATGCCTCTACTTGGAGGCCAGGCTACAGACAGAGAGAAGGGAAGAATGAATTTCCTCTCCTGGAAACTCTTCCCTTTCCCTTGGTTCATAGGAAGCTATCGGCTTGCTGGGCAGAGACGATTGTAATAGGCACTAGGTTGGGTCATTGATGGGAGTGGTAGGGTGGGATAAAGAAAAGCAAATGTTAAAACCAGAATAACAACTTCAGAGTATCAGCATTGCCTATATTGGCACATTCAATAAAAATTATAACTCATGTGTGTAATCTGGAATGACCTTCCCACCCCTCCCCACACTCCAAAGTACTTGAATGTGACTCTTGCAAAAACTCCCAAAGAAAATTCTCACCTAAACTCACTCCTCCCATCCCCTTCCCTTAAGAGCAATACTTGGCACAATCTATTTCATTAAATGACACTTTCTAGGAGCATAGCAGATGCTTGTGCTCACTCACCCCAGGCAATCCATTTGCCAGGTGCTATAGCCTTAACCAACACAACATTTTACTATTGAACTTGTCATTGACATGGAGAACATTAGTCTACCAGATGAAACAAATGAAAACTCCACAGGGTTACACAATCCTCTTTCGGTAATCTAAGAGATTTGCCCACCATTTTCTTTTCTCTCCTCTTTGTGGAAAAGCTATCCAAATTCTTTAGCAGATATTCAAGGCCCTCTGTGACTCTCATTCCAGACTATTTACACTTCAAGCCACTCTGCCTAATGACAAGGGCTGTAGCTAATGACAAGGGTAGCTCAGCTCTTCCCACGAATGCTCACTTCTTTCTCACTCCAATGTCTTTGTGTTTGCAATTTCCTCCCTCCATCAGAAATGCTTCCTCTCAAATTCCATTTGTTGAAATTCTACCTACATCTCAAAATTTAACTCAAATACCAGCTTATCCATGAAGCCTTCTCTGATCTACATACCTCCCCCAGCTCTACCCTCTAATGTAATGGACCTCTCTTTCCTCTATGGCCATATCTGTGTATGTGATCATTAAATTTCCTAACAATTATCAAGTGTTAGTCATCAACAAGTATTTTTCATATGCAAACATATATTTTAAGGGATTTTAACTAGACCATCTTTGTGACTGTCATGGTACCTAGAAAATCACCTTGCCTAGATCACTTAGCATGTGATAAACTGATAGTATGTAGGAATGGACCTCCAGGTTTTATGAATATTTAAAGAGAAGGAACTAAAAAAATTATATAAAATAACTGCTTTTGTTTAAAAACTGAGCCTGGCTTTGAAAAATATTACTGATGCTACATATTTAAGGGATCGTTCTGTTGGAGATCACAGCATTAGACCACACTCTGGTGGGTGGAGATGAAGGATCCTTCAAAAGAGATAAATATTCAGGTTGCTTAATGGTGGGAAAAGAGAACAATCCAGCATCAGGGAATGAAGACTCAGAAGGTAGGCCTTAGTTTGGCATGAAGGAAAAAATCCTTTTCTCTTTTAGAGCCAGGAATGAGTAGACTCAGGCTTGGAGACATGGAGATGCCAATTGCAATTCCAGAGGTGGAAGAAAAGCTCCCCTGGCCACAGGAATGCTAGTTGCATGTGAGGCAGACAGCAGGTGTGAGGAAGGAACCCCACACACTCTGGCCTTATACAATTTAGCTATTTTCTTTTTATTATGCCCAAATTTTAATAAACTCTCATTACCTGTAGCAGCCTGCTATATCATATAAAATTAGGTGGATCTTACACTTCAGATGAAGAGAAGAGAGGGAGACCATTACCCTTGTCCCTACATTCAGAAGGATTATCACATTGATGGTAACTCAGCATAGAGGTGATCCCATGGGGGATTTGGGGGGCCGAAGGAGTCAGCCAGAGTACACATTGGCAATTTGGTACTAAAAAGAATGTGACATTAAATCCTTTGTAATTAATCACTTTCTAATTAACAAGTGTGCTGTGCTTTATATGTCAGGTATTCTTGACATGTTTAATAACTGTAATTTATTCAAGCGATTACAAACATACATCAGAAGTTAACACAACTCACAGAGGTGCCATTAAACATAACAGAATACCCAAAATGGTTTTAGCACTTTTCTTTAGGGAATGTGCTACTTGAAAGGAAGATGTCTCAAAAGTCGATACTAAATTAGGTTAAAGATAATTACTAGCAGAATGTGTATAAAAGAACAACTCAAATTAATTGCTCAAATTGATATGCCAAAGGTTGATTTTTTGAAAATGAAGTCCAGATTGTTCTACAGTTTGGATACTGTTAGCATTGTCCTCAGCCTTGGGTCACCTCTAACTACAATGTTCAACAATACCAAGCAAAAATTTATTGAGTACCTACTAGAAGCCCTGGCCACACATTACAAGACCCTTTTGATAATTAAAACACAATTCGTATTTCAAGGAGCATACAGCTTAGTGGAGAATACAGACCCTTAAACAGATTATTAGAAAATAATTTAGTGATTTTACCAACTGAGATATGCAAAGAATAGCATAAGAATTCCAAAAGGAAGCTAGTTATTGAACACTTTTTGGTGAAAAAGCTAGAAAGCTTCTTGCTTGCCTATGTTTCACACTGAATTAATTAGTTTTTAAGTCATACAAATAGACTTTTAATTGCAATTTTTTTGCTGCCATCCCAAGCAGTCATTCACCTGGTTTTTGTAGCTCGAGTTTTCTTATAATTAATTGTAGCACCAAGTCCCAAACAAAAGTGTTGAGAGGGCTGGCCACTTTCAGAATGGTGGAGTGAGAACGTTGGCAAATCATATGTTAAAAAACACTGATAAAAACTAGCAAAATTATCAAAAACAATCATTTCAGAACTCTGAAAATAACCAAAGGCATATATAAATTGAAACATACATATTTAAGAAAAACCACTGAATCTTAGTACAAACAATGGGATCTGTTACATTTTAGTTTGGAGCTGTTCCCATCCCTCCCCTCTAGGTAAATGATACAGTAGCCATGAAGGCTAGCAGCCTCGTTGTCATGGAGTGGGTTGATCTGATTTGAAGCTCCCCAGAAAATCCCACACCTGGGACGTGGTCAAATCTGATAGCTAGTAGTGACAAACTATTGGGAAACCCAACATTGGGAAAGCCAACTGCCTAAGGCTGCAGTACTAGTAGGGATAAGCAAAAGACCAACCAAAATTTAAGAGGCATAGAGGGAAAATGAGACAGCCACAAGGATTTCGAAAAGCACTGATATATTCCTGGGGATCTGAAAGATTGTACCCATGCACAGGATTGCATTTACATTCAAGAAAGACCAAAGAGGGCCCCGGGGCCTTTGACTGACCATGAGACTCTGCAAGCAGAAAGTAAAAGTCAAGGTAGAATTGTGAAATGTCTAAACTTTGAATGTATGCACCAATTCACACACAGATCCCACGGCATAGAGTGGAAACCTTGTTAACTCAAGATGTTTTAGGTAAACTTCTGAGGAACCATTGGATGACCATTCAGCTATGCTGACTCAGATGTGACCACTAGGAAGCCTACTCAAAAATAAAAGCAATAATTCAAAAATCTAAAAACCTAATCAGACTTCAGTGGCCACACATGGAAGAGATTTTATCAGTTCAGGCAAGTCACTAAACAAGTTAACAAACAAAAGAGCAAAAATAAAAATTCCTTGGGAGGATCAAAATCCAGAGTGGGTACAGTATGATCTAAAATGTCTAGTTTTTTTTAATTACCAGAAATACAAAGCAGCAGGAAAATGTAGCCCATATACAGGAAAACAAGCAGTCAACAGAAGCCATCTATAAGAGAGCCTAGATGTAGAATTTAGTAGATGAAGACTTCAAATCACTATTATAAATATGTTCAAAGAACTTAAAGATACCATGTTTGAATCGTTACATAAAAGTATGACAACAATGCTTCGCCAACTGGAAAATAAAATAGGGAAATTGAAATTATAAAAAGAGCCAAAGTAAAATTCTGGAGTTGAAAAGTAAAATAACTGAAATGAAAATTTCACTAGAGTTGTTCAAAAGCAGATTTAAACTGGCAAGAAAACAAAATCAACAAGCTTGGAGATAGTGTGTCCAACCTGAAGAACAGAAAAAAAAAGGGAAGAGAAATGAACAGAGTCTCAGAGACCTGTGAGATACCATCAATCAAATCATTATCCACATGGTGGGAATACAGGGAGGAACAGAGAGAGGGAGAGAGAGAAGAAAAAATATTCCAGGAAATAATGGTTGAAAATGTCCCAAATTTGATCAACAAAACATTAATCTACAAATTCAAAAATCTCAACAAATCTCAAGTAGGATAAACTCAAAGTGATCCAAATCTAGAAACATCATGGTCTAATTGTCAAAAGACAAAGAGAAAATGTTGAAAGTAGCAAGAGAAAAATAACTCATCCCATACAAGTAATCCCCAATAAGATTAATAACTGACCTCTCATCAAAAACAATAGAGACCAGAAGGCAGTGGGATAACATATTCAAAGGGCTAAAGTAACAAAAACCTGTCAACCAAATATTCTACATCCAGCAGAACTATACTTCAAAAATGCAAGCAAGATAAACACATTTCCTGCCAGACATGGTGAGTCATGTCTGTAATCCCAGCAGTTTAGGAGGCTAAGGTGGGTGGATTGTTTAAGCTTAGGAGTTCGAGACAAGCCTGGGCAATATGGCAAAACCTGGTCTCTACAAAAAATACAAAAATTAGCCAGGTGTGGTGGTGTGCGCCTGTAGTCCCAGCTGCTTAGAAGGCCAAAGTGGAAGGACTGCTTGAGCCTAGGAGGCAGAGGTTGTAGTGAGCTGAGATCACACCACTGCATTCCAACACAGATGACAGCATGAGACCCTGTTTCAAAAAAAAAAAAATTCCCCAGGTAAGTAAAAATTGAGAGAATTAATGGCAGCAGCCCTTCCTTACAAGAAATGGTAAAGGCTGAATAAAAATGGCACAAGATGGTAACTCAAATCCACATGAAAAAAAGTAAGAGTACCAGTAGAAGTAATTATGTAGGAAAATATGAAACACGGTGTAAATATACTTTTACTCTTTGTTTTTGAAGAACTGTCTGCATAAAATAATAAATATAAAACTGAAGAAGATGATCCCAATGCCTCTCATTCTCACCCCCAAGGAGGATCATGGCTCCAGTATAGATCCAGGATATCCTTCTTGCCAAAGTCATCGTCTGTGAGACTAAGGTCACTGAGATGTAGCAAACACTAAAAACAATAAGAAGCAGAGAACCTCTTCTCTAGGAGCAGAGCTTATATACTGTGTTGTCTACCCATGATGTCCTCTGTAACTCCATTGAATACCTGCTTAACTTTTCCCAGCAGACTTCTCTAGTCTGGACAATATACTCTTCGGAGTTTATCCTGTGAGACCCTACTTAACAGCTAGACTCCTAATCTTAGTTACTCTTAGCAAACCTGGTCTCTTTGCTACTGCCCTTATCTTGGTTTGACTGAGATTATTTTAGCTCTTTAAGTAAGCAAATGGTTGGAGGAGAAAAAGCTAAGATATCTTTACAATTTCTAGGAGAACTTGTCTGTCGTATTCTTCTCTGTGTATCTGGCATATAAAGTTAGACTAAATATCAGCTAAATTAATGAATAAAACTCAGATACTAAACAGGTCATGTGCTCTACAGCTCAGGATTTCTCAAAGAAATAAGCCAAAGCTTTCAGTGGTTAGGTAAAGTCTGAGAGGCAGTAGTAAATGGTAGTGCAAAACCACCTTTTCCCCCATGATCCTTTCTTACAAAGTATCTCTTGCTTTGCTCATCTTTCTCCCGTCAGCAACCATTCAATGCCATATTGACTTGTGAAGAAGTCAAGAAAGAAAAAAGCAAAGCTAAAAAAATTGGAGGAAGGAAATTCTGGTGACTGCTAGTTGTTTCTCTTTGATAATTTTCAGTTTTCTATTCTCTGCTCTTTCTCTGTATCAGAAGGACCTATGACCACTTGAAAAATCCTAACCTCCAGCTTGAAAAACATTATCTTAGGCCATTATTATCTAGAAATTGGAATCAATTAACAAAAGAAAGAAGATAGATCATCTGCCAGAGATGCCAAGAGAAAATAATTCTAAACATCAAAAGTGAAGTAAAATTTCACCACTCAATTTGGATGTTGGTATTAAATAATTATTGATGATTAAGCTGCCATTCCTTTTAAACTCTTATACTGAAGACTGATTTTGCTTAGCTTTTGTTTCCTTTACCCTTTTCATCTCTGCAGTTAGGAGGTGGCAGACTGGAGGTGTTACTCGCGTCGCCATGGAAACCGTTCATCAGAAGCTACTGTTGAAGAACCAGGCAACGGGATGGAAATGGATGAGCAGTGGTGGTGCCCAGATCTAGTTACCAATTTGGAAGAGCAGCTGGAAAAAGCGTCTATTTGAGGTGTAATATATCCCCAGGGATTGTAGAGATACTCTCTCAACCTCTCACTGATCTTCAGCATGTAAGTCCTCCCTTTGGCATTGGTGAGGAGAACAAGTAAAAGCAACTGGAAATAGGGAAAAGAGGTCCAGCTGAGAGGAAATGGTTCCAACTCCCTTTTGATGTAAAGGTCCTAGGAATTACTTTACTACAGGGAAGTTTTCAGAACACAGGAGGGCTATTCATATGCCCTCTGAAACATGAGACATACATATGCAAGATATGTCAAGGACAGGGCTGTGCTCTGTGCTCAGCACCATCTGGAGGCATTAGCATGAGTGAATCCACTTGTCTTTTTTGTCCTTTTGTTAATTCATTTTCCATACTTATGTATCCTGTTCCAGGCTGTTCATGCACAACAAATTTGACTTTTACAAAATCTAAGGCCATCAGATTTTTATCAAAGTCAAAATTGGTCCCTCTCTACACTTGTCCCAAAGAAAAACATTAAACTTTGATCCAGTGACAGAGACATTCTCTGCACACACGACTGGTCTGATCACTATAATGATCAAGAAAATGGTTTAGCTTATTTTTAACATATTCACTCTTTACAAAGCTCTAATAAGTGGATAAGTGTGTGTGTGTGTGTGTGTGTGTGTGTGTCCCCCTAAATGAGACCCATAGCCCTTTCTTCTGAATGTAACAAACAATATGAATATCCCTGATTGGTGAGTACAAGTGTCCTCCCACCCCTGCAAATAAGTATTTCTGGGCACACACTTCATCCAGAGAGAAGAAGCCTCTACAGTATATGGAGACATTGGATTAATGGTACCAGCAAATTTAAGTTTGAATTGATAGACTATACAATGAACTCAACAATACTTTTTAAGCTCAAGAAGGGACTGGATCACAAAGTATCAGCTAAACCAAAAAGAGGTGTTCACTCAGCCCCTTCCATCAGACCTCTTGAGACTTATTCACTATCAAGAGAACAGCATGGGAAAAATCCACCACCATGATTCAATTACCTCCCACCAGGTCCCTCCCAGGACACATGGGGATTATGGGAGCTACATTTCAGATGAGTGGAGACACTGCTAAACCTTATCACCAGGGATAGCAAGAATTTGGGCCTCACCTAAAAGGCAGATGTCTAGGTAGGTAAGTTGTCAACAAGATGTTCAGCAGTAAGTAGCAAAGACTGAGCCACGGTGATACAGGAGGGGAGCCCCACAACCTGCCCCTCTGCATGCTCCCCCTAGAGGTTTGAGCAGCAGGGCACTGAAGAAGTGACCCACATATCCATCTCACACCCTGTGAAGGGGACAAGGGACGTTTTCCCATTTCAATAAGAACTAGGGAAAATGGGAAGATCTCAATTCCTAAAAATGAGCTACATGGGGAGTGAAAGGCAAGAATGGACTCCATCTCAGAGGAACTATGTTACAAGGAATTGGGAAAGCATTTAGATGTAGGAATAGGGGGAAAAAACTAGAAGTGCAGCATGAGTCATGAGGAGAACAAGTCAAAATCAGAGAGGGACTAACAAGGAGATTAGTTTGGTGCAGACTGCCTGGCCTAGGGATCTTGGATCAGTGCAAAATCTATACAGAGAGCTGCTTTGGTAGCACCATCTCCTCCAAAAAGAGTGTGCAGACCCAGACCCAGGAAACAAGGTAAACTATTGCAATACTTAGCAGTGTGTCTACACAGAGGCCTCAGATCAAGGCTGGTTTTTCATCCAAGAAAATAATCTAGCCCTATCAAACTATAGTGACTAAATTAGCTCTAAACACACTATGTGTAGGCGGCAGCTACTCTGCTTTTGGTAACAGTGTGATTCTAAGGAAATTAATTCCCAGAACTTTTTATTCCTGAGCTAATAAATATAGCATGTTTACTGAGGACCACTGTTCATTTCATATGTTTTTGACCTGGAATATTTACATTATTTAAGTAGTAAATAACTAAATCCCACTAGAGATCTAGATCTCCCAAGAATTTCTTCATGATCCAGAATGGTTTTCACAAAATATGTATTTGTTAGCAGGTCCAAGCTTGTCCATAAGCCAAGTAGATAGTAGCCTAAGTATGGTGAAATCCTTCCCCAGTCAGCTACATTCAAAGACTTCAAGCTCTTGGTGTGAGTAGCTGCTTCACAACCCTTCTCAATATTTGTTGAGCACCTACTATATACCAGGTAATGAGCAAAGCTTTGGGAATCCAAAGACAGATGAGCACTGGCTCTTGCCATTGAGGAATCTAAGAGTTAATAAGGAGTATGAGTAAGTATGGCGTGAATAGTAATTTGGGAAGCAAGAAAGAGAAAAGAACCTGAGAGCTCTAGGGATCTGAAACGTGGATCATCAAAAAGGGAGGGAAGGTCAGAACCAGGATGCTGGCCCATGATGCTGAAGGGAAATTCAGCAAGAAAATACTAAAGACTTTGCTCATGTATGCATTTACTCATCAAATACTTATTAAATATCTTTTATGCCCATTCATAGTTTGAGTTTCACAAGCATGAAAAAGTCACCCTATCTCATGAGAAGACAATTAACAAGCCATAGTAATAACATATGAAAATATAGAGAAGCACAATATAGGAAGACATAGCATGACAGGGTTTTATGTCTTTTCCTATCTCACTGATGTATCTCCACCGCCTAAATCAGTATCTGGTATGCAATAGGATTCAATAAACATATTTTGAATGAATAAATAAATAAATGTAAGGAGCACCCATCTCACTAGGGAGCTGGGCGCTGCACATCTAGGAAATCTTCCAGCAGGACGTGACATTGAAGATAGGATATGGGCCAGGCGCGATGGCTCACGCCTGTAATCCCAAGGTGGGTACATTGCTTGAGGCCAGGAGCTCAAGACAAGCCTGGGCAACATGGCGAAACCCTGTCTCTAACAAAAAAATCATTAATAATAATATAAAAGTTAGCCAGGCATGGTGGTACATGGCTGTAGTCCCAGCTACTCAGATGGCTGAGATGGAAGCATCAATGGAGCCCAGGAGGTTGAGGCCACGGGTGAGTCATGATTACGCCACTGCACTCCAGCCTGGGAAACAGTGAGATCCTGTCTCAAAAAAAAAAAAAAAAAAAAAAAATCGCAAAGAAGAATCAGTCTGTTGAGATAAAAACAATTAGAATTACTTAGGTTTTTTTTTTTTTTTTTTTTTTTTTAAGATGGAGTCTCATTCTGTTGCCCGGGCTAGAGTGCAGTGGTACAATCTTAGCTCACTGCGATCTCTGCCTCCTGAGTTCAAGTGATTCTCTTGCCTCAGCCTCTCAAGTAGCTGGGACTACAGGCATGCACCTCCATTCCCAGCTACTTTTTTTACTTTTAGTAGAGATGGGGTTTCACTGGCTAGACTATTCTCAAACTTCTGACCTCAGGTGATCTGCCTGCCTCAGCCTCCCAAATTGCTGGGATTACAGGTGTGAGTCACCATGCCCAGCTCTTTTTTGATATTTAATTTTATGTGTCAATTTGAAGAGTGTTTTGTGTAAGATTAACATTTAAATCCGTGAACTTTGGGTAAAGCAGCTTGCCCTCCATGAAGTGAGTGGGCCTCATCCAATCAGTTGAAGGCCTGACTAGGACAAAATAAGTGCCCCCCCACAAGCAAGACGGAGTTCTTCAGAAGACTGCTTTCAGACTTCATTTGCACTATTGGCTCTCTCGGGTCTCTAGGCTTCCAGCCCACACTGTTGATTTGGACTTGCCTGCCTCCATAATCACCTATGCATATCAGTTCCTTATTTTCTCTCTCTTTCTCTTGCCATATATATCTCCTATTGGTTCTGATCCTCCAGAGAACCTTAATGAATACATCTTTAAGACAAGAAGACAGTAAATAATGATGCAGGTTTCTCAGACGGTTAATCTCAGGAAGCCATCATTTAAATCCACTCCAGGCAATATGTTATCTCAACATAAACTAACCAGTGTTTAGAAAATTGATCTAAAAATTCATCAAAATGTGAATATAAAATTGCATTAAACTCTAAAACAAATCTGAGGCTGAGATGCTGAATCACATTTTACTTTTAATACAGCTCTGATTCATGAACCTGACTTTTGGAGGAATTAAACATGATCATTAGAGCTGGGTAAGAATTTGCAGATCATGTGGTCTGACCCCATTACTTTATAGCTGTGAAAATTGCCTGATTTCATCTACACTCCTGAGCACTGCCTGACATTAAATGGTCAGAAGGAAACTCTGGGAGGTAGTCTCTCACCAGCTCGACACCAGTGTTAGAGCACTGCCCTCTTCAGCTGGATCTGTGGGAAGCAGGGACCCCCAAGGAGCATGTGTGTGTGGCATATTATGATAGATGATTAACTAGATCAGTTCAAGCACAGTATTAATGATACCAATGTCATGGCTCTAAGTCTCATGAGCTAACTGACATCAGTTGTATTATTTTGTCATGGATGAATGTCTCTGCTCATTTTTCTGTCAAGAGATTACCTGATAAGACCTTTGCCATCAATCTGTATCTGATCACTGTGTTCCCCCACATTTTACTGAGATTCAGGCAGGATTAGGAGTTGCTATCCAGGGCTTCTGCACAAAAATTGGATTAATATTCCAAGTCATATCATGGACACAGAAATGTAGTAAGATGAAGAGGGTTCCCTCCTACTTGCTAAATCCATCCTCTACCAACACATTCCAAGAGAAGGTGAGCTGCCTGCTAACACGGAAAGGAGCTTCCCACGGGGGCTATTCAAGAGCTAAGGCCCTGGATAAAGACTGAGAAAGCTTGAAGCCTAGAAGAAGGAGGAGAAAGCCTAGAACAAAGTAACTGCAAAGTCAGATGGTGTTCGTGCTCTCATGGGTAAAGAAGTGTTGACAGAAAGTTACACAGGGTACCTCTGACTCCAGGAGTGCCAGCAAAGGAGGTCACAGAACACATACAGTGGTAGCACGGTTATGCACATGCCTGTGACCAGAGCCACAGATGCTATCAACAGGGGTCAGGTCAAGAGCTCCATGAGGTCAGTGACCCCATTTTAATCATTTCCCAAAATCCAGAGATGAATTGTTGCGAAGTGACTGTCTAGTTGAATGTAAATAACAAAAGCAGCTCTACTTTGATCTGTCAGCATCACTAGCCCCATGCACAACACCATGCTTATGAAATTCACAGGCTATACAAATGAAATTGGTGAGAAAAAGTGGCCACTGATGGGGAAGCTTGGTCAAGTGCAGAGCTCGGCTTAGGTCGATTTGCTCAAAGCAGAGGCAAGGCATGAGAGAGTAGGGGTCCTTCTTGTATCCAGAACCTGAAATACTGGGTTCTGCCAAAGAACTGAAAGAGGGCAGATGAGAAGGGGCAAGGCTTGACCTTGCCTCAGATGAGCACACTTTCACTTCCAGCATTATGGCTGCTCAGAAGCATAAACAATGCAACTAATTTTCCTCTGGGAAATCTCAGCTTACAGGAGAGAGGAGAGACAGCAGACTGACTTTATAATGCCTCTCAGAAGTTTCTGGATCCCTGTTATTTCTGGTAAATATGTATAAAGAGCTAACCAACAACATTAGCTACACCGCTAACGGATGGGAAGAGAAAGTTCCAAAAAGGCTTAAGGTGTAGAAGTTGATGTTCAGATTGCTGTCTTCCATACTTGGTGCAAAATTTCCTGAAGTAGCCAGTTAATGTACAGGGCTCAGAGAGCAGAAAGATGACAACTGTTTTGTCAGCAGCTCTTTACATTGCCACAACTTTCCCCAAAAGCAGCGTTTGTTACTATTGCACTAAATTTTAACTTGACAAAAGAGTCCCATATGGGGATCTCAAAGCTCCTAAATAACAGTGATGCTTGACATAAAGACAATGAATGCGGCGTTCAAAGCTTTGCACAGATATTGATTAGTGCTCTCCATAGCCCATGATCCTTCTGGTGAAATCCCAAAGTCCATAGCGTCTCCAGCCTGTGTTCCCACCTCAGGGCCTCTCCGCCAACCTCTTACAAATATGAACAAAGCCCAGGGCACCCAGGTGACTGATCCACCATCATCTCCTAGTTTAGCTCCTGGGCAAACAAAATGTTCCATGGCCTCCAGGACTTCTGTATCTAGCCTAACAACAGTTACACACTGACTGCAGGAGACCTCCCAACTATATTGGAACCTCTGACCTTATTCCTTCAGAAGGAGGGCGCACTCACAAGTTTCTGTCAATTTCTCACGCAAGGACCCAGGGCTACCTTCACCCAGGGCCACCTACACCACCGTCTGGCTAATCAGAAAGGAGCATGCCAGAACAGTGCTGCATCCTACCCTGCGATCAGGGCTTGCTTGTATTCCTGCTCTCTGAGACCACTGCCTCAGACCCCTCTACCTGTGGAACCCTGAACCTCCAGGCCACTGTAACCTCACAGATATAGCTAAGACCATTGCGCCTCGCCATCCTCCTTGGACTTGCCACATTCTACCTGCCCCATCTGTCTTATCTTTTCAGTTTTTTGAGTCCTGGATTTTCAGCATATTTGTCTGTCACCTCAGGTAACTACCTGCCTGACTTTGTTAAAGTCACCTGAATCCTCAGACTCCCTGGCCTCATACTACTTTTAATCACAGCCATGTAACCTGGGGGAATGAAGAGGGGTAGAGTGACAGGTGTCTGTCAGCCGACATTAAGAATGTCCCTTGCCCTCTAAGAGTCAGTTGGGCTGACACAAGTAAGACGTAGCAAAATGAATTGGTATAGGCCAGGGTGCCGTAGTTGAGGCCCAGCCTTGTTGCTAGTCTGGAGTCACCTCTTATTCCCACAGCAGGGGACTTTTGATTCCTACATGGCTCAGGCTTGTCTCCATCTCCAGAGACTGTGATGGAATACGAGAACTTTAAAGCATCTCAGTCTAGTCAAGGTCAGAACCAATCACACTCACAGTCACAACTTGCCCAATCTTGGGACCTAAAACTCTGCCTCACTTCCAAAAACCAGTGCCCACTCTGGGTCCTGTTTCTGAGGCCTGGGACCTCATCTTCCCTGTATCTCAGCCTATGTCATGCCATTCTAAGTAAACCTTGTCAATCCCTCTCTCAGGACCTGGAATGACCAGGATTCTGGTTAATCAGCTTGTGTTCCTTTAATCCTCAGTCTTTCTTAGAAACCGAGACAAATAAAAAGAGAGCTTGGTGTGGGTGTGTTGGGGGCGTGAGGTGAGGGGGGGTGGTATGATGAATCCTACAGTAATGTGTGCTCCCAGCTCTGCGAGCCTGCTAGCCGCTTTCACAGCTGCTGACTAATGCCTTCTCCCCGCCTCATCTCGGGAATGTGATCTCTTTCACGTGCACTCAGTGAGTGCACTGGCAACGACCCCTTAATTGGAAGTGCCAAGACCTCTGAAAATAACCTAGGGAGAGACAGATCCAGCCAGCCTGGGATAATGCACTTTCCTAGCACCTGCCACTTGCTCAGTCTAAACTGACTGCATGCGGAAGACTTGGCTGCTGTGCTTTGGAGAAAGTGCCTCAAGTCTTTCTTGTTTTTGACAAATGGGCTCCAGAGTGGCTGGGTCTGATCCTAACATTTGGTTTGCATTACACGTACATTGCACAAATCTGTGTGCCTGAGGGAACTGCAGTCTTTTTTTAGGGTGGCTTCACTGACAAGGCAGAAAGAGTGAAGAGAGGAATCCCTATTTGGACTCAAACGTGGCCAACTTGCTGACACGGCAGATAAGACCTGGGGCCGACCTGGTGATCTGGGCATCTTAGAGTTCATGAATCAAGGAAGGAAACTCTGTGGACAGCCTAGCAGGGAGAGCAGAAGTCGGCCTCTCGGAGACAACATAAGGAAAATACGATGACCAGAAGTTCTAAAGCGGATCATGGTTAATAGGTGAAAGTTTTCAGAATAATGTAAATATAATCCTAAATAATGTAATCCCAAACAATCTCAATGATGATTTAAGTGGGGCTGGGACAAGTAATTTGTGTGTGTGTCTTTAGTTGACATTTACTGCATTAAATTCTTAATGTATACCTGGTACCATGCTAAACTCTTTACAAACATTTCCCTATTCAATCCTTAAGACAACTATATTTAGTAGGTACTCTTATTCCACCCATTTTGCAGATGAGAATACCGAGGTTCACAAAGTTCAGTTAATTGGCCAAGGCCATACAGTTGATAGATTTCCCAAATCTGGATTTGAATCTAGACTCCAGGGCTCGTGCTCTTACCATTACCTACATGAAAGAAAGGCATAGTCCTAAAGAACAATGCCAGGATGCATAAAGCCTTCTAGATTAAGCTAGAAGTTGTGAAAATACTAAACAAGTTGTATCCAAAAACAGTGCTAACATGGCAAGGAGAGGCCTACTTTTTGGAGGCAAATGATACAGCCCAGAATAGCAAATAGGTTTCAACATGCGTAGCAATTCCAGGTGACGGGGCAAGCCTACCTGAAGCGCCGTGTTACAGAAATGTCTGAGACGGTGTGCGGTGTCCAGGCTGAAGTGGAAAGTGTTGAGGCTGATTACCAATATCTGCGATGGATGCAGGAGAGGGGAAGGAGGGTAAATGTGCTGCGCATGTGCCATTCATACCAGAAGTCCACAGGTGGCAGACAGAGGGAGCGGGATTTCCACGAGGAGACAGGCAAAGGCTGAGATAGATACGTGGCTAGCAACAGAGAGGTCTAACCATGATGAAAGGTGTCTGCCTAGGAGGCGGCCTGCACGTGGCGTTGGGGAAGTATGCACACTGCTGGCAGACCCAGCTTGCTCTTCAGCAGCCCCCAGTCAGGTATCCAAGGGTAGCTAGTAAAGGCAAGACTCCTCTTCCAGAACAGGATTCTGGAAAGACATCAGGCAGTGACTCTGGGACTTGATATGTGACCTCACAAAAGGCAAGAGCCAAAGGCCTGGTCCCTGGAGTTCAAATCAGAGTGAGCTCAACAACAAGGCTGAGGAACGCTGCCGAGTAATGGATCTCAGGTGTGCAGATGTCTCTCCATGCAAGGTCTGAAATGGTTCTAGAATACAGGGAGGGGCCGAGCCAGCAACTAGGAATTAAGTGGCTGTGGTTGTTTGTGGAGCTTGGGAGAGAACAAGGCAGGAAGCAGTATGTCCTCACACCCACCCTAGGAGTAGAGAATGAAGGGGAAAGAACTGGTTTGGCAATAAGTCAAGGGGAAAAGCCTGGGAGGCTTTTAATTGACCACTAACTTAAAATGAAACAACAGCTGACCGGGCTTCTACAAAGGCAAATACAGTCTGCACCAGCACCAGTGTGGTGTCCAGATCGAGGGGAAAGAATACGTATTTTGCATTTGTAAAACCACATCTGGGGAATGGTGCCCAGGATTGGACAGCCCACATTAAGGGGGCTAGGGCAAACTACAGAGGATGGTGTGAGCTTAGATAAGGTGCAGTTGTAGTAACTGAAGCTGGGTTTTGTTTTTGTTTTCCGGGGAACACGTTAGCTTCTTCTAGCCAAGGGGCTGATCTTTGGAGCAAGGATTTGACTTACTCATAACTCTTGAGGGAAGAATTAGAACCAGTGGGTGACAGTTACAGGGAGACTAACTTGTATGCAATAAACGAGGATATCTCTAACAATTAAGACAGCTCTCACCTAGATTATTTCCCCACGGGCTACTCTCCAGCTGAATGCTAATAGCCATGGGTAAGCCCGGGGATCTCAGAGTCAGGCAAAGTAAGCAAGTTTCTTCATGACTGGACTCCTCAGATCCTTTAATGTGTTAGTATGCTTTAAATTTCTCCAAGAAGATGTCCCAAATTTAACTGACCACAGAATCAAACTCTTCTTTTATTTCTTAATTTAGTTTTCATGACTCATGAAACACGTTTGAGAATGCTAGACTGAAGTCATCCAATTGAGCAAGGAAATGGGTCGCTTTGTGAAGAAAATGAGAAACCTGTCCCAATTTGAGCAGGTGTCCTTCAAACTCTACCTGAGAAAAAGGTTGTAGAGGAAATTGCTTCATAGAGAAGTTTGGATTAGATGATTCTTGATTCCACTGCCCACTTTAATGACATTTGTCCCACAAACAAACATTTCCAAAGGAGGCTGAGTTAACTTCAACCTTAACAGACTCCTAAAACAATCTAAAGGTCACCGTGTGAGAATATTCAGCTAGTAATACCTTTTGGGATTGGATAGGTCCAGCAAGAAAGTGTTTTTGGTAAATGTGGGTTTGTAATATTTTATAGGGCTGACACTGCCCCCAACAAAATGGCTTACCAAGCTTGCAGAACCTCCCAGGAGTCCTCTATGGTCATCTCAAGTTGATTTCTGGAAGTGCTTTTATGCTTCTAGTTCTTCATATCTTGCAGAGTTGCTTTTGTCTAAGATATATCCATGACTAACCTTTACAATGACTTAATTCTGTTATGGACTGAAAGTCTGTGTACCCCCTCAGAAAAAAAAATCATGTTTTGAAATCTAATCCCCACTGTGATGATATTTGGACAAGGGGGGCTTTGAGAGACAATGAGAGCATGAGGGTGAAGCCCTCCTGGATGGGATTAGTGCCGTTATAAGAAGAGGTCAGAGGCTATGGAGCTCTTCCTCCACCATGTGAGGATACAGCAACAAGTCAGCAGTCTATAGCCTGGAGGAACAAACCATGCTGGCCCTGACCTTGGACTTAGACTTCCAGCCTCCAGCACTATAAGAAATAAAGCCTTGTTATTTAAGCTAGCTAGTCTCTGGTAATTAGTTATAACAGCCCAAACTGACAAAGACACCATCTTAAATGTTTTTAGAAAGGGGAATTGGGATATAAACTTTAAAATAATCTTAAGAGCTGTATGTCTACTATAAGCATAATGTACAGTGGCATAACTAGAAAAAAAAAGGTGGGGGGACCCAGTGTAAAATCTGATACACCTGAGTTGAACAAAAAAGACCCCACCCTTTTCCTTTCAAGCAAAGGCCAAGGGTTTAGTTACACAAGGTCAGGTTCTGATTAAGGGATGGTCTAACAAGGAGTATTTTTCTTCTTTGAAACAGCTAAACTGGTTAGAAAGAAAAGACAGATGTCTCAGTAGGACAGCAATATAATTTTTGTATTACTAGGTACCACTCTAGGGACTTCCCTAAGCATCCTAGGCACTCATGGAAATGAGACTTATCCTCTTGTCAGCAGCTGGCCCAGCAACGGTGACCCCACTGACTTTCCCTGTCAGCGGATGTGCTCCTCCCTGCACTCACTCACCTAGCCTCAGCTCACCTAGAAACAACAAAGCTGCCTGTCAGATCCGGCATATTGTACTCGCTCCCGTGCATGCCAGCCACGGGGAAAGGGAGAAAGAACAACTCCTTAGGCAGCTCTGAGGCCTCTTGTGATGTGATCCCTACCCACCCCGTGCCCTCACCCCCACTCCTCTCCCGTCATTCACAATCCTCCCGCCACCCGCAACTTCTTGCCATCTTTGTTGAACCCACCAAGCCAGTTCCTGTTTTCAGGCTTTGGCATTTGCCATTCCTGCTGCCTGAAATTCTCTTCCACAACCCTTTGTGCTTGTCTTATTCTCACTTCCCTTAAGCCTCTGCTTAAATGTCACCTCCTCAAAGGATTCCTCTCATTACCCCAAAATAACCACCAAATCTTCACTCAAGATCCCCTTATCTGACTTTATGTTTTAGTCAGTAGCGTTTTTCATCACCTGATCTTAAATTATGCATCCATTTGTTGTCTTGTTTACTTCAGGCAGGCCTAAAGCATACACCTGCTGGAGGGGTGAGATGCCCAGGAAACAGGCTTTGAGAAACTGGACTTTAATCCACCCAGCGCTGCAGCAAGTGCACCAAAACGCCCGAGGTGGCTCCCTGTCACTGCTCCTGGGGGACAAACATGCATCAGTTCCAGCCTCCAGCACCGCTGGGAGGGCCCTGCAGAATAGAAAACCCTCCTGAGAGTGGCAAAAGAACCAACTCCTAGCACCTTCCAGTCCGATCCATTCATATGAGAATCATCAGCTGCTGAGGCGCCCCAGGACCAGAAACCCAGGAAAACTGCCACCTTGACTTGAGCCCCACCATATTCTGTCTCTCCAGAGCTATCAGCTGAGTGGAGTCAGTTGCAACCTTTATGTGAAAGAGGGAAAACAGATTATTTGCTGGTGGCTTTTGGTATCATCATATCAACCACTATAAATCATATCACTGTCCCATTGCCACAACTGAACAAAACAGAGGTGTCTGTCTTGTTCACCATTGTATTTTCAGTGCATGAACAGTGCCTGACACATAGTAGGTACTCAATAAATGTTTTTTATGTCCAAATAAAATAGTGGAAGATCCTCTACAAGTGAGAG
Organism: Sapajus apella; assembly: GCF_009761245.1. Lineage (NCBI taxonomy): Eukaryota > Metazoa > Chordata > Mammalia > Primates > Cebidae > Sapajus > Sapajus apella. Next base: position 22,988,600 of record NW_022436962.1, on the reverse strand, counting down.
GGCAGAAAATTATAGGGTGAATAGGGAGGAACGGGGAGTAGAGGGCAGCCTTCTCCTTCAGAGGGAAACAACTCCAGAGGTGCTCCAAACCTTGTGAAAATAGCTTATGACTCTCACCAACACTCTCTTACCCAGACGTAACTCACAGGCTTGCAGGGGCCAATGGGCGCCTTAAGGAATTGCCTCCAGTGCCTCAACTGGACTACTTCGTTGATGATGAGCTCCAAAATTTCTGAAGTTAGAAGACATCATCCTCATTGCTCAGGATGATTGTAAACTTCTTCTACCAGACTTGCTCCCAATCTCCCTCTAACCCAGACCACCAAAATCTGCCTTCAGGCTATGACTTTGAACTTGCCCCCCTGGCTCTAAGTTCTGACTTCCATCCTCCACGAAGGCTCACACCTGTTTCCTCGTCCAGCTCTGCTCCTCAGGCTTGCTTCCAGTGCCTCCTCTTACTTCCTTTGTTCTCCACTAATGAGACCTGGAAATGCGCCCCCTTAGAGCTTCCACACCACTTCAGGAAACAAGACAAATTCAAATGCTCATCTCAAGATCCTGTGTGGAAAATGAGGAGTGCCTCCTGTGGAAGTAGCTGATGACACTGGAGCAAGCTGATCATGGACAAATGATCTGGTTAAAAATGAATATGAGAAACAAAGGTTGAGGTAAGGAAGTTAACTCCAAAAACTGTAAGTTACAGCACTCAATCAATATTGAAAGCAGGAAAGACCTATTTGCTACAAGTTAGCTTGTTTTTTTTTTTAAGACCCCATTTAAAACCACACTCCATTAAAAAGGGTTTGTGTAGGTGGATTACTCTGAGAAACACACACACACACACACACACACACATACACGTGCACGTGTGCACGCGCACACACACACACACACTCACAATGCATTTCACTACACCTTTAAGAAAGTATAACAAAGCAAATGGAATGGTCAATCTGACCATACATTAAAAGGTCAGCATACGGGAGTTTTCTAAACCAAAGTGAATGTTACAATAGAGATTGAAGAGATAAAAAAAAAAATGTCACAGAGCCAACAACTGCACTTAATGGGAACTGGAAGCTTTCCCACCACAATTCTACCCAGGAGCCTCTCAGAGCCAGAGAGCACTGGATGGACGTCTGTCCTGTTCAGGGCCTGAGATGTGCTTGAGTCTGGAGGGACATACAGGTCACATGGTTCTAATCGGCCCCATGGTGGTCCAGAATCACGGGGATAGTCTCACCTGTACCTGTCACTCATCACACACACACACACACACACACACACACACACACAGCAGCAAGCAAATGATACGTTCACAGGAGGAATTAGTATTGAAATCTCAGAAGGGGAGATAGCATCTGGTTTTCAAAAGCATGTTCAATATACTTCTGGTTTACTAATACAAATTGCTGAGAGCGAACTCCAAAGAAATCTCTGTATTGATACGCATTAGCAGACAACACAGTGAGTGAAAAGGCTTTGCTTGGAGATGACTTTTAAAAAGTCATTGAGAACCACCGCTTGAGTTTGCACCTATCCTTGGTGAGGTCCCTAGAGACAAAGCAAGGGAGAGGATGCTGGCAGGGCCCTCCGTCTGCCCACAGCACATAAGCCTCAGCATTTGGAGGGGGGAGAAAAGAAATCTGACCTCCAAGCAATTGAATCCACAGGAAAATCTGCTTGCATTAACCAGCTAGGTGCTGGAAAGATTTACCTCTGCCTCATAAAAATTATTTCACTAACAGATGTCTGATCTCCACCTGAAAGGATTACTGAACAAATAGCAGATTTGCCTCAAACAGCAGCTTAGTGAGTCATCACGAATGTCAGGCAATGCATTAGCTGAAAACATTTAGGAAACGGAGGGCGGGTGGCTACAATCTCCCATTAGGTGGTATCTTGATGAGGAGACAACACACTGGAATCTATGTGATTAGAATTTTAATACATTCAGATTTTCTGCAAGGATTATAGAATGTCAACTAAAAGCTTGTTAGCTGAAAATCAGTGCATTGACTCCAGAGTTGAAAATAGTTCTTCCACCTAAAAAATAAGATTTAATATCCTAACTGTCTTTACTAGGCAGCAATATAAAATTTTGTTTTTTTTTTTAAGCTAAGCTCTCAAGGTTGAAAGTGACTTCAGAAATGATTTGGTCTAAGCAATCAAGAGGTCAACTTCTATAGCACCCAAAGAAACTCAAGTTGAGTAAAAGGATGAAGTGCTATTCTGTATAAATACTGATTTAAAAAAAAGACCTATTGAATACATTCCAAACCCTCCACAAGTAAAAATGTGTCTATGTGAAAAGGTTCACACATATACACGTGTTCACACACTTCACGCACACACACATGTTCACACACTTCACACACATGCTAGAACTGTTGTAACTCTCCATCTATGACAACCCTCATTAGCAGTATCTAGGGAACTTTCAAAAATCCTGACGCTTAGTCCACACTCCAGACCAGTTAAGTTAAAAGTGCTAGTGGTGGCACTCAGGTGTCAGTACTTATTTAAGCTCCCCAGGTGATTCCAACGTGCAGCTGAAGTTTAGAACTGCTACTCCAGAGAGAGTGTTTTCATTTGTCCATTCATTCATTCAACAAGTATTTATTGAACTTTCAGTATATGCCAGGAACCATGCTAGATGCTGGAGATAAAATGGTGACTGAAAAACATTATGATCTTGGATCTCACGGAATTTTCCGTCTAATGAGGGAAGATATTCGCTACATAGTGAATATGTTACTTAAAACATATTAAGTGTTGTTCTGGAGGAAAGATTGTGGTTCTAAGAGCAAATATAACAAAGTATCTGATTTAGATTTGCAGTCAGGAAAGTCTCCTGAGAAGGTGGCATTTGCAACATGATCTTATGATTGAGTGGAGTTAACTGGCAGAGAAGGGAAGAGCTCTTCTGCTCTAAGAGGAACAGCATGTGCAAAGATTCTCTGGCAGAAGGAGGCTAACACATTCAAGGAAATGGGGGAAAATACTATGGAAGGCACTCAAAAAACAATTAGCAAGAGTGGTCTGGAACGACACTGCACGGGTTGGCAGAGATCTAATGATCATGGTCTTTAGGCACCATGTTAGTCAGGGTTCAAGCAGAATGATAGAAACCACTCTGAACATTTAAAACAGAAAAAAAAAAAAGGTAAGGCATTGGCTTTACAGGTGAGGAAAGAGCTGAGAAGAAAGAGGATGATGAGGGAAGACAGAAGTTAGCAAGAACAGGAAGCCACTCTCAGCCTTAGTCTGGAGGGCACACAGAGAAAAAGAGAATAGTGTTTCTGCAGCTCAGGGTCTGGACTCACCTGGTGGAAGCTCAAACCTTTGTGGGTCTATGCAGCAGGCCCGCTCTGATGGTAATTCTGCTTCTTCCTAATGTGAGGCATTAACCATTATGCAAACAAGGATGCTTCTTCCTCTTCCCCACAAGGGGAGAAGAAAGTCCCATTAGTCTTTGTATTCACCTCAAGTCTCCAGGTGATATGAAGTCTTCGCCATCAGGTCCTGATGTGGCTCCTGTGGAGGGTGAGGATATCATGAAATGAGTGGTGAAAGAAGGAAACCATCATTCAGCCATGACCCCAAGATCAGCCAGAACCTATACTGGGCAGCAAGTTCCTTACCTGAGGCTGGCTGAATCACCGTGGAAAAAGAAGGAAAGCCTATGCCCAGAATGAGTGTCTACTCCACTGAGGACCAACTGCTATGCCTTCCACAATGGAAAGGCTCTGCATTCGTTTCCTGGGCCTGCTGTAACTAAGTCCCACAAATCGATGGCTTAAACAAGAGGAATTTTATTTTCTCAGAGTTTCAGAAGCTAGAAGTGCCAGATCAAGGTGTCAGCAGTGGCAGATTCTTCTGAGGCCTCTCTTCTTGGTTTGTAGATGGCCATCTTTTCCCTGTGTCTTCCCATAGTCTTCCCTCTTTATAAGTCTGTGTCCAAATTTCCTCTTCTCATAAAGATACCAGTCATGTTGGATTAGGACACACTCTAAGGACTTCATTTTAAATTAATTACCTCTTTGTAGACCCCATTTCCAAATACAACCACATTCTTTGGTACTTGGGGTTAGGACTTCAATATATATATTTAGGGGGGATACAACTTAGCCCAGAACAGGCTCCAATGTAATTGATTTGCCTTCAGGTGGCTGGCTAATTTTACCATCCCACTTTCCAAAGAATGAGGCCATATCCAGGCTTACCATTGGCCACTGACATGGGCAATTGGGTACTAAGCCGTAATAGGTAGTTAAATCAGCCTTGGAGCAGAGAAGTCCATGCTGATGAGCCCAACCAGCTGTACTGCCAAAGCTCCTACCTAGTGGGAAGATCTTCACCGCTGTAATTCACGCCCACCCCCTGTTGGGCCTGTGTGCTGCAACAGTCCGCTCGGGCTGGACCAGCATCCAGAGCAGTCCCATCTACAGCCGCAGGTGTTGTGGGTGTCTGGGCCACTGGCTCATGGAACTTGCTAGTGCTTTCCAGACTCATATGCTCAAACCCAGTCTCATATACGCCACTTCCACTTGACAATTAATTTTGCTGCATACATTATGGTCTGGCGAATCAAACAGTGCCCACTTTATGATGAGCAGGTTAGATCACATGGTCACTTCTACGTCATGGTAAAGTGTTAGGTCTCTCCTAGGGTTCAGTAGCAATGCAGAAGCTGTTTTTCAAAAGGAGAATTAGCAAAGGAGCACATGGCTCTGCTTCCAAATCCTAGATTGGCCAGAGGTTTTATCGAGAAGTCTGTAGAGAGAAAGAGAGAATTCTTATTTTCCACTGACATTCTGAATTCCACCGAATCTTTTGATCATAAGGCCTAAGTGGAGAGGTGGCTCACGCCACAACCTGGGCCTATTGCAGAGCCGTCTCTCACCCTGGGCACCATTCTAAACTGTCAGCCCATTATGCTGCTTGGCAAAGGGCTGAGCGGCACACCCATAAGTGGTACATGTTGCCTCCAAAAGCCAAAGATTCTCAAGACCACTATCGCTACATTATTATAAAAACAATAAGAATATGGCCAGTGGCTTACACCTGTAATCCCAGCACTTTGGGAGGCCGAGGCAGGCTGATCATGAGGTCAAGAGATGGAGACTATCCTGACCAACATGGTGAAACCCCATCCCTACTAAAAATACAAAAATTAGCTGGGCGTGGTGGCGTGCACCTGTATTCCCAGCTACTCAGGAGGCTGAGGCAGGAGAATCTCTTGAACCTGGGAGGCAGAGGTTGCAGTGAGCTGAGATCACACCACTGTACTCCAGCCTGGGTGACAGAGCAAGACTCTCAAAAAAAAAAAAAAAAAAAAGAGAGAGAGAATAGGGGAATGGCATGGTTTGATTGTTCTGGTTGCAATGTGGGTAAATGATTGGAGGGGACCAAAGTCCACCTGAGAAGTCCAGGTCGGAAGCAATACAATGGGCCAGGGAAGAAATGATGGAAACAGTGGAGTGGAGCACAGAAGACGGGCAGAAATAGAGAGTGTCAAGGGCTGTGAGATGAAAGACTGACAGGGCTCAGCGCTGCCCTGGAGCTAGCAGAGGTGGGAGAGATGGACCTTGTCCCCCACGTCCTGGCTTCCCACCCCAGGGCATGGTGGTGCCACTCACAGAGATAAGAAATGCTGGAAGACCAGTGAAATCAGGCTGATCTGGACTTCATTCACAGCTCCATCAAACGCTAGATTATACAAGAGAACTCGTATGATCTCTTCAACATTTTAGATAAGCTCCACTTGTTAAAAGGGTCTATGCTTTCAAACTAACCAGGAAGAACTATACTATGGAAGTGACCTATAGCATTTACAGAGGAAACACAGATACAGTCAAATATAAATCCTAAGTGAGGAAGAGGGTATTAGTCCGTTTTCATGCTGCTGATAAAGACATACCTGACACTGAGTAATTTATAAAGAAAAACAGGTGCAATGGACTCACAGTTCCACGTGGCTGGGGAGGCCTCACAATCATGGTGGAAGGCGAAAGGTATGTCTTACATGGCGGCAGGCAGGAGAGAGAATGAGAATGAAGCAAAAGGAGTTTCCCCCTATAAAGCCATTCAGATCCGTGAGACTTATTTACTACCACAAGAACAGTATGGGGGAACCACCCTCAAGATTCAATTATCTCTCACTGGGTCCCTCCACAACATGTAGGAATTATAGAAACTACAATTCAAGATGATATTTGGGTGGGAACACAGCCAAAGCGTATCAGAGTGGCAGGACAAAAGGAAAGAACACATGAAGTGCATATAATTTTTTTTCTGAAAAAACATGTGAAGAGCTTTAGATAAAATAATAAGTGCTATATAAAGTAGAATTGTATCAATCAACATAAATGTGTGCCTCTGGGGGACACATTTCATAATGACTGCTCCCAGGAGGAACACTGTAGGTTTACCCAGTTCATCATTCACAAGTTTTCTGCTGTCTCTTCACACCAAATCATAGAAGATTCATGACAATCATTTTGGTACCTTCTTAAGGTCACACAGGATAGTGTGTGTCAGAGAATAAGGGGCTCAGATTTACTGGGTTCACAGAGTAAGGGTGTGGCTTCTGGAATGGGAGTGGTGAGGTCATTTGCCCTCTTCACAAAGACTTAGACTTCGCTTATCTGACAAACCCACCAAAATGATACCAAAAATACACCCTGATTTAGCAACATTGTTCCTGCTTTTTTGCCACCTAAGTAAAGACCACAAGGTTTGGCACATGTAAGTGGCGACTCAATGATTGTTAAAGCAATAGTCAAAAGAGAAGCTAGAAATCGTGTCACCATTATCGAGCTTCTGATACATCTTTCAGGCTTTTATTCATTCATCCTTACTGAGGGCCTACCATGATGCAGGCGTTATTTCTCTATGCTAGTTGCGGGGCTTTACTACAGGCAATAAGGCAGGGCCCTGCACTCAAGGAATTCACACATCTAATTAGGGAGTCAATGGCAGTCACCTGAGCCCAACGCCAGTGGTGCCATGATAATGCCCTAGCAAAGGGTGCCGCAGGGCTCCAGGCACTTTATGCATGTGATTCAATTGACCACACAGCAGTATGGCTTTTCATTTACCAAATAGTTGCTGAATGCCTACCATGTGCCAGGAACTGCTTAGAACTCGGGGGTTCAACGTGGATCAAAAATAGACACACTCCAGGCCTTCATGAAGATGAAGTCACAGCCTTTGGAGTTATAAATATCTGGGTTCAAATTTTACCTCTACTCTATGTAGCTAGGTTATCTTGGGCGTATTTTACAATCTCACCAAGCCTCTGTTCCTTTATCTGGAAAATGGGTATAATAATAGCACCCACATCTCACCTTATTGTAAGAGAGTAAGAGGAATGAGAAAACGCAAATGCTGGTCACCATTCTTGACACTGAGCACCTGCATACATGCTATTTTTAAAATGTCTGTGTGTGTGATTAAAACCAAGATGTTGTCTTTATTCAGGTCTTAGAAAATTAACCTGAAATAAAATTAAAATGTCAGAGCAGAGAGTCATGAAGAGTATGAAAAGGAACAAGATTCAGGACAAGGGGGGTGTGTGTGTGTGTGTGTGTGTGTGTGTGTGTATGTGTGTCTCAGTGATTGGGTTCCTAGCTTCTCACCACTGCGAACACAGGGTGCTATACCCACATGTACATTTTCATTTGACTCACTAATAAGATTTGTTTAAGGGTAACACTTTTTTAAACAACTATTTTTAGTCATAGCCAAGAAAATATCAGAATCCAAATAACAATATCTGTTTAAAAAAATAAGTTTTCCAGGCCGGATGTGGTGGCTCACACCTAGAATCCCAGTAATTTGGGAGGCTGAGGCGAGTGAATCACCTGAGGTCAGGAGTTTGAGACAAGCCTGACCAACATGGCAAAACCCTGTTTCTACTAAAAATACAAAAATTAACTGGGCGTGGTGGGGGGCACTTGTAATCCCAGCTACTCGGGAGGCTGAGGCAGGAGAATGGCTTGAACCTGGGAGGTGGAGGTTGCAGTGAGCCGAGATCACACCACTGCACTTCAGCCTGGGTGACAAGAGTGAAACTTCATCTCAAATAATAATAATAATAATGATAAGTTTCCCTCTACCAATATTAGAAAGCTAGAGATGTTTTTCCACAGGAGACAGAAAGTATGAAATGTATCAAAACCTTATCAGCCATGGAAGTTAAATTCATTTTTTTTTTGGCCTGATATGTTTTTAGTCCTTGTCTCTCCTGGGTAATTAGTTTTTTAGAGAGACAAAGACACAGCCATATCACATCCAAAAAAACTTAATATCTAACAAATTACTCATATATGATTGCTAAGTTAACACAAAAATATAAAAATGGCCATTTATATAAATAATGTTATTCTACATTGTTTGCTTTTTTGTTACATATATGCTATCACTTACACAAAATAATAATCGAACTAGCTAGGGTGAATTAGCAGTAATTAATAGGACTAAGTAAACAAAAAAATATCTGTGAGAAAAATATTAAAATGTTATTATAGTGTTTAGCCTAATACAGCATGGGTCCCCAACCCCCGGGCCACAGACCAGTACTGGCTTGTGGCCTGTTAGGAGCTGGGCCACGCAGCAGGAGGTGAGCGGCCTCCAGGGAGCTTTACTGCTGAGCTCCGCCTAGATTTTCATAGGAGCAAACCTGTCGTGAACTGCGCATGTGAGGGATCTAGGCTACATGCTCCCAGTCTACGTGTGCCTCGCTGGAATGCTTAGGAATTTATTTATTAGCAACTGCAGAGTTTTAGACTTGCAGAAATTTATTTTCACCTCTCTAAAGCTACTGGCTTTGTATCTGCAGGCTCATTGTGGTAGAGCAATTGTTTGTCACTCAGGTTCTTTGCATCTATAAATTCATTATGTAGGCTACCATGTCTTCCATGCCCATTAATTTTAAACACTATGAAGCACACTGGATGTCAACATAAATTAAACATCTCCTTCTCAGGGAAAATGGTTGTAAGGCATGGAGGTAATTTGAACTTATAAAATAGAAACTGACTTCCACATAAGTTATTCTTTTCCTAAAGACATTGAGAAAGTTCAGTTTACCTTGGCTGCTCTTTACTGGTTACTTTTTTCTTTTTCTTTTTTGTTTTTGTTTTTTTGTTTTTTAGCTCTTTTATTATTTTTTTTTTTCTTTTTTTTTTTTGAGATGGAGTCTCGCCTGTTGCCCAGACTGGAGTGCAATGATGTGATCTCAGCTCACTGCAACCTCCGCCTCCCAGGTTTAAGCAATTCTCCTGCCTCAGCCTCCTGAGTAGCTGGGATTATAGGCACGTGCCACCACGCCCGGCTAATTTTTTGTATCTTCAGTGGAAACGAGGTTTCACCACGGTGGCCAGGGTGGTCTTAAACTCTTGACCTTGTCATCCACCCGCCTCAGCCTCCCAAAGTCCTGGGATTGCAGGCATGAGACACCACGCCTGGCTTTTTTAGCTCTTAAGCAGTCTTATTTCCCCAAAAAATGAGACATTTTTGTTTAACTGTTTGAGGTTTTTATCACAACCAACACACAACACCAAACAACTCAGGTGTGGTCAGCTTATCCTTTTCTAGGCTCCTTATGTCTTCTTAAAAGATCATCAAATAGTTTACTGTGATCCTTTTCTCCATTCTCATCTTCAATGCTTTTCCACATCAGAGAACATTCTTTTCCCAAACTTTGAAAATTGATTTTACAGCAGGTCAACATTTTAACATATTTTCAATGGCCAGCACCAATGATAGCTATTTTGTAGGCACATATCTAAGGATATCTCCTTCCATGTCTATAAAGTCAAAAATCTTACTAAGTCCTTTTGCACATTTGAAACTACAACTTAATTGGCCAGGCATGGTGGCTCTTGCCTGTAATACAAGCACTTTGGGACCAGCCTGGGCAACCTAGTGAGACCTTGTCCCTATAAAAAATAAAAATAAAATTAGCTGGGTGTGGCTGGGTGTGGTGGTACCTGCCTGTAATCCCAGCTACTCAGGAGGCTGAGGTGGGGGGATTACTGAGCCCTAAAGGTCAAGGCTGCAGTGAGCCTTGATGGCACCATTGCACTTCAGCCTAGGCTATAGAACAAGATTTTGTCTCAAGAAAAAAGACTTTGTGGGCCGGGCGCGGTGGCTCACGCCTGTAATCCCAGCACTTTGGGAGGCCGAGGCGGGTGGATCACGAGGTCAAGAGATCAAGACCATCCTGGTCAACATGGTGAAACCCCGTCTCTACTAAAAATACAAAAAATCAGCTGGGCATGGTGGCGCATGCCTGTAATCCCAGCTACTCAGGAGGCTGAGGCAGGAGAATTGCCTGAACCCAGGAGGCGGAGGTTGCGGTGAGCGAGATCGTGCCATTGCACTCCAGCCTGGGCAACAAGAGCGAAACTCTGTCTCAAAAAAAAAAAAAAAAAAGACTTTGTAACCAAAGACTGTATCTTGAGCAATATCTGGCAAAATCATTCTGTAACTAAGTATAAAAATGAAGATGTATGATACAGAATAGGGGTCTTCTGCATTTCTTGCTTGCATACCCAAGAATTTTGAAAACTATGTGCCCCCTCGCAGATTTTAACGTTGACATATAAAAATCATATATGCATTTTCTGGTATATTTAAATATGACATTTCAACATAAAACTGTTACATTATCCAATAAAATGTAATATCACCATTTGATACCCACCATCATTCACACTTTAAAAACCTAAGAAAGCTTTTTTTTTTTAACATTTGGAAATTTAACATCTTTCGTTGATCTATTTAAATTCATGTTTCTATTCTGCTTCCCCACAAAAAAAAAAAATCTGTCCCAATATGTTTTATGGTCAAAAGTTTTTGTTTAACTTCTTTTATCACCTCATCATAGCTACAATTTTTAAAAAGTAAATTAAAATTTAGAAATTTAAATGTTTGATTTATTTCTTGTGACCTAAAGTATTCAATGTTTTAAAGAATATTAGATTGCATTGTAACTATGACTATCACAACCAAATAAATATTTTTATAAATAATGATTATAGTAATATATAAAATTATATTGGGAATATCTGTCCTAGCAATATGAATCATGATCAGTTTTGATCTTTTCTTGTATATAGATTTGGACACTAGCACATAGATTTATTGTTCACTAACAAGTTTTAAATAATTCTAAAATTTTACAGGATGAAATAAGAATTGGTTGTAACTATAATAAATATTTCACAATGTGGCTTTATAGCATAGGTTTTAACTATCAAATCTGAAAAAAAAGTCACATAAAAGTTTCATCTGTGTTTTTTCTAATGTATCTTGAAAAAACTTCTTGTTACAATGAAAAGAATTAGTGTCACTGAAGCAGGAAAAGTTCCCTGACCCCCTCGCAGTTGAGGGTGTGGCATTTCTTCAGCGCCCTGCTGCTCAAAACCCCTAGGGGCCCTTGCAGGTGGTGGGGAGCGTGGGCTCTGACCCCACGGCAGGGTCTAGGGGTGAATGTTTACAGCTCCTGAAGCCCCAGCGGGCGTGTGTTGCCACATGCCCTTTTAGTTTTTGCTGTCTGTAGGCAGCTTGTGTGAATCAGCTCAATTAGACCCTCCGCCTTATCTTAACGAGGGGCTTTCTATATCCCGGGTTCTTGCTTTAGTTACCAGAAAAATCAGATCACATGTGGACTTGGAGAATGATGACGAGGTTTTATTGAGTGGTGGAAGGAGCTCGCAGAAGATGGATGGGAGCCAGCAAGGGTACGGAGCGTGCAGTGGGAAGGTGGTTTCCCCTGGAGTCAGGTCACCCAGCAGCCTCGCTCTCTTCCTACCACCCCCGCCGAACTCCACGTCGTTTCTCAGGTCAGTGGCCTGGCAGTGCCCGTCGTTGTGCTCTTCCACCAGTGTGTTCCTCTCCACGTCCAGCCACTTGTGTTTCTACCCGCTAAGGTCTTGGGGGTTTCACAGGCACAGGATGGGGGCGTGGTGGACTGTGGTAGTCTTGGAAAATGCAACATTTGGGCACAAAAACAGAAATGCCTGTCCTCGCCTAGGTCCATGAGTACAGGCCTGGGGGTGGAGCCCTCACCAAGGACCCTGTCCTTCTTCTCCCAGCATTTCCCTGCCCTCCTCCTACGTTATCACTACCCTATCTTGTTGTTCAGACATGACTTGCTTTATAGCTATGAAGTAGTAAGCAATACCCCTTTAAAAATAACTGGGAAAAGTTTGCATTTAAATGTCTTACTAAATCTATTTTTAGCATTCTATATTCCTTATGGATAGTTTCTGCTTTCTTTTATAAGACTCTCCCTCAATAGTCAGGGAATGAAAGAGGCCAGGCTATTAAAAAAAAAAAAAAAAAAAAAAAAAAAGCTTCGCTTCCCCCACCACCTCACTCTACCATAGATCTAAATCAGAACTTCCCAGCATAGGGAATGCCACTCTCCACCTTTAACAGATAGAAGAATAATGCCAGAAAAGGCAGGAAGCTAGGGTTCATGGTCCCTTCATTACCCATCAAAGGAATCCCTCCCTTTGCCTGGCTGTTTGAGGTTTTTACATCCTAGGGCAATGTGCCTATAGTAAGATTTAAAGTATGGGAGGGATATGAAGAGCTATTGTGGACACAGGTCTGTTCTCTAGAAAAGAATGTCTCAAGGAGGAGGGTTGAAGATCCAGAAACTGATTTTCTTAAAAGTACACATTGTATAACTTCAAAAAATGTTTGATGATATACACGCCCTTTGGGGTGTGTACTGCAGTTAGAGGACCACTGAATAGAAGAGTTTGGTTTTGCAATAAGCGATATGTATGTAGCTCACAATCCCAGAGCTGTCATTACTAGTAGCTATGTGACCTTAGGCAAGCTGTTTAGTCTCCCTGAATCTCAGTTTTCTTGTGGGTAAAATGAGAATTATGGGGCATATATCATAAAGTTACAGTGACAAGTAAGATCATATATATAAAGGAACTAATACATAACCTAGCTAACACCGTGGTAGGCCCTGGATAAATAGGTTTTATTATATATTTATTATCATTATTACTATTTTGGTACAGAAGTTACTATTATAATCCTCCTGAGGAGGCATACTATTACTAAAATAAAATAGGCACCAAAAGAGGATCCAGAGGAAAACTGAGCCTATTTCAGCAAAGGGTGTAATGACCTGAGGTTTCACTGATTGATGGGAAAGGCGTCGGTGGCTGGAATCGGGATCTGTTAGCCATCTGGTGTGATTTTTACCTCAGAGAATGGGTTAGTCCTCAATAATCCTGCTGAAGTCTTTGGACCGTTCTTATTTAAAAACTCCTTTAGGATTCTACTTCATTATTATGATACATTTCTGATGCTTGTGGTTTGTGCAATTGAGTAAGAAGAACCCTTTATAGAATTCTTTCCTTAAGGAGGTAGAGACCACGTCTTTCAGCTAAAGGGCTTTGGTGGCAGGAAAACTAGAGTCTAGCTCTAAGGACAATTCTAGCCACCAGTTACCAGCCAGGATGCCTGAGTGACTCAACTTTTTCCTAATTTGTAAAAGCCTATAAAAATGCTAACCTTTCAGGTAGAAAAAAAAATAATAAAAAATAAAAGGTACATAAAGCCTCTAACAAAAGTTCCTGATATGAAAGAAGTTATCTAAAAAACTAAGCAACACTTGCAAAAGTTCAATTTAAAAGTAATCGAAAGAATGCAAATAAAAATAAGGTAATGTATTTTGCATATTAAATTGGCAAAATGTTGACCAGAGGATCAAAAAATGCAGTCTCATAGCATGTTTATTGGTAGGAGCGTCCAACAGATAGTAGTAGGTAGTAGTAGGTGCTCAACAGATAGAAGTTAGTACTATTAAAGATAAGAAGGAAAGCCATGGTAAATAATCATTTCTGGCAGAAAAGTACCATGAAAAACAGTCAAAGAGCTATGACAGTTCAAAGAAGACAGAAGGAACAACTTTTTGGTCTGCAAAGGGGTGGTGGAGAAATGCCGCCTGAAAGAGGTTGAGATTGCCCTAACAGATCTGGTTGGATTTTAACAAGCAGAGATGGGAAGAAGAGACATTTACAGGAGGCTGAGGCAGGAGAATTGCTTGAACCCAGGAGGCGGAGGTTGCGGTGAGTCGAGATCGTGCCATTGCACTCCAACCTGGGTAACAAGAGTGAAACTCCATCTCAAAAAAAAAAAAAAAAAAAAACATTTACAGGATAAGAGATGGAATGAGAAAAGTGCAAAGGTGGGAGATTCTAGGGACAGATTCAAGGGATGAATTCTTCCATGTGTCCAGGTGGATGATAGTAAGAGATGCAGCTATTGATGTGTTTGTGTACAGTTTCTCCCCAAACATTAGGTAGAAAAACTGGAAAGGTAGTTTCGAGCCAGTGTAGGGAAGTCTGAATGCTGGATTCGGATCTGAAGGTGAAAGAGCTAGTGTCAAAATGGACTCAGAAACGTCAGGTTGGGCGCAGGCCATTGGCTACAATATGAAGGCAGAATATAGAACGGGTTTTAGAGTACATATTTATTCCTTATAGCACCTGGGTTGAATAACATAAGGATATATTTCAGAATACTGTTTGGAGAATGTTCTTAGGCCAGCATTTCCCAAACCGTCTTTTGGATACACAGAAACTCTTACTTTAACATACACATACAACAAAATAGTCCACCAGGATCACACAAACTCTCTTTGCAAGTTACAACGTCCATTAACATAGTAAAGATCCTGAGCAGTCCTGAAGCAAATGAACCTTTTCTCTTAATTTAACTCGGCATTTCCCATATGTTTTTCAGCCTAGCATAGTGTCTTCACAGCACATTTATTAACCGCTTGTGAAATGGGGTTCTGCGGACTTCAGTTTGGGAAATGTGTCTTATACAAGACCTGGTTAGGCAGGTGAATTACAGTTTTGAGAAGTTGGATGGAAGCAAGGAGACGGGGATGAGAACAGACAGAGCTGCAGGGAGAATAGCTCTTAGTGTGTGAAGTCAAGTGTCCGACCCGGGAGCTGTGTAGATAAGCTTCATTGCAGAAAGTTAATGAGCAGATAAAAGAATTTGGTTATCCTGAAATTTGGCAAGACTGAATAATACTTTCTTCTTTCAACTCTAATGTTTTCAAGTTTTTAAACTACCTCTTCAAATTCTGTTTGCTGGCTCTTTTAAGAGGCAGAACTCCAGACTGCTTTCTGCTTGTTTTGAAAGGCAGTTCTCTAGCCTGTCCAAAATTGAGTGTGAAATGGTTAAAAAATAAAACCCCAGGTCACGGCAGCCAGAGCTCTTTTTGAACTAGTGGCGCTCCTGGCATCTTTGACTCCTTCCCGGTAACAGAGGCCTTTTCAGTTCAGACTGGAGCTACACACATTTCTTACCACTGAAAATGCAGGGGGCTAGAAAGCAGCTCTCCCCAGCTCCCACCACTGTGTCTTCTCCTCCTGCTTAGCAGCCTGTGGCAAAACTTGTAGGCAACAGTTAGAAAGTATTTAGAGGATAAAAAATGGAAAATGATTAAAATACAGAGAGAAACCCTTTGGGCTAATTTGTACCTAGTAATTGATATTTTTTCAAATAAGATTAGAAGCTAGAAACTTTGCTAAACTACAGTTGATAAATTCGCAGTGCTTAGAATCCAAACTTTGTGCCATTGCAGATAACAAAGACTGAAAATTCTGTCAATAGTGTAAGTACCTTTAGAAAAACAGTGTAAGTCAAAAATAAGAGCATCTCCAGAACCAGACCAAAATAATCAAAAGATATCAAGACAAAGACAACTCTAGACACATATGAAAAAGTATTTCAATAATTCCTACTGTGGAGAAATTTGAGGTTAAAAGAGAGAGTATCTATAGTCGGTTGCAGATAATTATGCTTGATTGAGTTCATTATAAAGCAAATTATACACCTATATGTAAACTTACTCATTCTGAATTAATGCTTTGTGCTGTATTTATAGTCTAGTGTTTTTTTAAAATCTCTTTAAATAAGTATATTAATACATATACCTATGGCAAATAGACTTTCGTGAAAACTGCAGACAAGATTTGGGTTCCTAGAATTAACAGACCAGATAAACAGCATGCCTTGCAATCGACCACCTTTGCGAGGCTTCCTCTTGGCTGATATGCCATAGTTATCCTGCCATTTATTGGTGGCATGGCTTTCTCCAAATACTATGGCTATATATTAGCTTTAGAAACCGAAACTGAGCATTACTGTGCTTTGCTAAAGCGGAATGCTAAAGACAGCATCATGGGTTTCCTTCTCAATGCATTTATGTCCTGAGGGAAAAAGCATTAAGGCTTGACTGTCTTTTTTTCTATTGTAGGGAAGTGTATATCGTATCACAAGACTGGTTTAACTCTGAAAAATGGCACTGCTGTGGGATACCTACTCTCTCCCTCTCTCTGAAAAGTAGGACTATTGATACATAATAATAACTTTTCCCACCAACCCCTAGAGCTGATGGCAACCTTAATAAAATATCTGCAGCAGCTAGAAAGCTGCTTTAGGGATGTGAAGTATTAGGAAGTTGTGCTATTTGAAAACAGTGCTAACACTTACTTCTGAAGGATCTCATTATGCTGTTGACCATGTGATACAAATTCATCTTTGAGTAGAAAAGTCAGAAAGTATAAGAGAATTGCCCAGAGACATGACGACTGAGGGACTTGGATAGCCAGAAGAATGCTCTCCACAGCTTTCCCTTCCCTCCCCTGCCCCTCTCCCAATTCGCTGTGCTGCCATCACAGCCAGACTCCCTCGCATGGTATTTTCTTTCCAGATTGTTCACTTGGCTCAGAATGAAGAGAAAATTCATTCACGAAAATCGAAGAGGCATTTAAGAGGAGTGAATGCTCACTCTTGCTCTCACTGGCTTCTATTTATTCTGGGAAGAGAAAAAGAAAAAAACAAAAAACTGGGACCCAGACACACACTCTGAATGTCCTGTGCTGATGGGCGGGCGACTTGGTTCAGTTCCAAATCTTAGACTGTTAGTTACAGTAGGTAGCTAGTTAGGTATGAGCAGGGCAGGAGAGGGCTTCCCCATACACACCAAGAGTGTTGGGCAACCATCAGGTACTGGTCAGGCAGTTGTTAACTGTTTCTCTAGAGTAATTACTGGTCATAGCCAGCACCAGGGGAAGGTAGTCTCTTAACAGAAAACACCTGAAACTGATCGGCAGCTTCCCAATAAAATCCCGGAAGTACGCCAGAAAATAAAACCCCAAGTCAAGACGTCAAGCTGTGCACTTGGTTTTCCAGGTCGCCACTTTCTTCCACATTGTACTTTCCTTCTTTTCTCTCCTTTCCTTCCTTTCTTTCCTTACTGTTCTAAAGCTTTTTAATAAACTTTCACTCCTGCTCTGAAACTTGTCTCTTTTTCTGCTTTATGGCCCTCAATCAAATTCTCCTGGGGAGGGAAGAACTGAAGTCGTTGCAGACCTATATGTATACGCCGCTGGGTAACTCTGATACCTGCCACCGTTAACATATTTGGTGCGGTGAAACTTGGATATTTGCCACCGGTGACACCTTGGGTTCTCTCATTTCTGGCTTCCATTGCAGAAATGCAGAATGCTGGCCAGCCCCATTGCAAGACGTCTTTCCTCTAGCCTTTAGTTTGCAGTGATTTCTAAAGAACAAACAGGTGTGGAAAAAAGGCTTACGCCTCTTGAGGTACATCAGATGCATCTAGTGAAAGAGGGGAACTTTTTTTTTTTTTTTTTGAGACAGGGTCTTGCTCTGTCACCCAGGCTAGAGTATAGAGACATGGTCATAACTCAGTGTAACCTCCAGTGCTCCTGGACTAAAGCAATCCTTCTGCCCCAGCCTCCCAAAGTTCTGGGATTACAGGCATGAGCCATCACACCCTGCTGGAAATTTTTTATTGTAAGGTTTCCTCCCACCTTGGGAAAATTTGATATACCCTGATGAAGCCTTGCTTGACCTTCTCTTCTACCCACTTCTGTGGAGTCACTGTTGTGGGGAGATACTATTTCTCATGGGATTGTGCATATCTCTGAGCTGTGTTGAGTCAACAAAAATGGAAGAAGAACCACGGACAGATATAGAGACTGTTCACCCAACTTACTCAACTTCAAACAAGCTGAAATTTGTACCAAAGGAAAAAGCTAAAGCTCTGCTAGAAGGGCTATGACTAATTAAAATCTGAATACTGTTCAAGGTCAGGAACATGCAAACCAGACCATGAAGGCTATCTAAGGATCAGGTAGCCAGGTAGAGGAAGAGCGAGAGAATGCAGAGAGCCATCAATAGGCAGCAAGGTCAGTGACAAAGAGAGGTTAGGCTCCCATTGCAGAAGCAATTTCAGAGCAATGGTCAGAGTCAGGAAAGGGAAGGGAAAGGCAATGCTTGAGGCTCTGGGCTGGAATAGGGCACAGCCAGAGAGCCAAGGGCCAGGAGAAAGGACTGTCAGATGGGGGTAAACATGTGGCGAGTTTCTCTCTTGATAAGGCCCTCCGTCCAACCCTTCTACTTCTCTGACAATTTGCTGGCTGCAAGGCTTCCTGCTTCTGGGGCAGTTCTGCTCACAGCTGTTTTCTAATTACCTGTAGACCTCAAGCACCCCTGCTCAGCATCCTTAAGAAGATCATTTTATGTGAGAAAAGGAAAGCACACTGTTTTATTGTTTGCCTTTGGTCCTTTTTACGAAATAAATGCAAAATGTGTGTTGTTAAGGGCCGATTTTTTTCAACAAAATATTTAGCTTTTCCCCATGCTGGGTTGAATCCCACATTTAGAGAACTCTGGTTTGTTGACATGGAGACTGAGTTCACGTCTCCAACTCCACATGAGCGTCTTCCTAAGAACTCAAAGGCAAAACATAGTGTAAGCCACCCGTTTCTTCCTAGCCCCTAACCCTGGAAGCCTTACCTGTTCCTTAGCTTTGCACGGGTGCAAATGCTGGCAAGACAAAATGCCTGCTCAGCAAGTGCTGCTAGGCAAGTGAGGCCGCTGCCACAAACCATGGGTGGCCAGTGCTGGATTGTTGTGATATCACTCAGGAGGGGCAGGATCAAGAAGGAATGTTTTGGCCTGTGTTTTGCCATGTTACCATCGCAAGAATAACTGCAGTGTTGTGCCCTGGGTCTCAATTCCAATTTATATTTCACCCTATCAGGCAGATTTCAGATCAAAGAGCTTCTGACCCAAAGCCCCTTGATGTCTTATCAAGCCACACTGGATTTGGACCTTTGCTTCTGGGACTCCGTCTACACACTTCATCAGTGAACTATATCTAGATCCCCTACATCTCAGAGCAGAAAGGAGGATTCATTTTTACTTTCAAATCATCAAATGGGTCAAAACTATGGTCAGAGAAGGCAGAGAAAAATGTATAAGATTAGATCAAGTGGTGATAGGTGCTTGGGCAAGGTTCTGCCACGTACTCTGGCCTCTCTCTTGAGCTGCGGCAGTAAGCACCATTAGTGCCCTTAATTGTAGCATTTATAAATTAGTGAATTCCTACAAACACAAAGAAACTAGCCCTCTCACTTTCTTTACTGAACAAAATGTGCTTCTTCATGAAATTATCAAGCTATCATTTAAGGTCAATGTCACTTGTAATTAATACACTATGAAATAATTTGGAAGAGAAAATGATCCTTTCTTCTTACTATGATAACTAACTTATTAAACTAAAATGGAGTACATGTGTTGCAATCTATCAGAGTAAGGTATTTTGATTAGTTCTGAATTATTCTGGTTAACAGAGAGATGCCGTAATAAAGCTATGGCTATTATTTCATAAGAAGGAGGGTCAAGATCATATTAAAGAAGATCAATGAAAGAGCAAAATTGGGACTCTCCATAGTATGACTGCTTTTGGGTAATTGAAGAGAAATTAGCCATGATTTTTGCTGATGGGTTGGTATTGACTCACTCAGTGTTTCTCCACTCCACACCCCATCCACATGGGCCAGGATGAAGGCTAAGTTCAGCCACCCCTCTCTTGGGAGTCAGCAGAAGCCCCTGGGGAAGATTCCACAGTTGTCTAGCAGAAGCCTGAGATGGCTGAGTGCACAAGACACAAGAAGGAACAGGGCTTGGATCTTCTAACCTGTGAAGAGGTACAGTGTGCCCACAGGAAGAAAGAGGGACTTGGAGTAGTCCTCAAGTAGATAGAGTCAGAGAGAGCTAGACAGCTCGGTGAGGCCTAGCACTGCCCTCAGCCCATCCAGCCTCATCCAGCCTTGTACCCCATAAGGAGGCAAGTTTACAAAATAAACTCAGTTCTGCATCCTGACCTCCATAATGCTTTTATGCGACACTTGCTTTCTTCCACCCTCCATTCACATTTCAATGTGTAAGTTTTAGGGAGGACGCAAAAGGCAGCATTTGGCACTCCCTTGGTCATCTCGTGAAGACTGCATACCCCTTCCGTACAGTTCCCCATGCCTTACTGTCTCTCGGGTAGAAAGTTAGTTGATTCATGACTCTCTCTGCTTAGTCATACACAAAGGCAATCTTTCCCTATGGGAAAAGGAAGAGGCAGTCTCTGCAAGCTAGAAAGAAAACACTCCTAGAAACTTTATTCAACACAGCTTCCTGTGCCACTGCACCACGAGTCAGAGACGCTTGAGGTCATGCAGCCAACCCTTCTTGAATCATAGGACTCTGTTCTTTAAACTCTTATTGTTCAAGGAAAGTAGTTTGGATGATCACATGTGAAAGATCAAAACTAGCTATGAATTCTTTCAACTTCTCTCATCAAAAGGTAGAATGTATTTTCTATGCCTTAAAGCTGGACTGGCCTTGTGACCTGCTTTGGCCAACAGAATGTGGCAGAAATGTTATTTTACAAGTTTGAGCCCAGGCCTCACAGCATCTACTCTTTCCCTTCTGGAATGTGTTGCCGTGTGAACAAGCCCAGGGTAGCCTCATCTTAAAGATGAGAAATCACATGGAGAGACGGCCCAGACATGAGTGAGACGGTTCGCTGTCCACAGAGTAGAGATGAGTCATACATCTCTTGGTTTTAAAATAAATCTGCACATTTTTTGGCCAGGTGCAGTGGTGGCTCATGCCTGTAATCCCAGCACTTTGGGAGGCCGAGGTGGGCAGATCACAAGGTTAAGAGTTCAAGACCAGCCTGGGCAACATGGTGAAACCCTGTCTCTACTAAAAATACAAAAATTAGCTGGGCATGATGATGCACGCATCTGTAATCCCAGCTACTCAGGAGGCTGAGGCAGGAGAATTGCTTGAACCCGGGAGGTGGAGGTTGCAGTGAGCCGAGATCGCACCACTGAACTCCAGCCTGGGTGATGAAGCAAGACTCCATCTCAAAAAAAGGAAAAAAGAAAAACAAGTCTGCACATCTTTTGATACACCTCACATAACATGGTAGAGTTTAATTATCTTGGCCTTAGTCACTTCCTTTCAGTGAGTATATGCAGTAAAAGTGATACCACATGACTTTTAAGGGTAGGTTAGAAAAAGCAATACATTGTCCACCAGGCTCTGTCTTGTGGCACAAGCCTTGGGGACCCCAAGCTGACACATGAGAAATCTGACTATCGGAAGCTGCCATGCTGGAGGGAACACACGGAGAAGCTGCATGGAAACAGAACAAGATGCTCAAGGAGCCCCAGCGGTTTGAGTCAGTCCAACGCCAACCAGCAGGCACGTGAGTGAGTGAGAGCCTTCAGATGATGCCAGTCTTTGGGTGACTCTAGGCTGATGCCAGGTGGAACAGAGATAAGCTGTTCCTGCCAAGCTCTGCCCAAATGATAGATTTATGAGAATAAATGTTATTTTAAGCCACAGAGGGTTGGGGTGATCTGCTAGGTAGCAACAGATAACAGATACACTTTGGCATTTTGTTTTTTCACTCACACTTTTATGTAGGACAGCAAAGTTTCAACTTTGTAATGTGAATATTCATAAATTACTAGATAGTCACATAGTAGCCAGTAATTCCAATAAACATTACATTTTCTTATTCTGGTCTGTCATAACTTGGTGAATTCTGGTTAAGCGTATGCCTAAGCCTCAGCAGCCTGAGTCGGTAAAGAAGAATATACTGAGAACAGGAAGCTAAAATTAAGAGAGGCAAGGGCTGGAGATACCTGCCTCAGCTGCAGAGGCAGCTGAAGAGTTCAACACACAATGTTTGAAGGTTAGAGGCACTCAAGTGAAGAGGGAACAAACCAACAGGTACAAGAGGGCAGTACACATTTTCAGGTAGGTGAGCAGAGACCACATGGTAGCCACCCATTCCGGGGACCTCAGCAGGGGTAGAAATATGGAGAAAACAGTTCTCTATCCCAGAGAAGGGACTTTTCTTCCTGTCTTATGGGACCCAGATAAAGAGACAAAAATAACACACATGAAACTTTTCAAGGGATAATGAAGTACTCAATTACTTGGACTATATGCTCAAAGACAAAGTTTCAGTGTTTAAAACATTAAAATGACCTCCACACAAAACTATGCATAATAATTCACCTGTCACTAGCTGACCTGGTCTAGGTACAAAGAATTAGATTAAAGATGAGTCACAGATGCATTCTATGGCTTGGAAATAGTATACAAAATTTGCTAGATATGAATGAAAAGGACTTGTGAGAATAAACCACAGCTCTTCAGCAATAGAAAGGTTTAGACTCTGCAGGCATATAAATGTGACAGTTAAATTTCTCAGCCAACCCCAAATCATCTCTTCCCTAGCAGCAGTGATTTTTGGAAATCCATTGTATATTATCTTTTCTTCCTGAAGTATTCACTTGAGTATCACACCGTATTTCTGTACAGGCTAAATGAAACCTCTCACCATGAGAGAACCCTGCGTTCTAATCAGCAAGGATGAAAGATGATAATGGGATCAAAGCTATAGATGCTGAGCATTTGTTAGAGGTTGAAGGGTAATTTATCATGTGTCTGTGACTATCTGAAATCATCTTCTATTCATTCTGTGGGAGGTTACTATAGATTTTCTACACATTTGCCAACAAGAATATAAAGAAAGAGAGCAATGTTAGAGACTGTGTTCAAAATAACTATCTGTTGCTATTGGTAACTAAGATTCACAGTAAAGTGAAATGTAGGATTCTATGCCCCTTTTTGATTTTCAGATGGTTGAAATGTTAGAAAAGGGAACTTAGTTTATTTTTGGTTTTATGGTTCAAATACTTCTCAGAAGGTCAGTAGGTCTTGGGAAGGTTTATATGCCATATTTAGATGACTAAAGCTATGTTTTAAATAAGAATATTTGGGACTTATCCAAAAAAATTAAACTTATAAAATGAATTGGGCCAGGCGCGGTGGCTCACTCCTATAATCCCAGCACTTTGGGAGGCCAAGGTGGGTGGATCACTTGAGGTCAGAAGGTCGAGACCAGCCTGGCCAACATAGTGAAATCCTGTCTCTACTAAAAATACAAAAATTAGCCAGGCTTGCTGGTGAGTGCCTATAAACCCAGCTACTCAGGTGGCTGAGGTGCAAGAATCGCTTGAACCCAGGAGGTGGAGGTTGTAGTGAGCCAAGATTGCGCCACTGCACTCCATCCTTGGTAACAGAGTGAGACTCCATCTCAAAAATAAAATAAAAAACTGGAAGATAAATAGGATGTCAGCTTGTGACCCAATTCCTGGCATGTCCCTCTTCAGGGCCATCATCATGGATCTTCTCACTTCATGGCAGTTATTGCTCATACTCCATGGACCTTTCCAGTGTCCTCTTACAATTGATTTGATTTTTTCTCTCAATCTTTACCCTGTGCTCGCTCTTTGGACTTTATGAAGGCATTTGACTAACCCAGGATACACACTGGGACTTTTGCAGTTACAAATAACAGTATTCAACCCAAATTGGCCTAAACCAAAAAGGGAATGTATTGGTTAATGTGACTGGAAATTTCAGAAGTTCAGACACATTGTGATGCAGGGTTTCAAATGGTATTTCCGGGACCCATTTTCTCTCTGTTCCATGACTCAACTGCTGTATTGATTCCATTCTCAGATGGGCTCTTTCCCTGTGGCCTCAGAATGGCTGCCACCTGCTCTGGGAACAACTTATTTTTAAATTTAAATCTGGTAGAAAACAGTGGGTGTCTTTGATTCAGAATTCTTAAGAAATGTCCAGAAATTCACACAGATAAGACCAGTCTAGATTCCATCCTTGTGCCAAGAAAATATGGTATGCCAGTTGACTCAGACTTCAATCCAGTTTCCACCTCCAGACCTAGAGCTCCATCTAGACCACAAGGAATGAAATGCATAAGGGATGAATCCCGAAACAAAAAAAGGGGCTATTGACAGGAATGGAAGGATTGAATGCCAGGAGACACACAAAAAATACCCATTACCTCTGGCTTTGACCATCAGCTCTTTCTGGGCTCAGATTGCACTCAATATTCCAGTTACATTGAACTCTATTCCTCTAACTTGCCATGCTCTCTTTCCTCTTTGTGCTATCCTGCATGCTGAGATACGTGCAATGGAGCCTGAGCCTGTTGCTTGCCCATCATGAAAGGGTGTAAATGCTTTTTTTTTTACTCTAAGACGTAGAGTAAGACTTCCATAATGGAGGTCACTGGGCTCTGCCCAATGAAGCACCCTAGCAACCCCAGAGAGCTATAGAAACGAGCATTAGTGCTTCCAAAGTGTATTGATTGTGTACAGGGAAGCACAACTACTTGTCAAAGTCTATCCTGATATAGAATGAACTATCATAGTGAAGAAGACCAGAATATGCCACCCCAAAATAGGCCTTTTTGGCATAAGGATTATTCTGAGCTGAAGGCAATTGAGGAACATCAGACCCAGAAAAAGCTTTGAAGCACAGCATAAATTACCCTTTCACAAAGGAAGTTTACATTTATAAAAGAAATTTACATTTGCAAAAGTGTCTCCTCTCCCAAACCAGGAAGGAGGAGAATGGCTGTTGTAACTCCTATCAATGGAGAAGGTACCAGCTTAAATCTGCATATCAAACCTTAATAAACAACTCTTACCACACAGTCCTTGGTCACCTTGCATAATCACCCCTTTTCCTTGTCTAGCCTAAGAAGGTATGTAAACACTAAGTTCTGGCTGCCTCCTTGAGCCATATTTTACTTTATCAAGAACCATGCATATATGTGTAACTAAAACTGTTTTTTTTTACTCATTACTCTGTCACTAAGGAGACTAGAGGAAAATTTTTTCCTTCCCTAGAAAAGGATGTCTGTAGCAGATTTGTAGATCTGTAGTGGCCTAGAAGCACTTAACATGGTGGCCAGTAAAATCTGGGAGTGCTGGCTGGGGGCGGTGGCTCATGCCTGTAATCCCAGCACCTTGAGAGGCTAAGGCTGGTGGATCTTCTGAGGTCAGGAGTTCGAAACCAGCCTGACCAACATGGTGAAACCCCGTCTATACTAAAAATAAAAAAATCAGCCAGGCATGGTGGCATGCGCCTGTAATCCCAGCTACTCAGGAGGCTGAGATAGGAGAATCACTTGAATCTGGGAGGTGGAGGTTGTGGTGAGCCGAGATCGTGCCACTGCATTCCAGCCTGGGCAACAGAGTGAGACCCTGTCTCAAAAAAAAAAAAAAAAGTGGGAGTGCTTTAATCTCTGCTGTTTCAAGAATATTTAAGGACTTATCCTCAAGTAATCAATCCCTTTGAAACTGCCAGGCATCTGACATGGTTGTTCAACCCAGAGAAAAGAAGTCCGGCTTCAAGTATATGCAGGACTGAGAACTAAGTAACAAAGGGAAAAAAATAGAGTTATTTTGTGATTTTTTTTTTTTGAGCATACGAATAGTGCTAAAAGGAGAAGTTCAAATAGAGCACATTTCATTCCACGTAAGTTTATTAAGAGTAACTAAGTGCCAGAGTTGGGAATATAACATTGCAATGACATAATAAGATCAGACTCTCAGGTAGCAAGGAACAGACACATGAACAAAACACACATTATCTCCTTATCAGAGAGTGCTAAAAATACACATATTAACACACACGTTAACAAATGTCACCAAGGTGGCAGTAAGCCTGCTTGAGAGCCACTATACCCTTTCGACTTCTCTTCCAACATTCCCACCTGGAAAAGAGGTGAGCAGGCGCAGGCTCTGTAACCCTCTAGTCTCTGCTTGGCATAGTCCAGCTGTTGACTCCTCCTCCCCTATTTTGCCTTCCCTTTAAATCCTGCTGTGTCAAGACCATCGTGGCTGCTTTCCCTACTGTTGTGAAAGGACTGTGAACTGGAAGAAGACTCACTGAATAATTTAAAGGCAGCTTCTCACTTCCAGAAGCAACGCTCTAGTTACCTAAGATAGCATCAGGCCACCCAGCATTCTGTCTGTGCCTGAGGCAGGCATACACTGGTGGTGCGTTGTAGCTAAAACAGCCAGGGAATCAGCGATGGCAGCAACCACCCAAAGAACCTCATTAATTGCGGACTTCACTCAGAGATGGGGGACGATGCTACCCGTGGAACAGAAGCTGCTTAGAATAGTTTGTCAGCAGCAGGACAGCAGGCAAAAGTGTGCTATGTCAACACTCACAAAGAGCTATGTTTTGTGTTTGTTTTTCAACCAAGCACATAAGTTTTATCTACTTTCTCTTTACTGCCATGAGCCTCTCAGGCATTTTAATAAGCATCTTCCTTAGGGAATTCAGAGGGACACAAATCAATGATACATTTGAGTCCTAAACATAAACAGAAGTAAGAACACTTTCTTAGAGGGAAACAAAATGCAGGAAAACCCAGAACTCCCCAGCAAGCGTTGTTAATTCAAGTCCCGAATCAACATTTTTTTATAAACATTCCTTAAATTCCGCATGTACTCATAAGATTTCTAGGTGTGACTATTGAAATGTGCTGATTTAGTTAGGGCTAAATATTGAACAGGTGCTAAAGTTGGAGGAAGAATGGAAACGAATCCAAGAAACAAGGTCCTCTTTGTGTCCACCCTGGGATGGTTGCTCTTATTAGTTTGATTAAGCTCCTGGATTAATGTAGGTAAGCCCTTCCTGATTCATTCCGTATGCATACAGGGAACCCAGCGTGAGCCTAAGCTGGGTTCACTCTAGGACCCAGGCATGTCAAGGCTTGCTGCAAAAACTCATGGGTCAGCAACAGAGACTTACTGATGAGAAGGCTAGAAGAACCTCTGGAGAAGAACTCTTCTTAGGAAACAGAGCTCTAAGGCAAATGAGTTTGATACAAGGACAGTGGTCCAGAGTAGGAGGGGTGAAGGGCAAAAGAAGAGAGATGGGGGCCCTGTTGGAGGCTGAAGGAGCCCCAAACTCCTTTTGTTTTTCAGACTCCTGAAATACTACATTAAGAAATACCAAAACTGAGTTATATAAAGATGCATTTTGCAAATTTATATTTAGCATAATAATGTCTTTAACATTAACACAAAACACATTGCAAATAATTGTATTATTCACAAGATCATGAATGGATTTATAGGTATTAGTAATTCATAATTTAGTATAGTGATGTGATCCAATACAGGGACATAAGAAAAGGGCTGTGTGGCGAGTGCCGTCTTCTTTCAATTCAGTTCTGGTGGCTTCTCTCTGAGATGGTCCGAATAACCTCAGAGTATCCTCCTGCTCAGCTGTTACTGACCCAGCCTGAAACCTATGCCTAGGGGCTGCAGGAAAATAGCAAGTAGAAACCACAAGAGCTCTTATCCATAAGCTCTGAGAGATGCTGAGCATGCAAACCTTCTGGTGCCAACAACTTCTTCAGCAACTTTGTTGACTTTGGCAACCACAAGAGTCGGCTCAGACATTATTGCCTTGACCAGGCGTCAGTAGCCTTGGCACAGGTGTTGCCAGGCCATCACGGCAGTGGAAGTGCCTTTGGCCAACATCAGCAGCGGCTGCATCTTCCAGGCATATTGGCAACAGAACTGTTGTTTTCAGTATTGGTTATAAGAATGATCACTGATGAAAGCTAAGGCTGGCAGGAAAATTGCAATAGCCATTGGGTAACCAGGAAGATCTTGTTCCATCAGCTAATTCTTCCTTGCCCTCTCCCTTGGGGCTAGCCTTCCCCAGATAGTACACATTCTGTTTGTCCATGGCTGATGTCATGGGGACAGACCATGTGAGGAACCACTGCTTTGACTGAGTGGGTAAGTCTAAACAGTTCTGGAGGTTCAGTATTCAGAAGACCACTTGGCCATAGATATAAGGCTCATTTTCCAATATAAGCTTTATCAGTAATCTTTTAAATGTTACAACTTTGATTCTATATGCTGGCTCTTTTGTCTTATTTCTAGATTGATTCATAACTCAGCAATGAGAAGTGCTGTTTTATTAAGACTCTCAAATACTATAGGAATCATCGTTGTCATCAACATCATCAATCCTTATTGCTGCATTCCCAGGCCCTGGTATATTATTTGGCTTTAGAGATGCCTAAATACATATGTAGCCAGGGGCAGTGGCTCATGCTTGCAATCCCAGCACTTTGGGAGGCTGAGGCAGGTGGATCACCTGAGGTCAGGGGTTTGAGACCAGCCTGGACGACATGGTGAAACCTCATCTCTATTTTTAAAAAATACCAAAAATTAGCCAGGTGTGGTGGCGGGTGCCTGAAATCCCAGCTACTCAGGATGCTAAGGCAGGAGAATCATTTGAACCCAGGAGGCAGAGGTTGCAGCGAGCCAAGATTGGGCCACTGCACTCAGCAAAACTCCATCTCAAAAAAAATAAATAGGCTGGATGCGGTGGCTCACACCTGTAATTCCAGCACTTTGAGAAGCTGAGATGGGTGGAACACTTGAGGTCAGGAGTTCAAGACCACCCTGGCCAACATGGTGAAACCCCATCTCTACTAAAAATACAAAAATTAGCTGGGTGTGGTGGCATCCCCCTGTAATCCCAGCTACTCAGGAGGCTGAGGCGGTAGAATCACTTGAACCTGGGAGGCAGAGGTTGCAGTGAGCCAAGACTGTGCTGTTGCACTCCATCATGGGCAATAAGAGTGAAACTCTGTCTCAAAAGAAAAAAAATATATAAATATATATGTGAAATTATGTGTAATAATGAATATATGAGAAAATATACAAAATACCTGGTTGGAAGTTTAGGAGTGTATAATAAGTAAAAGGCATATCCAGAAAAGAGTTGTTTTATGATTGTTAGTGACTCAATTTTTACCTGAAGTCTGGTTTATTCCAGGAAACATAGCTTATTGATTGATTGATTGATTGATTCATACTTTCAAGAAACATCTTTTGAGCATTGAACATGCAGGAGACATATAGAAGTAGAATGCCTACACTTAAACAGTTAATAATCCAGTTGGGAAGGCAGATCTGAATGTGAGTAACTGGAACTCAATATGACAAAAGATTTGTTGACGATGTAAACCAGTTACTATCATAGCATAGAGGAAGTAGCCATTCTGCCTGTCAAGAGAGTTAAGAAATTTCCAGAAACCTAAAGACCAAGAAATTTCAACTAAAAGTGTATTGACTCACAGTATGGAAAAGAAAGGCTTGGAACATTGAGCAAACCACCGGTTAACTGGCAGTTTTTCTAGAAGTCAGTCAGCAAATGGAATGGTTCAAATCAACCCATGATCCATTCATTCTGTAAGTATTACTTCAGGTCCTGCTTTGTACGAAGAACTGCCTAAGGCTTGTGGTTGATGCAAGCATTACAAAAAAAGGACCAAGACACCTGGAGCTAGATGTGAAAGGGGGACATAGACCTTTCGCTGCTGTCATCTCAGGATTCAGCTCTAACTCCCAGGCTCTATACTTGGAAGATGTTTCCTTTCTACAGGGATTCCTGCAGGGAGGGGGAAAAACAAGGAATCTGGACTTCAAACCAAACTTGAACATGATGAATGATCCCAGACACTTTAATGAAAATAATCAAATCCAGAAAAATCTCAAATTTGTTTTAAAAAAAACAAAAAGACGGGATCTACCCCTTCCCTCAGGCTTGCTCAGCCAGGTGAGCATGGGTGGCACAACCATAGTTTACCGCAGTCTCGAACTCCTGAGTTCAATCCTCCCACCTTACCCTC
Organism: Sapajus apella; assembly: GCF_009761245.1. Taxonomy (NCBI): domain Eukaryota; kingdom Metazoa; phylum Chordata; class Mammalia; order Primates; family Cebidae; genus Sapajus; species Sapajus apella. Next base: position 22,958,602 of record NW_022436962.1, on the reverse strand, counting down.
CCAAGCAGTTAGGACTACAGGGGATGCCACTATACTAGGTTAATTTTTTAAATTTTTTGTAGAGATGGGATCTATGCTGCCCATGCCGGACTCAAACTTTGGGCCTCAAGCAAGCAGTCCTTCCACCTCAGCCTAGATCAAACTTTTGAGCAATATTCTGTATTATTGGCAGTAGAATATAAAATTATCTCTGGACAAGGATTCATTTTCCCTGGAATCCTCAATTTTCATAGAAATAACCACCTCAATTTACAAGGTACACACTGGCAGAGATGTTTATAGCACAAGATACTTTCTCCCTGGCTATAGTTAATAAGACAAAGAGTGGCCATGTAAAAAGAACCAATTTCTCTATAGAATTAAAAATGGGGCTAAGAGAGACTTGCAGATTAATGATGGCTGCCTGAATTGAACCAATATAAACCGTGCAATCATCTTTCCACCTTGTGCATAGACAAGCAGAGGCCCGTTTGTGGAGAGAGGAAGCTGATGCACAGTGAAAAGAACAAGAATGATCCTGGCTGCTAATGGCTCAAGTCCCTATGAAACAGCCTCACCTCCTGCTCGTGAGTCCTGTTGCCCTCTAATAAATCCTCCACACACCTGCTTTTCTGCTTAAGTTATTTAGCAGAGTCTTCTTATTTGTCATCAAAAGAGCCTTAGACTTTAAAAACAAAAATTGAACAGAGGCCCTTTTCTGGGATGTACAGTTTGTAACTTGCCAGTTGCAAAAGGTTCAGTTGGTTTGCATGGTCCTACAACTTCTATTTCATTGTGGAGAGGGTGGCTGAAGATGAACTTCACACACCATCCTACAAATCCTTGCTTGTTCTTGGAAATGCAATTGCTCAAGGTGGTTGGCTGCTGAGACCCCAAGATGGTGGTAGGTATATGCAGGCATGGGTGTTACTTCAAACAGATGATAAAACTGAAAATAAACTGGACTGAGTTTAGCAATGCTTGCCCCAGACTGGATGAATTATGCCTGTTATGTAGTGTTATTCTAACTCAGTTGAGAAAACAACTGATGTCCTGTTATTATGCTCTAAAGAGACTTTGCTCCTGAGTATAGAGGCCACTTTCTATGGGTTGAAGGTTGTCCTTTTTCCTAAAGGAAATAGAAATTCCCAGAACTTATCATATTGAATGAACAGATCCAGGTCAGAAAGAAAAGATTCAGAAGGCAGGGAACTTTTTACCTTTTAAGGGATATGGGGACGTGAGGCCTGGGACTCAACAGAAGCGGGGACATACTAGAGGTCTTCCTTCTATGATAGGAAGAAGAAAGCTGACCTCTACCAGGTCAAAAGAGGCTGGCCAGAAACTACACAGGCTTCAGTAGTCTACTCTGAGAACAGTCAGATCACATACCAGTTTTACATTTCTCTACATTGTAATTTCCTTCTGCGGAATTGAAGCCTTCAGTAAAGTTTTATTACAGTCTGTTCTTGGCAAGTAAAAGATGGAGCTATGTGGAATGGTAAAGGAGGTGCAGCCTTTCCTCATCCTGAGGTCAGCTTCATGGTAGCAGCATCAACTGAAGGGAGGTAGAATGTTCTGGAACTGCATCAAGCAACCTGCAGAGAAGTGAATGATGGTCCGTGGTAGAGTGGATTTTGCCAGTCTGGAATCAGGCAAAGCAGAATCATAGATGTGGCGTGACTAACTTGGGAACCGTCATGAGACAACTTTCCCCCACCCACGTCTGCTGAGCGTGCCTGAGGGAAAGGAAAAATTATAGAAGAGATTGACTAGATGCTCAACAATATTCTTTCCTCTCCTGAGCACAGAGAAGACTATATCTTCTAGCCCCCTTGCACTGGACAAGGGAATATGACTGGAATGGGGTGTAGACCCTTTAATGTAGGGGTGTAGACATTTTAATGCCTGGAACCTAAAATCTGCAAGCATCCACTGCTTGAGCTCTCTTTGCTTGCTGGTCAGCTCAGTTCAGATGATATGCAGAGGACGCCAAAAGGGCTGTCTGTAGAAGACAGCAAGCTCCATTGATAGAAGAAGCCTGAATCCCTGAGTCATCACTCAGAGGGAGCTGCCAGAACTGTTTTGAGTTGTGATGGGAGCAGAGAATAAACATTTATTGTGTTAAACCACTGAGATTTTGAGGTTTGCTACTGCAGCTAACATTAATTACTCTAATATGGCAACATAAAAAGACATCTGAAGTCCTGTCATTACACAGATGAGGGCCTTTGAATGGTCAGGGATTTGGGTTACATGAATCAGACCTACATCCTTTCCCCAAAGAATCTGCAATCCAGTAAGAAGCTTAAAGAAAAAGTGACAATAGAAGGATAAGCAGGAACCCCATAAATGCCTTTGTTTTCCTGTTGTCGACTTTGGTGATGAGGCACAGAGCACCCAGAAAGGGTTTAGACAAAGATTCTCATTATATCATTCCCTTGACAGAACTGTCAAGAATGGAGAGCGTCTTTTACTAAGGTGGTAAAGTCAGTGAAATTCTAGCCTTAAATTAAGAGAAACCTCCACTTTTTTTTCATCTCTGATGGGGTCATAGGTTTTCGTTTGTAACCTTTATTTCTGCATTATCAAGACTTTGTCTTCTATTTTCCTGAAGCTATGGGAAAACGAAAGTAATTAAAGAGACAGTATACTAGGTTAGTTATTATTACTAAATCAGATCTTGTTAACACAATGCTAACACAAATCCACAAGCAGCTACAAATCAAAATACAACTAAAACTTAAGAAATAATTCACCTGGGACAGATGGACTTTATTTCTTTTAGTCCTTTTGCCCATTTCCTTGGGGCCTGGTTAAGGCACCCAGTCAGAGGTTTGCGATGGCAATTATTTCACAGTCTGCCAAGTAAAACTGCGTGGAAGGGGATGATATTCAGCCAGGTGAAGCGGGCCTGTGACATTCCCCCTTAACTTTTTTTTAAATTAAAAAGTAACTTACAATACATGCTATAACATGGACGAACTTTGGAGACATTATGTTGAGTGAAAAGATCCAGACACAAAAGGCCACATAGTGTGTAATTCCATTTATATGAAATGTCCGCAATAGGCAAATCTGTAGAAACAGAAAGCAGATTAGTGGTTACCAGGGCCTAGAGGCAGAGAGGGGGGTGGGGTTTGACTGCTGCTTAATGGGTACAGGGTTTCTGGAACTAGGTAGTGGTGTTTGCACAGCACTGGAAGTATACTAAACGCCACTTATTTATACACTTTAAAATGGTTAAAATGGTGACTTATATGTTATGTGAATTTTAACCTTAAAAAAATCCAGATTAAAAGAAAAACTGGATTTTTTGATGGCCTTCCTTGCCACACACATTCCTGCTCTGTCTCCTACTTATTCAAGCAGTAGTATAATAATGCGAGCCTTAATAACACTAGAAACTAAATGCAACTGACTGTCACCCACCCAACTGGCAAAAACAAAACTCAACGTTAGGGCAGTTGACTCTCTGCTCAATCAATAGAAAACCTGGTTACAAGTATGATTCGATCCTTCCCTTCCTGCCAGCAGTAGGACAGGGCTGCAGCCCAGCCCTGAGACCTTACAGAAGCCACGTAAGGTGGTACCTGCAGCTTCACACTGTGACCTCCCCCTCCTCAGGCAGAGCAGGTGCCTCCGGGACCCGCTTGGACCCGCCCTCTTTCAGAAATTCTGAAAGTGGGAATCATGTGCTCTTAAGTGAAGTCTCAAGGGAGACTATGCTTCTTCCACTTGAAGCAGACATAGAATTACAAGTTCCTAGATGAGAAATGAATAAAAAGTGAAAACTGCTATCTGGGTCCCTTCTACCTCCCTCCTCCCAGTGAGTGTTGATGTTATTTATAGGCCTTGCTGTTTTTTAAAACCCTTACCTCCCAGAACTGGTTTTCATGACAAACTAGATTTAGATGGTGAAGAGTAATAATTGAAGGGCAAAAATGGGTTGGATGGCGAGTGTCCTGCCAGTCCGTGAAGAGTCACCCTGTCTGTAGGACTAACGCTGTGCCAAGCAGGTGTGGAGAAAGACATGAGGCTTGAAGAAAATACACTGAAAAGCACTTGCTTTAAATTCCTACCTCTCCCCTTCTCAGCCATGCTTTCTCCTCAAGGAGGGGGGTTAGCCGGGTGCAGCGGCTCACCCCTGTAATCCCAGCACTTTGGGAGGCCGAGGCAGGTGGATTACTTGAGGTCAGAAGCTTGAGACCAGCCTGGCCAATATGGTGAAAGCTTGCCTCTAAAAAAAAAAAAAAAAAAAAAAAAAATCAGCTGGGTGGTGTGGTGGAGCGCACCAGTAGTCCCAGCTACTCAGGAGGCTAAGGCAGGAGAATCGCTTGAACCTGGGAGGCGGAGGTTGCAGTGAGCCGAGATCGCACCTCTACTGCACTCCAGCGTGGGCAGCAGAATGAGACTCTGTCTCAAGAGAAAAAAAAAAAAGAATTTAGCATCTCTGCCTGAGATGTGAAATAAGGGGCACAGCAGGTGAGAATTGGTGTCACTTCATAAGGAGACTCAAGTTCTTAACCAGAGGACCCCGTGTGCTCTGTTAGGTGGTTTCTAGGCGTCTCAGAACGTAAGACTGTGGGGATGTCAGCAGACTTCCCATGGCCTGGCACCACAGAGAACAAACACCATTCCTGCTTCTGGCTACTAAATCCTGCATTCTAGCCCTGCTCTGCAGAAGGCGTGAAGAGAACCACGCCAGGTGGCTGCAGCCCCAAAGGTAAAGGTGTGCTGGAGCTGGCTTTGCTCATGACAGTCAGTTGTTAAATTGTCAGGAGGTTTGCAAGCCAGTTCTTAACCAAATTATTATTTAGGAGAATAAATTATATTATAAATAGTAGTAGAACTGAGAGACCTCTCAGTTTAATGATTGTAATTTGCGACAGAGAGATAAATAGTAAATAAACTGTAGACTGCATAACAGATGTAATGGCAGTGACTTTATTGGGAAAAGATTTGGCAGATTGAAGGGTACACTTTATTTGTCATATCATGATTGGATTGCAGCCATAGGTTGGCTGTGGATATACATGAAAGCAGCAAAAAGCAACAGCATTTTGTGAGTCAATCGGCTATATGGAATTTATAATGAATTATATTCTGTATTTTGTTAGTAATAACTTGAATGCCAACTTGTATGCCACATACCCTTTACATCAGTAAAATCCATCACAAACTCATAAACTTACTTTCTTTTCAACAAACCAGTTGTTAAACACCACCACCACATCACTGCTTAAAGATCTGTAACCCTAGGAGACCTGAGCTGAGTTGTTTGTTCATCTTCCCACCTGTGAAATGAATGAAAGAAGGAAGAAAAGAGTGAGGGAGGGAGAGAGAGAGGTTACTTCTAGGCAATCCTGTTTCTTGCATTTCAAGTCTAAAATAGTGAAGAAAATGATGGTGATGGAAAACGCAGGGCTCACTCTGACAGGTGGAGCAGGCGGTCTCCTATCTGGTATGATTTGAAAGGTATTCCAAAGCCAGCCAGCCCAGAAATGTCTGCCCCCGTGGCTTGCCCAAGCCTGCTTTAGGAAATTCACAGAATTTAAGTATCCTTCCTTTGGATGTGCTTTGTGTCCCATGCCTTTTTCTTGCCTCCAAGAGTCCTCATTAGCACCTTAGTTCATATTTGAGTATAAATAACTAGACGCGACCTTGAAAAGCCCTGAACTTCTTCCCAGGAAAATAAGATGCAATAAAAAGCTCTGATGTGAGGAGGAAGCTGAAAACACCAACACACACACACACCAGACATGCCCTGACAGTGCAGGTCATAAAATGGGATCTCGGACACCATGGGGCTTAGGCACTGAGGGTGCTGGTGGGAGCATAACAGCTTTAGAAAAGGGAAACTGGAAAAGTGCAAGAGGAAAGAGACCTGGTGCAGAGCCTGGTATTGAGCTTGCACCTTTTACCCCTTATGAAAAATAAGGGGGTTGCTGGGATCTCTAATGAAAACTATGTTGTCTGGGTGATAACAATGTGTCGATGTAGGTCACAGACTGTAACCGATGCACCACCATGAACAAGGCTGTTCTTGTGTGGGGGACTGAAGGTGTACAGGAACCTGCTGTGCTTTCAGCTCAATTTCGCACAAACCTAAAACTGCTCTGAAAAGAATAGCCCAATTTTCGGAAAAGGGTTGGGGGAGTTCAGATCCTAAATGTGAGCCGCCTCACAGTTCTTGACTGCAGCAGCCCACCCAAAGCCCTCCTTCCCTGCCTGTCACCATTTTCCTACCTCCTAGAGTCACTTATCACAACAGTAGCCATCACAGTCCTTGGAAAGGTGTCACTGTACTTTAAGAAATAAAGAGGTATACATGTGCAGATTTGCACATCCAAAGAGGTGGGACTGAAGAGAGACAGCAGCACACCATTCCCTCACAATCAATGAGCAAACCTAGTAAATACTCTCTCCATCCTTCCCTGCGCCCTTCAGCTCGAATATTGTGACTCTTTTTTTCAAATACATATCTCAGTCTATTAGATGTGTATTTTACCTTGTTTACTGTGATGACCCTGCTTTACAAAATACATATTTTGAAGCTCTTTTCAGAGGTTTATTAACCGTGCTTCCTGTTACTCCTCCTCACCTCCAAATGTCTACTTGAACTCCTCTTCAAATACTGTCAGATCTTTGAAGTTTGTTCACTTGTGATGTAAGGGGCTCCCCACCTTGGATGTTCCTGGAAAGGCTGAATGATCAGGAGAATATTGGGTTGTACTTATGTGTAAAACATATCCTAAAGCTGATGTGAGAGTAGGCTGGCTGGCCTTCACTCCCTTCCTCCCTCCCTCATGCATATATTTTAGTAAATGGCAAATGACATATATTTTTGAGAGGCAGTTTAAGGAATGACTCATTGACTGCACACAGAGGGTTCGCTTTCAGCAACAATTCTAAGTAGCAGGATCAGCAGGGCCAGCCTGAAGACGGTTCAGGGATGTGGCTCACGCTTTCCTTGGGCTGGGCCTGACCTCCACCTTGCCTGCCACAGTTTCATTCTAATGAGTCTTAAACCTGCATGTCTGAACCTGCTTCGTTCAAAAAGAGGTCTGGGATGGCTCCCAGGCAACTCACATCACCTGTCTCCATCCAGAGCCCAGGCAATAGCTGTTCCCTCACCTGTCAGACTTGGGTCTACTGAAACTGAAAACACAACCCTGTAGTCTAAGAAAATTATATTTTTGTTATATTTTTTTCTCTGTTAGAAAGTTCTCGTGAAGACAAATTAAACCCTACTTGCATATTTTGTGAGCAACTTTTACTGAATAGTTTACCAAAATGGGACTATTCTGGGAATCCAGATGATGTGACCGCTGTGCATGATTCTTCTCACAGGCCATTGGCCCTCAAGCATTGACATCCACAGATATTTCCGCTCCATGATTAGACTGCAGGGATCAAACCAGAGCGTAGTTATCGCTTACTTCCAAGACCACCATGTCTTTTTCAAGATGTCACCTTCGAGAGGCTACCGCATGCCCCAAGCTTTAGTCTAAGTAGGGCTCTTGTTCCTTAATGCCCTCCACTCTAAGAAAAGCCCATTAGACAGACCTGTCTGCAGGCATTAACTCCTAAGTGGATGCTTTCTGTCACCCACAGTGTAAACAATCTGATGTAGAAAACACCAAGAACTTGGGTTAAATTTTTGACACATGTTGAAGCTGCCTAGATTTTTAAAGGATAGCAAGGGAGATGATGATTTGTGTCAAACTCTTCTTCATTTAAAAATAAAAACCCAAAACATGATAAAATTATGATCTCCAGTGGATTTTCTGCTGTTTGCACGTGGCCAGGTGGTTAAAGGTAAATGTGGGACTGGCATCTCTGTAAGCCTTTCTGGGAATATCATCCCTATAATTGCCAAGTAGAGGAATTACATGAATCAGATGACTGTTTCCCTGGCTGATTGGTTCTCCAGCCCCTGTGGATCTGAAAAAAGTCAAGGGAAGAAGTGGCCAGGGAAGGATGATGGTCTGCTGTGTGGGGCTGGACTGGGTGCTCGGTGTGTTGAAGCCATTTCTCAGCACAAGCTCCTTACTCAGCCTGCTGGAAATGCTGATTGAACACCTGTCAGGCAGCTTCCACAGGTGTCACAAAACATGAGGACATCTCCCCACAGCTGAACTCACCCTCACCAAGACAGGGCTGTGCTGAGCAGTAACCCCTGCTGAATCATGGCTTCTGGGTTGTGAGGAAAACCTAGCAGCAGGAACTAAACCACAAGAGAGGAAATCCAGAGGCCAGAGGCACCTTCGTGGTCCCATTAGTGCCCACCATGTCTCCTTCCCGAGACCTGCCCTCTCCACTAAAGCCTCCAGACTGCTATAAAATACAAATAGAGAGTAGCAGCTGCCAGTTTGCCTCTGTGGTTTTTATACCTGCTCACTCAGAAAGGGCTGCACTCCCTTGAAGCTGCAATTAGTCTGGCTCACCAAGGGGCTGGAGCCCACCAGCCATCATTTCTGCTGGGGCACCTGCCAACTGGAGAAATTCACCACTAAAGAAGAACAGGAAGGAATATCAGCTCAGTCCTGGGATAGTCTGGATTTACAAAGCTTCTTGTCTTGGACATTGTTTCTCTAACAAACACTCAGGACATGTGGTCTGAAAGAGGATTGTTGTGTTGTTTCCAGGGGCAGGTGTCCTTTGAGGGGACCACGATTTAGAAATATAAATGTTAGAATTTCTGGGCCATTTTGAAATTATGCTTCAGAGGGATAGCAAGGAAGAACAGTTGTTTTGGATTCAAATAGATGTGTTTAGAAACTACATCTTCACTACCTAAAAACTGTGCAGTCTTAGATAATTATTATTTTTGGAGATGGAGTCTTGTTCTGTCACCCAGCCTAGAGTACAATGGCGCAATCTTGGCTCACTGCAAGCTCCACCTTCCACGTTCAAGCGATTCTCTTCCCTCAGCCTCCTGAGTAGCTGGGATTCAAGGCACGTGCCACACTATGACTGGCTAATTTTTGGATTTTTTTAGTAGAGACAGGGTTTGAACATGTTGGCCAGGCTGGTCTTGAACTCCTGACTTCAAGTGATTTGCCTGCCTCAGCCTCCCAAAGTGCTGGGATTACAGGTGTGAGGCACCATGCTGGCCCAAATTATTCTTTTATAACTGTTTTCTCTCCTGCAAAAGGGAACAATATTAATACTTTTCTCATAGGGTTTTACTGAATATTGAGGCAATGTGTGTGTGTAAAGGAGAAAAATAGCAACCACACTATAAACTACCACGATTGCTTTCTAAAGAAGAGGGAACCTCTGTCCTCCTGTTTTCCTGAGATTCTTGTGGGGTCTGCTCAGCTTTGCTTAGTAAAGAAACAAGATTTATTCACATTATTTTAAAAAGAAAGAAACAAGAATTTGGACTTTCCAGGAATAGTTCCTAAGGAAGCTCCTGAGGAATGGGATAAAAAGGAAAAAGGAGAAGATCCAGTGAGAAGCTGTCAGGCCAGGAAAGGAATTTGTAAGCTCAGAGGATTTAAGACCTGGGTTCGGATCCTGCCCCTGCTGCTTACCAACCATAGATCTTTGGGCAAATTTATGGCTTTGTTTTGTTTCAGTTTCCACATATGGAAAATTGGGATAATACCACTTCCCTCTCAGAGGAGTAGTGAAGATTAAATGAAATGATCATTGTGAAGTGCCCAGTAACAGTATCTATTGTATTGCTGTGAATAACATTGAGAATGTACAGTCTGACCTGTGCAACAGAGAACATCTTGGCAAAGGCACATTCCCTGCATGTTCAACTAAGAATGAACACATTCTTGGCACAGCTTCTCCAGAGTGCAGTGTTAGTTCAGATACAGCTCAGAGAACCAACGGGACATCCCCAGGTTGCAGTGGAAGCTACCACAGCCTAAGTGCCTTGCCAACTCTCCAGTCTTTCCACCCCCGCCTTCTCCCTTTAAGATTTTTCTGATCAATAAAAGCAGCATTGCTTTCTGTGATTAGGATGACACTTGTGAAAGACTTATATTTATGTAAATAGAAGAAACTAATGTTCATGAAAGAGTTTTAGAAACCAACTCAAGTTGTTATGCAAAAGCAAGGTATTAGAATTATTATAAGAAAAAAGAGGCTTAACAAATACAAAGCTGGACATCCCTGTTTTGTATCAAGTCGTTTTCTTCAGCTACATCATCAAGGCATTAAGAAGTTTTAAGGCCGGGCACGGTGGTTCACACTTATAATCCCAGAACTTTGGGAGGTCAAGGTGGGCGGATCATGAGGTCAGGAGTTCAAGACGAGGTTAGACAATATGGTGAAACCCGTCTCTACTAAAAATACAAAAATTAGTCAGGCATGGTGGTGCACACCGGTAATCCCAGATACTTGAGAGGCTGAAGCAGGAGAATTGCTTGAACCAGGAGGCGGAGGTTGCAGTGAGCCGAGATCGCACCAATGCACCGCAGCCTGGACGATAGAGCAAGACTCCATCTCAAAAAAAAAAAAAAAAAAAAAAGAAATTTTAAAAGAATTCCTCTCTAGAGCTCTACCTGGTTTCTCCAGAATAACTGAATGAGTGCTAATTTTGCAAAGGTATAGTTATACAGTTTCTGCCAAGGTAGAGCAGACATACTGATGTGTCCTGGAGGAGGACAGAGAGCTGTGACTACCTCCTTCACCCCCTGCCATGGGTTCCTCCATCCCAGGGACTGTGAGTACCTGCTCGACCCAGAGCTAAGCACTGGGCGTAAGAGTGAGGAAGACAGGCAGGTCTGTGCTGCAAAGGCACTACTGTTGAAACTATTTGAAACAAACAAAAAATTAACAATATTCATTTACTTCCTTCTCAGTGAGAAGCGATACAAAGCCAACAAAAAGAGGTGTGCAAGTGAAGACTTGGCCCAGTCTGAGAATGTGGGCAGAGGCTTTCCTGAAAGAAAATAATACTTACACTGCAAGAGGAAGAGATTAGAATGCACAGAAGAGGGATACAGAGAGCAGTCCCTCCAGGAAGAAGGAAATGTGCAAAGGCTCAGAGGCGGAAAAGAATCTGGTGTTTGAGGATATGAAAGAAGATCAGTGCATCTTGAGTCTGGTAAGCAGATGGGGATGGTGGGGGCACTGAGAGAACCCCCGGGAATGAATCCCCCTGTTGTTTATATTGGGGAATGGTGGAGATAAACCCGCTTTTCACAACTAAGGGAATAACCATTCATAATAAATAACAGAGAGGAGTAGCAGGAAAGTGAGGTGTGTGAACAGAACAGTCACTAAGTGTATTAATGCTTTATTCAGCAAACTAGAATCCTGTGCCGTTGGGCCCAAGATCAAAGACAGATCGAGTGTTGGAGCTAGCTAGTCTTCCTCTGTGTCACAGCCAGCTTGCAGAAACCTGGGCAAGAGAGAGGCTATTTGAACTGCAGGTGGTTTTGTGCAAATCTATTCCCACTAACAGATGATCATTACAAGGAGAGAAGAGAGCATTAGACATTAGACACCAACCAAGCATGCTGTCCCAAGTATTCTAGGCATCAGCACACCTAAGAACAGAACGAAACCCTACTCCTCAGGTAGCTCCTGCTTCCAGGGAAGTTTCTACATGGTGACTGACTTGAGTAAATCTACCTGTCAAGACCTGCTTATTTTGCCCTGACCACTGGGAGGCATGAAAACAGAAGGGTGTCCTGAGCTGGCCACAAGCAGCCATGCAACCTGCCTCCAATTCTAGCACCAAAGGTCCATGTCCATGACAGCACCAGGACAGAGTAGGGTCCTCCTGCTGGCCTGTCCTAGGGCCTATAACCCATGCACCCTTGGATGGTACGTTCTACCCCAGCACTACACAGATTTATGCATAGTTCCTCCATGTGGGACACCCCTACAAGTGTGCCAAGTAGAAATCATCTCATTCCAGCAAGGAGAGCCAAGAGAAACCATTCCGCCACCTCCTTTGGGTTCACAAGGGAAAGATGTTTTCTTTGCAACACATCTACTAAGAGATACCAGGGAGTTGCCAACTCTCCTCCTCCTCCTCCTCCTCCTCCTTGCTTATCTCCCTCTCCTCCTTCTCCTCCTCCTCCTTTCCTGCCCCTCCCTTTCCTCATTTTTTTTCCATTTTCCTCCCCCTCCTCCTACTTCTCTTTTTTTCTTAACACTTCTCTATACATTCCAGTTTTTCTATAACGAAGACACCGTATTTGAATAAACAGGAAAAAGGAAAGGGGAAAAGAAAACAGGAGGGGGAAACTCCATCCCCAAGTAACCGAAGGGTGACTATTGTGTGGCAAGAACCCTGGGGTCTGGCCCTGAACATTTCACCAGTGATCGCTACACCCATCAGCTCCATGTGAGAGGAAATGATTTGGATCATTTCTAAAGTCTGTTCCAGGTCTAAAAGGAGCTGGAATATGTGAATAAGTTTATTTCTTAAGGTAAAAGAATCCATCAGAGACTTCATTATATTCCCCAGGAACTTCATTACAGGCCAATGAACCAAAGAAACCAGCTTTGAGCAAGGCCACTGGACTCATCCAGGATTTAGCTCTCAGACCTCAAGGTAGTCCCACCATGGGAACAGTGCACACACACACACACACACACACACACACACACACACACAAAGTACCACAGGACTGCTGAGATTGCAGGATTTCTTTTGTCACTGATTTGTTTCAAGTTTTGTCTAAATTAGAGTCTCAAATTAATGAACTTTTGTTCATCCTCAGCTTTAGGAATATGTAGAATTGTGATGTTAGTAAATAGTGCCTGTTGAGTAGAACCATTACTAATAAGGTCTTTTATTTCTGAAAATTCGTTAATCCCCCACCCTGAAAAAGTCTTCTACTCCTTTCATAGCTGGGGGAGCTCTGATAAGTGGATGGCGTCAATCTTCAGCCCCGTAACCTTAAAGAGCTTCTCCACGTTCTGAGAGACAGGTGGAGTTTTTTTCACCCACTTGACGAAAACATCTTTGTATTTATCACTCCTACCCCTGAGGAAGCCAGAGCCTGGAGGCCTGTCGGTAGAATGAAAACTAGAATTGACTTCTTTGACTCTGAGTTTCTATGGGAGCTTTGTCACATGAATACAGTAATGAGGTTCTCTCCCCATCTCTTCCTTCAATTGGTCATGGTACCGGCTCACCCCTGTAATCCCAGCACTTCGGGAGGCCCAGGCAGGTAGATCACTTGAGGTCAGGAGTTAGAAACCAGTCTGGCCAACATGGCAAAGCCTCATCTCTAATAAAAATACGAAAATTAGCCGGGCGTGGTGGCATGCTCCTAGTCCCAGCTATTTAAAAGGCTAAGGCACAAGAATTGCTTGAACCTAAGAAGCTGAGGTTGCAGTGAACTGAGATCATGCCACTGCGCTCCAGCCTGGACAATGGAGTAAGACACCATCTCAAAAAAAAAAAAAGACTGGTTGCACCTCACCACCACCACCACTGTTTGTACCTCCCCAGTGCTCAGGGGGATTTGCTTTAACTTGGGAAGAGTGATTTATGGATGCCATCAGAGGGCTTGAACCCTGAATCACAAAAATCAATGCAGAAAACGAACTGTCTTAGTCTGTTTTGTTTTCCTATGAAGGAATACGGGAGGTTGGGTAATTTATAAAGAGAAAAATGTTTATGATTCTGGATGGCTGGGAAGTTCAAGATTGGGCATCTGCCTCTGGTGAAACCTTCAGGTTGCTTCCACTCATGGTGGAGGGCAAAGGGAGCTGGTACGTGAGAGGCTGCATCCTGAGAGAGGAGGACAGGGCAGGGAGGAGCAAGGATTGTTTTAACAACCAACTCACATGGGAACTCACATAGTGAGAACGCATCTCTCTGCAGGGAGGGCGTGGATATATTCATGAACCTCGCAACATCGCTACACTGGGGATTACACTTCAACATGAGATTTGGTGAGGACAAACAAATTATATCCAAACCATAGCATTCCACTCCTGCCCCCAGCAAACTCAGGTTCTTCTCACTTTGCAAAATACGATCATCCCTTCCTAATAGTCCCAAAGGTCTTAACTTGTTCCAGCATCATCCCAAAAGTCTAAAGTCCAAAGGCTCATTAGAGACACAAGGTAAGTTCCTTTCAGCTGTGAGCCTGTAAGGTGAAAAACAGGTTACTTACCTCCAAGATACAATGGTTGTACAGGCATTGGGTAAACCCCGACAATTTGCAATTAAATGAGAAAGCTATTTGCATATTTGGAACTTATGGTTTAATTATGTCATTTAATCTCCACCACAGACCACTGCTTATTAGCATTCCCATTTCATAGATTGAGAAACTGAGGCTCCATAAGCTGTATCAGCTATACCTTAATATTAATCCATATATTAACTGCAAACCTAGAATAACAAGGAATAATAGATCAAATATGGAGAGGCTAAAAAAAGAAAATAAGACTATGATGAGAGAGTATCAGCATGTGAGAAAATAAATGTCTTTTCTTTATAAATTATCCAGCTTCAGGTATTTTGTAATAGCAGCACAGACTAATCACCATTAAATCACCATTTCCCAGTCACTAATATTTAATCCATTTTCCTCCTTTGTGATGTGCCGTTCTCTCCTTTCTGAAAGTCTCTTTATTTTCCTTCAATGACAGTACTCTTCTCTGAGTTTTCTTTCTATCTCTGTGGCTATTCATAAAAGTGCCTCCTCTCACCAGGCGCCCTTGTGAAGATGACATTGTCTTTAAACCCTGCATGGCAATCCCTGATACACCACTGTGATGCCCAGGGAAGACAGGGTGATCTGGAAGTCCAACTAATTCCAAGTTGGATGATTATCTGAAATGCTTCATCGTGGGAGCAGACAATGTGGGCTCCAAGCAGATGCAGCAGATCCGCGTGTCCCTCCACAGGCCGGCTGTGGTGCTGATGGACAAGAACACCATGAGGCGCAAGGCCCTCTGAGGGCACCTGGAAAACGGTTCACCTCTGGAGAAACTGTTGCCTCATATCCAGGGGAATGTGGGCTTGTGTTCACCAAGGAGGATCTCACTGAGATCAGGGACCTGCTACTGGCCAATAAGGTGCCAGCTGCCCCCTATGCTGGTGCCATTGCCCCATGTGAAGTCACTGTGCCAGCCCAGAACACTGGTCTAGGGCCTGAGAAGGTCTCCTTTCTCCAGGCTTTAGGCATCAGCATTAAAATCTTCAGGGACACCATAGAAATCCTGACTGACGTGCAGCTGATCAAGACTGGAGACAAAGTGGGAGCCAGCGAAGCCACGCTGCTGAACATCTCTTCCCTCTCCCTTGGGCTGGTCATCCTGCAGGTGTTTGACAATGGCAGCATCTACAACCCTGAGGTACCTGACATCACAGAGGAAACTCTGCATTCTCGCTTCCTGGAGAGTGTCCACGATGTTACCAGTGTCTGTCTGCAGACTGACTGCCCAAATGTTGCATCAGTATTCCATTCTATCATCAATGGGTACAAATGAGTCCTGGCTTTGTCTGTGGAGACTGATTACACCTTCCCACTTGCTGAAGAGGTCAAGGCCTTCTTGGCTGATCCATCTGCCTTTGTGGCTGCTGCCACCACACCTTCTCCTGTTGCTGCTGCAGCCCCAGCTAAGGTTGAAGCCAAGGAAGAGTCGAAGGAACAGGACAAAGATATGGGATTTGGTCTCTGACTAATCACAAAAAAGCAACCAACTCAGCCAGCTTTATTTGCAAAACAAGGAAATAAAGACTTCTTTAAAAAGAAAGAAAAAAGGGCCTTCCTCTGGACATGGTGGCTTGTGCCTGTAGTCTTAGCTACTCAGGAAGCTGATGTGGGAAAATCGCTTTAGCCCAGGAATTCAAGGCTTCAGTGAGCTATGATTGCGCCACAGCACTCCAGCCTGTGTGACAGGGCGAGACCCCATCTCTCTGTCAAAAAAAATTTAAATACCTTTAGCTTATGCTTCTTTTGCAACCTTTTAAATATTGATATGCCTCAAGATTTCATATTAAACTCCTTTCCCATTCTGAATTCTCCTTGAACCATAGTACCTACACTTATGATTTGACCTACTTACCATGTATTAATACTTTAATGTTCTATTTACATCTCACACCTTTCTGTTGAGATCCACACAGAGATACTCAATGACCTACTACATATAACCTCTTGGATGTCCCACAGATAATCCAAACTATCTTATCTCAAACCAAACTTACCTTTTCTCTTCCCATTGCTAAACCTTTTATTTCCCCCAGTGTCAGCTGAGCCATTGCCAACGCTGCTCATCTTTGCTCATCAGTTTTAACCAGAATTGTGTTTCTCTTATCCTAGGCTTCTTCCAACACCCTGAGCCACAGCACTCCACAAAAACAATTAATACATCAAAGATTTTTAAAAGATAATATTCCAACCTGGTGAGCATACTTTGTAAGGAGCACTATTACATACTCTTATGATGGTGTTGTAAATTTATACATTTCTAGAGAGCAATTTGATGATACGTATTGTTACCAATATCAGAACATTCCTTTGGAACGCCCTTGCCTAAGTCTCTAAAATAATGTAGTTAGACAGAGACCAAACTGGCCTAGAGAATCTTGAGAGAGCCATACTGCCCTGGCCTGCACCAAAGTGGGCAGTAAGCAACAAGTCAGGGTGAAAGTCTTATTACAAAACCGAGGGTGATGAAGAAGCAGAAGAAGAACATTTTGAACTGGACATCACTAAAGAAGTTGGTGTAGACTCACAGCACTTCAGCATTACCAAGGGCTTGAACCCCATGAGAATCATGTGAAGCAAGTGGAGACTATAAATATTCAGGAAGAAATACTTTGATTTTTTGGTTGATGGCTCCAGAGCTATGTTTGAATCTCAGAGTGAAGATGAGTTGACTCCTTTTGACCTGAGCATCCAGGAATTGGATAATCCAGGTGTAAAATGAATTCTAGAGCTTGACTGGTTTAAGGGGCAGCAGGGACAAAAACGTTTCCAAGACCCGATGGGCATGGGTCTGACTACTCAGTGAAGTGCTGTGAGTCTGTGCCAACAACCTCTTTAGCAATGTCCTGTTCAGGAGGATCATGTTGTTCACCAATGAAGACAACCCCTATGGCAATGACAGTGCCAAAGCCAGCTGGGCCAGGACCAAGGCCAATAATCAGTGAGATACAGGCATCTTCCTTGAATTGTTACGCCTGAAGAAACCTGGGACCTTTGACATATCCTTGTTTTACAGAGATATCATCGGCGTAGCAGAGGATGAGGACCTCAGGGCTCACTTTGAAGAATCCAGCAAGCTAGAAGACCTGTTTAGGCAAGTTTGAGCCAAGGAGACCAGGAAGCGAGCACTCAGCAGGTTAAAACTGAAGCTCGACAAAGATATAGTGCTCTCTGTGGGCATTTATAATCTGATCCAGAAGGCTCTCAAGCCGCCTCCAATAAAGCTCTGTTGGGAAACAGATGAATCAGTGAAAACCAAGACCCACACATTTAAGGTCAATACAGGCAGTTTGCTTTTGCCTAGCAGTACCAAAAGGTCTCAGATCTATGGAAGGCATCAGATTATACTGGAGAAAGAGGAAACAGAAGAGCTAAAACAGTTTGATGAAACGGGTTTGATTCCGATGGGTTTAAGCCCTTGGTAAAGCTGAAGAAGCACCATTACCTGAGGCCCTCCCTGTTTGTGTACTTTGAGGAGTTGTTGATGAATGGGAGTTCAACCCTGTTCAGTGCTCTACTCACCAAGTTCTGGAGAAGGAGGTCATAGCATTGTGCGGATGCACACCCCGCAGGAATGTCCCACTTATTTTGTGGCTTTGGTGCCACAAGAAGAGGAGCTGGATGACCAGAAAATTCAGGTGACTCCTGCAGGCTTCCAGCTGGTCTTTTTACACTATGCTGATGATAAATGGAAGGTGTCCTTACTGAAAAAGTCATGGCAACCCCAGAGCAGACAGACAGGGTGAAGGCTATTGTTCAGAAGCTCAGATTCAAATAAAGAAGTGACAGTTTTGGGAACCCCATGCTGCAGCAGCGCTCCAAAAACCTGGAGGCCTTGGCCTTGGATTCGATGGAGCCTGAACAAGCAGTGGACCTGACATTGCCCAAGGTTGAAGCAATGAGTAAAAGACTGGTCTCCCTGGTGGATGAGTTTAAGGAACTTCTCTACCCACCAGACTACAATCCTGCAGGGAAAGTTACCAATATAAAACATGATAATTAATGAAGGGCCTGGAAGCAAAAGGTTCAAGGTAGAATATTCAGAAGAGGAGCTGAAGATCCACATAAGCAAGGGCATGCTGGGCAAGCTTGCTGTGCCCAGGCTGAAAGAGGCCCGCCAGGGTGCAGGCTGAACAGTGGGCTGAAGAAGCAGGAGCCACTAGAAGCCCTCACCAATCACTTCCAGGACTGACCAGAGGCCACTTGTCCAGCTGCCCTTCCACACTGTAGCCAGGCTGCCCGGCTTTGTTCTCAGTCAGTGAAAACAGGTGTCTGCTGAGCTAGGAAGAGCCTGCCTGACAGAAGCCGAGGGACTTTACATTTATGAGGCTTTCAGTTGCCATGGTAATGGTGTAGCCCTCCTACTTTGCTGTTCCTAACTCTACTGCCTGAATGAAGAGCCCTAACTTTGTACTGTAAAAAAAGAAAAAGAGAAACTATACTGCCTGCTGATGCCAAGTGTCTCTCCTGCCAGCAGCAAGGGAGAAAACAATGTGATTTTTTGTTTGCTTGTTTTTTTGAGAGAGGGTCCTAGGCTCGAATGCACTGGCACGATCACAACTCATGATCCCTGGGCTCAGGTGATCCTCCCACCTCAGCCTCCCAGGCAGCTGGGACCACAGGTGTGAGCCACCATGCCTGGCTACTTTTTGTATTTTTTTTAAGAGACAGGGTTTCGCCATGTTACCCAGCCTGGTCTCAAACTCCTGGGTTCAAGCAATCTGCCCGTCTCAGCTCCCAAAGTGCTACAAAGTTATGGGATTACAAGTATGACCCATCAAACATGATGTGATGCCTTAAGATCAGCTTACCAGAATAATTTTTACAGAAGTTTAACTATACTGAACTCATCTTCAAATAACATCATCAATGATATCCTCTCAAGTCAGTTGTCTTCCATGATTATAACAACTTGCAACTCATTATGTCAGGAATCAGAGCTGATGACAGAAGTCTGGCTGCAAATGCAGACATCTCCTAATTTGCAGGGGTTTATGCTCATGAGTCTCATCTAGTGCTAGTTTCTTTCTCTTGCACCTTCTTGGAATACTAGATACAAGGCTCCAGTCAGCCAGCCTCAAGACACCCTGATATTCAGTTGCAATGAGATTATATAGATCCTAAATAGCCAATATGAAAACAGCAAAGGATTCTAACTCTGTCAAACTATACTATCACAAAAGGAGGCTTTTTACTCATTTGAAGGTGCACTTTCTGGTGGTGCCTGGTGGCATTTTGCATTAAGTAAAATTTATTCTGCGGTAAATAAAATGTAATGCAAAATGCTGTCATGCACCACCAGAAAGTGCCCCTTCAAATGAATGGAAAGCTCTGTTCAGAGAAAACAAAGAAGCAAAGAACGCATACCAACTGGCGAATGAATTGGAGACATAACACGGTACTTTAGCCTGTAGGGCTTGTTGCCCAAAGTGGCAGTGCCCCAAGCGGTGCACCCGAAATCTGCTTAGGGATTTCTATTCTCTCTCTTTTTTTTTTTTTTTTTTTTTTGAGACACAGTCTCACTCTGTCGCCAGGCTGGAGTGCAGTGGCATGATCTTGGCTCACTACAACCTCCGCCTCCCAGGTTCAAGCAATTCTTCTGTCTCAGCCTCCTGAGTAGCTGGGACTACAGGCACATGCCACCATGCCTGGCTAATTTTTGTATTTTGAGTAGAGTCAGGGTTTCACCATGTTGGCCAGGATGGTCTAGATCTCTTGACCTCATGATCCACCCACCTTGGCCTCCCAAAGTGCTGGGACTACAGACATGAGCCACTGCACCTGGCCAGGATCTCCATTCAGTCTTATGTTCCTCTTAACATATATCAGGAATCTCCAGAAATTTATTTGCAATTCCTCCTGAATAAATTTATCCTAAGTCAATAAGCAGAGACATAAGATTTGTGGCCTAGGATGTTCAATGCAATATAATTTATTAAAAATTTTTAAATATTAGAAATAATCTAAATGTCCAGTCACAGAATATAATAAATTTAAATACTATAAATATTATTCTTCCATTAAAAATTATACATTGGAATAATATGCTATGAAAGTGTTCATGATACAATATTCAATTAAAAACAGGATATACATGTATTTATAAACATCATTCAATTAAATGTCTAAATATATATATGCGTTGAAAAGGAGAGTTAAGGAAATAATGAGATTAGAGATTTTCCTGTAATATGTAGTTATTATCTTTAGAATAAGAAAAAAATAGAAGAGACATTAGGTTGTCTCTGACTAATTAATTAGCACCTGGTGACATATAGGTTTTATTTATATGTTCTCTTCCTCCAATTAGATTTGACTATGATGGAAAGTAAAGATCTTGTTTGCTATTCTTTAGTGTTTCTGTCTCATAACACAGAGCTTTTGGGACACAAAGGCAATCAATCAGTAAGTCTGAGAAGAAATAGCTAATACCATCAGTTCAATGACCACTTCTAGGACGACCATCTAGTCAATCTGTCAACAAAATGAGTGGTGACTAACTTCATTCTTCTACAGCAATGAAGATGTCAAAATTCCAAGCGTAAGGGAATAGCAATAAAATTAGGGTCAGACACATCTGAGCTCCAATTCCAACTTCACCACTTAATGCCTAAGTGCTTTTGACCAACTTACCAACTTCTATGAGCCCATTTGATCACTAATAATAATATCACTCCTCACAGTGGTTAAGAAGAGAATTAAAGAAAGTACAGTGCCTGGTAAATTGTTGGAATTTTCCCTTTTAGATCTTTGCTGCTTTCTCCTGTGGGCATTTAGTGCTATAAATTTCCCTCTAAACGGTGCTTTAGCTGTGTCCCAGAGATTCTGGTACATTGTGTCTTTTTTCACATTAGTTTCAAAATATTTATCTATTTTTGCCTTTATTTTGTTATTTACCCAGTAGTCATTCAGGAGCAGGTTGTTTAGTTTCTATGTAGTTGTGTGGTTTTGAGTGAGTTTCTTAATCCTGAGTTCTAATTTGATTGCACGGTCGTCTGAGAGACTGCTTTTATTTCTGTTCTTTTAGATTTGCTAAGGAGTGTTTTACTTCCAACTATGTGGTCAGTTTTAGAATAGGTGTGATGTGGTGCTGAGAATAATGTATATTCTTTTGATTTAGAGTGGAGAGTTCTGTAGCTGTCTATTAGGTCTGCTTGGTCCAGAGCTGAGTTCAAGTACTGAATATCCTTGTTAATTTTCTGTCTCATTGATCAGTCTAATAGTGATGGTGGGGTGTTAAAGCCTCCCACTATCATTGTGTGGGAGTCTAAGTCTCTTTGTAGGTCTCTAAGAACTTGCTTTATGAATCTGGGTGCTCCTGTATTGAGTGCATATATATTTAGGATAGTTAGCTCTTCTTGTTGTATTGATCCCTTTACCATTATGCAATGTCCTTCTTTGTCTTTTTTTTAATCTTTGTTGGTTTAAAATCTGTTTTATCAGAGACTAGGATTACAACCCCTGCTTCTTTTTTGCTTTCATTTGCTTGGTAAGTATTCCTCTTTCCCTTTATTTTAAGCCTATGTATGTCTTTGTATGTGAGATGGGTCTCCTGAATACAGCACACCAATGGGTCTTGACTCTTCATCCAGTTTGTCAGTCTGTGTCTTTTAACTGGGGCATTTAGCCTATTTACATTTAAGGTAAATACTGTTATGTGTGAATTTGATCCTGTCACTATGATTTTAGCTGGTTATTTTACCTGTTAGTTGATGCAGTTTCTTCATAGTGTCGATGGTCTTTACAATTTGGTATGTTTTTGCAGTGACTGGTACCAATTGTTCCATTCCATGTTTAGTGCTTTTTTCAGAAGCTCTCATAAGGCAGGCCTGGTGGTGACAAAATCTCTCAGCATTTGCTTGTCTGTAAAGGATTTTATTTTTCCTTTGCTTATGAAGCTTAGTTTGGCTGGATATGAAATTCTGGGTTGAAAATATTTTTCATTAAGAATGTTGAATATTGGCCCCCACTCTCTTCTGGCTTGTAGGGTTTCTGCAGAGAGAAAGTCTGATGGGCTTCACTTTGTGGGTAACTAGACCTTTCTTACTGGCTGCCCTTAACATTTTTTCCTTCATTTCAGCTTTGGTGAATCTGATCATTATGTGTCTTGGCATTGCTTTTCTCGAGGAGCATCTTTGTAGTGTTCTCTGTATTTCCTGAATTTGAATGTTGTCCTTTCTCGCTAGGTTGGGGAAGTTCTCCTGGATAATACCATGAAGAGTGTTTTCCAACTTCCCATTCTCCCCGTTGCTTTTGGGTACACCAATCAAATGTAGGTTTGGTCTTTTCACATACTGTCATATTTCTTGGAGGCTTTATTCATTCCTTTTCATTCGTTTTTCTCTAATCTTGTCTTCATGCTTTATTTCATTAAGTTGATCTTAAATCTATGATAACCTTTCTTCCACTCGATTGATCCAGCTATTGATACTTGTGTATGCTTCATGAAGTTCTCGTGCTCTGTTTTTCAGCATTATTAGGTAATTTATGTTTTTGTCTAAACTGCTTATTCTAGTTAGCAATTCCTCTAACCTTTTTTCAAGGTTCTTATCTTCCTCACATTAGGTTAGAACATGCTCCTTTAGCTCAGAGGAGTTTGTTATTACCCGCCTTCTGAAGCCTACTTCTGTCAGTTCATCAAACTCATTCTCCATTCAGTTTTGTTTCCTTGCTGGCAAGGAGTTTGTGATCCTTTGGAGAAGAAGCAGCATTCTGGTTTTTGGAATTTTCAGCCTTTTTACACTGGTTTTTCCTCATCTTTATGATTTATCTACCTTTGGTCTTTGATGTTGGTGATCTTTGGATGGAGTTTCTGTATGGATGTCCTTTTTGTTGATATTGATGCTATTCCTTTCCGTTTGTTAGTTTTCCTTCCAACTGTCAGGACCCTCTGCTGCAGGTCTGTTGGAGTTTGCTGGAGGTCCACTCCAAACCCTGTTTACCTGGGTATCAGCAGCAGAAGCCACAGAATAGCAAAGATTGCTGCCTGTTCCTTCCTCTGGAAGCTTCATCCCAGAGGGGCACCCACCAGAGGCCAGCTGGAGCTGTCCTATAGGAGGTGTTTATCAACCCCTGCTGGGAGGTTTCTTGCAGTCAGGAGGTATGGGGGTGAGGGACCCACTTGAGGAGGCAGTCTGTCTCTTAGCAGAGCTTGAGCACTGTACTGGGAGATCCATTGCTCTCTTCAGAGCTAGCAGGCAAGAACATTTAAGTCTGCTGAAGCTGTACTCACAGCCACCCCTTCCCCCAGGTGCTCTGTCTCAGGGAGATGGGAGTTTTATCTATAAACCGCTGGCTGGGGCCACTGCCTTTCTTTCAGAGATGCCCTACTCAGAGAGGAGGAATCTACAGAGGCAATCTGGCTACAGCGGCTTTGCTGAGCTGCAGTGGGTGCCACCCAGTTCAAACTTCCTGGCAGCTTTATTTACACTGTGAGGGGAAACCACCTACGCAAGCCTCAGCCATGGCAGACACCCCTCCTCTCACCAAGCTCAAGCATCCCAGGTTGACTTCAGACTGCTGTGCTGGCAGAGAGAATTTCAAGTCAGTGGATCTTAGCTTGCTGGGCTCCATGGGTGTGAGATCTGCTGAGCTAGACTACTTGGCTCCCTGGCTTCAGCCCCCTTTCCAAGAGAGTGGACAGTTCTCTCTCACTGGCATTCCAGACACCACTGGGATATGAAAAAACAAAACAAAACAAAACAAAAAATCTCCTGCAGCTAGCTTAGTTTCTGCCCAAACAGCCACCCAGTTTTGTGCTTGAAACCCAGGGCCCTGGCATAGGCACCCAGGGGAATCTCCTGGTCTGCAAGTTGCAAAGACCATGGGAAAAGAGGAGTGTCTGGGCCAGAATGCAACGGCATAGTCCCTCAAGCCTTCCCTTGGCTAGGGGAGGGAGTTCCTCGACTCTTACCACTTCCTGGGTGAGACAACTTCCCACCCTGCTTCAGCTCGCCCTCTGTGGGCTGCACCCTCTGTCTAACCAGTTCCAATAAGATGAGCCAGGTACCTCAGTTAGAAATGTAGAAATCACCCACCTTCTGCGTTGACTTTGCTGGGAGCTGCAGACCAGAGCTGTTCCTATTTGGCCATCTTGCCAGCCACCAAAAATTTATTCTTTATCCTACCCCATCTCTCCCTTGTTGGCTAAGAAGTGATTCTCAAAACACTTTTTGATTA
This sequence comes from Sapajus apella, assembly GCF_009761245.1. Lineage (NCBI taxonomy): Eukaryota > Metazoa > Chordata > Mammalia > Primates > Cebidae > Sapajus > Sapajus apella. Next base: position 22,934,288 of record NW_022436962.1, on the reverse strand, counting down.
GTTGTCTACTATGTATTTTTCCATATTCTCCAAACAATTCTATATTATTTAATTTTGATCAGTGAAAAATTGGACCTTGACATTGCCCTTTGTGTTGTCAGTAGGGCAGTAAATCCCCGCTGTGAGGTGTTTAAGGATCACAATAACACAGCTACAGAAATTGCACTCAGAGAAACATACGAAATTAAAGGATTTATTATACTCACAGGCCCTAGAGTGGGATGCAGGCCACACCATGCAGGGGGCCTTATGGGAAGAGCATCAAAGAAGTGGGCTCAACCAAGCAGGAGTGGAGCTGACAGAAAGGACCCCTAGGCAGGTGGCCTTACTGGGAGTCAGGGTGAAGTACACAAGCAAAACACATGAGGGGGTTTCATTGGTGCATTTGAATGTCTGTAGGTCACAGTCCAGTTATGGTAAAAGAGAAAATTTGTAGCAGGGAGCAGCAGCCTCACCAAATCAGTGCACCTGATTGCTTAGGCAAGATGCTCACAGCCTGTTTGTAGACATTTTGAGACACCAGAAATATATGAAGCTTTAAAAATTTACAATACACCCTTACTATGAAAGGAAGTTCAAAGATGGTGACAATAATAATCTTGGGCTATTTGTGCGTTAAGCAAGCCAGTCATTTCAGCAGGGGGAAAAAACAGTGATAATGATTGACTGAATTTTAGTGTATGTAACTCAAGGCTGTTTAATGCTATATCTGAGTATAGTTCCATTAAAAATGGTCTCATTGCCCACCATGCTTTGGGAAATACTGTTTCTGTTAGTTATCATATCATCCATTTTGCAGAATTCTTGATCCTTGTCCTACAAAATCTTTAGCACGTGGTTTTTGTTCTCCTGGTGTCAAGATGGTTCCGCCATGTCCTTCTGATATCACATCAGAAGTAAATTTTTGAGTAAGGACAACAGAGCGAGTGTGCCAGCCAGTCTTTGATTTTTCATTGAAAAATAATAATTTTCCTAGTGTTTTCGCCCAGTAGAATGCAGCTTGCATCTCACTGGGCAGAATTATGTTACTTGCTCATTTGTTAAGTGCAAAAGAAGCTGGGAAATCATCATCATGAAATGTTTTTTCTCTGCAAATTCATCAGATGCTCTATCAATCCACTTTCATCCCTAGAGACATCTCACATGTTATGCTCTGTCATCCTACTCCAATGTGAGCCGAGATACACTGTAGCCTTGGTGATCAGTCAGAACCTTGGGACACTTATATTTCCACCATCTTGGAAATTTTCCTCCTCACTCCAGTGTCACATCTTCTGTTTCTCGGCTGCTTAGTTTTTGGCTTATCCCTTTGTTTGGTGGTGCCCATCCTTCAGTAGCTTTTTGAAAGGGGAAATAAATTTTTGAGACCTTATATGTCTGAAAATGTTCTTCAATTTAGTATCAAACTTGACAGATATCTTGGCTGAGTAGAATTTTAGATTGAAAATTATTTTTCTTTAGCTTTTGAAGGCATTGCTTTTCCAGTGATTGAGAAGTCTGGTGCCATTCTTATTCCAGAACTTATTTATATATTCTGGTTTTCTCTCTGAAAGTTTTCAGTGTGCTCTATCACTCATGTTGTAAAAGTTGGCTTGGTTCCTTATCTACTGTGCACTTGTGGGCCTTTGTAATCTGGAGATTTATGTCCTTCAAATCTAGGAAAAGTTCTCATACTACTTCTTTGATCATGTATTTTCATTTCCTCTATTCTCTTTATCTCAAACAACTATTAATTAAATATGGTCCCTATTGGATGCTCTTTTTAGTTTATTGCTTTTGTTCTCTCTCATTAACCATCTCTCTTCCTTTTTATTCTACTTTTCCATGATTAGTGTTTGCATGATATATCTTTTCTGTCATTTCATTTTTAGCCTATATATCTCTTTTTATTTCATGTACATCTCTCGCAAACAAATACAATGTGACCTTGCTTTTTATTCAGTTTGACAATCTTTGCCTCTTAATGGGTTTAGTTCATTTACATTTATTGTAATTATTGATATGGTTGGATTTAAGTCTTGCTGTTGATTTCTTACTCATTCTATGTGTTCTTTGCTCTTTTTACACCTCCTTTTCTGACATCTATTGAATTAGTTAAGACTTTAATACAATATTAAAGCATACAGCATCTTAATATACTACATTAATACGACATATGTAATAAAATATTTAATTGTATTTATTGCCTTTTTAGTTATAATTCTTTATTTTTTGTTCTACCTTGAATTAGCATTTTACAGTTCACATATAATGTAAGAACCTAACAACACAACACTCTTACTTACCCCTCCCATGTTGCTTGTGTCGGTTTTGTCAAAAATTTTAGTTCTATGTGTGATATAAAACTCATAATACATTATTATTATATTCACTTTGAACAGTTTATCTTTTAGAATATCAAGAAACAAGAAAAATTATTATTATTATTATTTTGAGACACAGTCACACTCTGTCACCCAGGCTGGAGTGCAGTGGCACAACCTTGGCTCACTGCAACCTCCGTCTCTCAGGTTCAAACGATTCTCCTGCCTCCACATCCAAGTAGCTGGGACTACAGGCGTGTGCCACCATGCCAGGCTAATTTTGTATTTTTATTAGTAGAGACGGGGTTTTACCACATTGGCCAGGCTGATCTTGAACTCCTGACCTCAAGTGAGGCCTCCCAAGTGCTGGGATTACAGGTGTGAGCCATGGCGCCCAGCCTCAAAGAACAACAAAAAAGTATTTTTAAATAATTACTCACATATTTACCATTTACAGTAGTCTTTTTTTTTTTTTTGGAGACGGAGTTTCACTCATGTTACCCAGGCTGGAGTGCAATGGCTCGATCTCGGCTCACCACAACCTCCGCCTCCTGGGTTCAGGCAATTCTCCTGCCTCAGCCTCCTGAGTAGCTGGGATTACAGGCACGCACCACCATGCCCAGCTAATGTTTTGTATTTTTAGTAGAGACGGGGTTTCACCATGTTGACCAGGACGGTCTCGATCTCTTGACCTCGTGATCCACCCGCCTCGGCCTCCCAAAGTGCTGGGATTACAGGCTTGAGCCACCGCGCCCGGCCCATTTACAGTAGTCTTAATTTAGGTTTGAGTTTGTTTTGTGTCATTTTCCTTTATGCTGAAGAACTTACTATAACATTTTTTGTAGTACAAGTTGGCTGGTATCAAATTCTGTCAGCTTTTTTTTTTTTTTTAAATATCTTTTGTTTTATTTCTCTTTTCTTATTTATTTATTGAGACAGATCTTTCTTTGTTGCCCAGGCTGGTCTAGAACTACTGGGCTGAAGCAATCCTCCTGCCTCAGCCTCCCAATGTGCTGGATTACAAGTGTGAGCCACCACTCCCAGCCTTAAAATCTCTTCATTACCTTCATTTCTAAAAGATATTTTCCTTTGGTATGGACTTCTAAGCTAATAGTTTATATTTTTCTCTCAGTACTTTTCTCTCATCAATATAACTGATGGCACTCGGTTGTCTTCTGTCTTGCATTAGTTCTGATGAGAAGTTCAGCAGTCATATTTATCATTGTTGTCTTGTATTTAATACATCCTTTCTTCATCTCTAGTTGCTTTAAGATTATCTTTGATTTAGCAATTTGATTATGATGGGCATAGTATGGTTTTCTTTGTGTTTATCCTTATTGAGGTAAGTTGAGCCTGTTGGATGTTTAGGTTGATATTTTCTATCAAATTCGAAATTTTTTTAGTCAAAATGTCTTCAAATACATTTTTCTGTTTCTCCTTTGCCTTGAACCCTAATTATAAACATGTTAGACCATTCGACATTTTCCCACAGGTCTCCGAATTTGGTTCTTTTTTTCTTCAGTCATTTTTTTCTCTGAGCTTCTATCTGGCTAGATCCTGTTGATGTAGTTTAAAGTTTATTGATTTTTTCCCCTTCTGCAGTTGTCAAATTAATGCTAACCTCAGTCAGTAAATTTTTTATTTCATTTTTTTTTTAGAATTTCCACTTGCTTCTTTTAAATAGTTTCCATTTCTGTATTGAAATTTCCCCTCTGATCATTCACTTTTTATATATTTTCTATTATGTCCTTGAACATATTTATAAATTATCTTACAGCCTTTGCTAATTCCAACAACTGTGCCTATCTGAGTTTGCCTCTATTCATTGTCATTTCTCCCAATTATGGTTCCTGTTTTCTAATCTCTTCATATACGAATAATTTCTTTTATAGCAAGTTGGACATTATAGATAACACCATGCATTTTATTGTCTTCTTTTAAGACTGTTAAATATGGCTCTTTCAGATAGTTAACTGGTGATTTAGTTTAATCCTGTGGAAGCTTAGTTTTACTATGTATTAGGCCAGGTGAAGAGTTACCTTAACTCTAGAACTTTTATAGCCCTTCCCCTAAAGTGTAACCTTTCTATGATCTCATCTAAATATTCAGAGTATATAGAATGGTCTCTTCACTCTGATTGGTTAGAATTTAAATGCTTCCCCAGCACTATATATCCTCCAGGATCTCCAGTCAATTTCATGGAGTCTCCCTATCCGCATGTGCAGCTTAGTATTTGTTTTTTGTTTTGTTTTGTTTTGTTTTTTCCCATTTATTTATTTTATTGCATTTTAGGTTTTGGGGTACATGTGAAGAACATGCAAAATTGTTGCATAGGAACACACGTGGCAGTGTGATCTGCTGCCTTCCTCCCCATCACCTACATCTGGCATTTCTCCCCCTGCTATCCCTCCCCAGCTTCCCACCCCCCACCGTCCCTCCCCTATTTCCCCCCAACTGACCCCAGTGTGTAGTGCTCCCCTCCCTGTGTCCATGTGCTCTCATCGTTCAACACCCACCTATGAGTGAGAACATGCAGTGTTTGATCTTCTGCTCCTCTGTCAGTTTGCTGAGAATGATGGTTTCCAGGTTCATCCATGTCCCTACAAAGGACCCAAACTCATCGTTTTTGATGGCTGCATAATATTCCATGGTGTATATGTGCCACATTTTCCCTATCCAGTCTATCGTCGATGGGCATTTGGGTTGATTCCAGGTCCTTGCTATTGTAAAAAGGGCTGCATTGAACATTCGTGTACACGTGTCCTTATAGTAGAACGATTTGTAATCCTTTGGATATATACCCAGTAATGGGATTGCTGGGTCAAATGGAATTTCTATTTCTATGTCCTTGAGGAATCGCCACACTGTCTTCCACAATGGTTGAACTAATTTACACTCCCACCAACAGTGCAAAAGTGTTCCTATTTCTCCACATCCTCTCCAGCATCTGTTGTCTCCAGATTTTTTAATGTTCGCCATTCTTACCGGCGTGAGATGGTATCTCAATGTAGTTTTGATTTGCATTTCTCTTATGACCAGTGATGATGAGCATTTTTTCATATGTTTGTTGGCCTCACGTATGTCTTCTTTTGTAAAGTGTCTGTTCATATCCTTTGCCCACTTTTGAATGGGCTTGTTAGTTTTTTTCTTGTAAATCTGCTTTAGTTCTTTATAAATTTTGGATATCAGCCCTTTGTCAGATGGGTAAACTGCAAAAATTTTTTCCCATTCTGTTGGTTGCCGATTCACTCTAATGATTGTTTCTTTTGCTGTACAGAGCAGCTTAGTATTTGACCAAAGATTGAAGAGGACTCCCTTGCAGAATTCTAGGTCTCCCTCTCCGTGAAGCTTTCTCTTCCCCAGTGCCTTGTCGTACAAATTTCAGCTATTTAATTCCTGAATTCCAGTTTCTGTTTTCACCACTCTCTGGCTCCATTTCCTTGTGGCACATTTTAGAAATGGCCCCCAAGCAGAAATCCAGGGTGAATGTGGAGGTTACTGTGCATTTTCCCCTTTTCTCAAGAAGCTTAGCATTGCAGTGTTTGATGTCTAGTAACAGAAAAACCACTTCATATGTTGTGTGCAGTTTTATAGTCACTTGCTGTAGGAAGGTAAATCCATACCAGCTATTTCATTATAATTGGAACTAAAAGTCTGATTAACTAAATTTTTCCTTTTTGACTTTATATTTTCAATGCAAATATAATAAAATTCAACCCTTTTAAAGGGACAATTTTTGTAGTGTTATTGATTCTCATACTCCTCACCCCCAGTATTTAGTAATCAGAATAGGAAAAAGTGAGAGGTTTTAACTGAGGGTGGGTGATATAAACACTTATAGCATAAATGCTGGTAAGATTGGTTCTCACTATACAGTGAGGCATGAATCAAAAAGTATGCTTGTCATTGGATTAATCCAAGGCAGGTTTAAATTCCTGTCTTCACTGGCTACCCAGAGGCTTCTAACATTAGCTCCAGATAAAGTGGTTCCCAACTTAGAATGGAGAGAATATTCTGCCAGAATAGATATACATAGTGGTATTTTCTATTGTAATTCTGACACTTAACTAAGTGAAACAATTTCTTGGACCCAGAAAGCGCCAACAAGATAATGAAAACCAATGTTTAAAAGAAAAGCCCATTTGTTTATACTCTAATACATGCTGTGGACAGAAACAGTAGCTGGGCCCCTTTTCTAATCACTGTAGAGCCTGAGTCTGCACTTCTGTGGTTTGGAAGGTTATTACCATACTCTGGATTCAGGTTTTGCCTTTCTCAGGTGTTGAGAATCTAGCACTTGATAGTCTCTCAGCACAGGAATGCTGGGGCTAAACTGGCATTCAGGTTGCAGGTGCTTCCTACAAGTTGTGTGTTCATTAGCAAGTTACCCTGTCTGAGCGTTGGTTTCTCAGCAGTAATATGACAGAAAGCACCACTCTCTCAGATATTTGCTTCTGCCCTGCCAAGGTGTTGGCATTAAAGATCCATCACTAGCTAGAGGCAGTGCTTGGACCAGTGACAGGGTCTGCTAAAAACCTCTTTCTCTTAGAAGAGGAAAATAGGAGCTGATGGCCTGCACATACACTTGCCTCATGCGTGCGCTTCGTAGTAAACCACTATGTTCCACGTGGGCAATTGACCATAGACAACTTCACACAACAGATTGCTCTTGTCCTGGCAGTGCCTTGCTCTCTCTTGCCCCCAGAGTTATATAGAAGTTGTTTCCTCTGACGGAAATATTCTTCCCTCTCAAATCCTCACTCCAACTCCCATCCCCAACTCATCCTTCTTGGTTTACTCCCATTCTTTCTGCAGATCTCAACCCAAATATCTCTTTCCCAGGGAGACCTTCTTTGACCTAGATGGACTAGGTTTAAGTCTCTCAGCAGTCAGCTCCCAAAAAACCTGTGCTTCAGTGGTGCAATCACAACTCACTGCAGCCTCAACTTCCAGGGCTCAAGCGATCCCCCCACCTCAGCCCCCTGAATAGCTGGGACTACAGCCACTCACCACCATGCCCAGCTTATTTTTTAATACTTTTTAGAGATGTGGTCTTGCTGTGTTCCCCAGGCTGGTATCAAACTCCCGGGCTCAAGTGATCTGCATACTTCAGCCTCCCAAAGTGCTAGGATTTCAGGTGAGAGCCACCATGCCTGGCCTGCTTCTCTTAATATAGCATGCATTGCAAGTGAAAATATTTGTTTAATATCTGTTTTCTCTGCTAGATTTTAAACTCCATGGGAATAGGAGTCATGCCAGGGAGCTCCAGGACCTAACCCTGATATATAGTAGATGCTCAATGAGCCACGGTGATTTGAGTTGTTAACTTTAGCGGTAATGCACACATGCATATATATTTGGAGTATGTTGATTGTTTGAGGACACAGCATGCGGAAGTGGGAAGACAAGGTGGGAGTTTAAGATGGGGTCCAGCAGAAAGGTCATTTTTACAGCTTATGTTTTTATATGAAAAGCTTCACACATAGAAGGAGTCAGATGGCAGAGTAGTGACTGAAAGATTCAGAGTTGAACAGCTGAGTAGTCAGCTCCCATGATATTCCTTAAGGAACCTTTGCTGAATAGGAGACAGAACAAAAAAACTCAGTGTCACAGTGCAACCTCTACTCATCTGTGGTTAGTAAAAATGGATGGAACTCAAAGTATGTGAATCCTGGCCATTGTCCTATTTGGCCAGAACTCCAGATAAGCCGTTTTGCATGCTCAGCACTTGCCTTTCTTTGGTGAAAAGCAAGAGGCAGACAGTATGTTTAAGGTAGTGACAGCTGTCTTCTTTTTTTATACTGAGAGGGTGAAATTATTTAGTTTAAATGTGAGAAAACCAAACACAAGAACAAACTTCTTGATTCTACAGAAGAAATTCTCAACATGGATTAGAGGATCAAAAAGGGGAGCAGGCAGTGACATTGGTTGTAAAAAATGTGTACATTTTATCACAAAGTTTCAGAAAATTAATTGGTTGATAGGTAGGTTGCTTTATTTTTCCTTTTATGTAATATATATGTAATATTACCTAAAGAGGGTATATGTGTATATGTGTGTGTCTGTTCAGACAATATTACATAAAGATATTTATGTCTGTGTGTGTGTGTGTATGCATATATGCACACTAATGAGAGAAAAATTAAGCAAATGTGGAAAAATGTTAATTGGTGAGTCTAGGTGAAGGTTTACGTTTTCTTGCAGTTTTTTGATAAATTTGAAATTTTACAATTAAAAATATCATCATGATGAATAAAGGCAAATCTTTGAATTAAAAAAAAAAATAGTCCATCCAAGAGGCTATAGAAGCTTTATTTACTGACCTTTACATTTTTCTCCCCAAGATTCCACCTCTCTTCCCACTAAAATGCATAAGAATCTCTGCTGGAGGGACACGCCCAAACCCTCCCCTGTGGCCACCCGTTCCAGACATGGGGCTAGGTCAGCTGAGTCTTTAAAGCCAGTCCACTGCCCTGAAGATAGTGACATTGGAGCCACTTAGGAAAGCAGGTCATGCATCATCATTCTCCTGAAGGTTTTTATATGCTTTGAAGTTTTAGATAGAATCTTCCTTAGAGGCAGAAGGTTGAACCAGATAAAGCCTCCCAAGGTCCTTTTGATTACAAATTTGTCTGAGTGCTGAAAAGTGAAGGTTTAGAGTCTCTGGAGTAAGTGTCACAGTTCTCTTTCTCTCCCCTTGTGATTTGACTACTCAGATTTTTGAAGCTGGCACGTAGCTTTTGCTTTGCTCTGCTTTGTTTTCTGTCTCCTGAAAGAGCTGTGCTTCAGTGTCTGCCCAGCAAAGTTGCTAGTGGCAGCATTCCTGGAAGCGCCCTGCTCCAGATGATGTCAGACCTCATGTGACTTAACAAACACACGTCCAGAAACATTACATCATTCTAGCATGTGATTCCGTTTAAGGCAGAGCTTGCTGTTACTGTGCTGCTGCTGTTGCTGCTGCTGCTATGAGCAGTTAGCCATAACCTCAGGCAGAGGCGGCTTTGTACAGATCAGCAATAGACTCACCTGAGGGTCATGCTGTCCCCCCAAAAATGCAATGACTGCGGGGAAGGCCACAGCCACGTTAAACATGCATAAAATTCAATTATGAAATATGCATTTCATAATTGAAAATCAGAAATGAAATGAAGATGATGATTTTTTTTTCCTGGCAAGATATGGTAACATGTAGTTCATATTTTATTGAGTTAGATATTTTGGCATGTCGAATTTGTATTATGTGGGCAAATGTGCCTGTGAATGGTGCCTGTTGACTGGCTGAAAGAAACTGACCCTGAGTGTGTAATTCTCATAGGTATACAAATGGGACGTGAAACCTATAGAGGGCCATTAAAAGAAGACAAGGCAAGCTGGGCACAGTAATCCCAGCACTTTGGGAGGCTGAGGTGGGCAGATCACTTGAGGCCAGGAGTTCAAGATCAGCCTGCTCAACATAGTGAAAAGCTGTCTCTGCTAAAAATACCAAAAAAAATTAGCTGGATGTGGTAGTGCACACCTGTAATCCCAGCTACTCAGGAAGCTGAGGCATGAGAATTGCTTGAACCTGGGAGGCAGAGGTTGCAGTGAGCTGAGTTTGTGCCACTGTACTCCAGCCTGGGTGACAGAGCATCAAAAAAAAAAAAAAAAAAAGACAAGGCATTTATGGCCGAGCATGGTGGCTCACACCTATAAGCCCAGCACTTTGGGAGGCCGAGACAGGAGGATCATTTGAGGCCAGCAGTTTAAGACCATCCTGGGCAACACACTAAGACTTCATCTCTTTAAAAATTAGCTAGACATGGTGGCATGTGCCTGTAGTCCCAGCTACTCAGGAGGCTGAGGTGGGAGGATGGCTTGAGACTGGGAGATTGAGGCTGCAGTGAGCCATGATAGCACCACTGCATTCCCACTTCAGTGGCAGAGCAAGACTCGGTCAAAAAAATGCTGTAATCCATATCACCTCAAAACAATTATACAGCAAAATCTTAGGGGTGAAGGGAGTAGAGGAATATTCAATATCCATTGGTAAGGACCCTTATAACAATAACAATTTTAAAACCAAGCATTTATTGAGCTCTTACAATGTGCCAAGACACAGTGTCAAGCAAACTCGTGGCCTTGCTAACAGTGTGACTGAGTAAGCAGAGTGCCCTTTGCTTTAGAGTGGTCTTAGCCTTGTGTCCTGGGGGTGTCCCATCAGGGTCTAGTTGACGACTGCTCTCCACGCAGTCACACTGAGCTCTACTGGATCACCCCTTGCTATTCAGAGCAACTCAAAAGCATCCGCACTTGGATCAGTGCTTCCCAGAGACAAGCTCAGGCCCAGGGGAGACGGCATCAGACAGTCAGTGGCTCTTAGCAGTCCAGCAGGCATCCAGCCATCATGGCAGCCCTGAGGAAAGCCGGTGACTGTTAGTCTCATTCAGGTTCACCGGGAGTGTCAATCAAAATGATTTTTGTTTTTATCTCCTCTGAGCAATAAGCCTTTGGTGTCTGCAATCTACACAGCCTCCTGCCGTGCTCACCTCCTATAGCGCTTCCTGTTGCATCCCCACCTCTGATCTACAAACTCTTCCCCGAAACTTCCTCCCTTTCCATCCCCAGCCCACCCCCACGTGTATTTACCTCAGTCTTCTAAAATAGATCAGGAGTCCAGGAAGCATTTGCTTCCTTTTTCATTCAATGGTTGTGTTCATCCTTGCAGCTCTCCCAACTAGCCGAGCGCCTCTGGATCCTGCCTGTCTGCCACCCTGGTCTCCTAGCAACCCTCCACTCTGCACAGCCTGGGAGGTGGATGTGTCAAAGGGAGTCTGGGTGGCAGAGGTGAGAACGCCAAGAAATCTCTCCCCTTCTAGGCCCTGAAGTACAGAATCGCTGCTTCACAGTAATTAATATTTCAGAAAAAGAGATTCGCTTTCCCTGGCATAGCTAAAACAGCCCTAAGGGTAGCAAATAATTTGATAAGGAGGGCAAGGCTTCCTTTGTGCCAGAAGCGGAGATTTCTATTTGAAAGATACTTAATGATACTGCAGGTGGCTTGCCCTAAGGACTGATGAAAAAACAATGGAGTTAAATTGTGTTATCTTTTTGATATAAGAACACAGAGGTCAATGCCATTCATAGGGGATGTCTTTGAGTTGTTCTTTTATAATAATATAATTTTAGAGCTAGAAGGTATCTTAGGATCATGTTGTTCAGGTATCACTTTTTTTGTAACCTGATAAACTAAGGCCCAGAGAAGTCAGATGTCTTTCAATAAGGGAAGAATGGGGTTAGGATTGGATCCCTCTCTCCCAAGGCTCAGTCTGGTGCTCCATCACCCCATGCTGCCTTCCAGAGTCAGTGTAGACATGCCATGCTAGCTCACATCACTCAAGGGTACGGCTTGCAAACAGCTGGATATGTGGGGGATAAGTCTTGTGTTGTAGACAGAAAAGAACTAACCAAGCCACCTGACCTGTGCCGTTGGCCTCATTAGCGACCTGTCCTTCCTGGTTGAGCTGACCAAGACAGACAACAGTGAGGAAATACAAAAAGCTAATCACTATTCACCCATGAGGTTTGTATTGAAAGACTGACTTCCGGCTTATCCTTCCTTAGTTTAGGGTCAGAGGAAAGGTGACATTACCCTACACCCACAGTGACTACAGACAAACTCTCTACCTAAGACAGGGAGTATTTTTGGTACGTTTTAACGGTCTCTAGAATTTCTAGTCAAAATTCTTCATTGTGAGTGATGAAAATCTAATTCCAACTATCTTTAAACAAAATAAGGGAATTGATAGGCCCATGTAGCCAGGCATAATAAAGCAGGGTAACTCGAAGAATCTGAGAAAAGAGGTCGGATCCAGGGCTGAAGAACTGGGATTGTGATTCCATCCTATATCCAGCTTTTCTCTCTGAGTCTCTGCTTAACTCTGTTCTGCTCCTATAACAGGTCTTCTCTGTTTGGTTAAAAAGATGACCACAGTACTTTAATGTCATATCCTTATGGTACCATAACCCCGAGATAACACCATTGTTTCTCCTGTTTTTAAACTCAGAAATCTCAGGGAAGAACTATAATAAAGCCAGCTTGAGTTCATACCTTCCCCTGAACTGTTACTGAGTGGGAAGGAGTGGGGAGCTATGATTAGCTAGACCTGATACTGGCCCCTGCCTCTGCAAAGGGAGTGAGGAGGAGGGAGGGCAGTTACCAGAAGAAGGGGTGATGAGAAAGCTTGCTTGGATGACGAAAAGACAACAGCTAGCACCATCGCTACAACTGGTTTTCCACAAGTGGTGGAATTGAGCATAATTTCCATTACCTCATGCTACTCCTCCCTTCAGCCCACAAACACACCTAATAAATCAGTGTGGATAATCACATTGGTGGTCCAAGGAATTCTTGGTGAATTAATCAGTCTTGTCAAAATTGTTCCATATCTGGCCCAGTGAGGTGGCCCACGTCAGTAATCCCAGCACTTTGGGAGGCCAAGGCTGATGGATGACTTGAGGCCTGGAGTTCAAGACCAGCCTGGTCAACATGGTGAACCCCGATCTCTACTAAAAATGCAAAGATTAGCCGGGTGTAGTGGTGGTTGCCTGGAATCCCAGTTACTCAGGAGGCTGAGGCATGAGAATCACCTGAACCCAGGAAGCAGAGGTTGCAGTGAGCCGAGATTTCACCACTGCACTCCAGCCTGGGCAACAGAGTGAGACTCAGTCCCCACCCCCCCCCAAAAAAAAAAAGTGATCTCTATCAGTAGACCAGACCCTACAAGAATCCTCCAAGGACTGCAGGGCAGGCAGCAGTGTGCTGGTGGAGAAAGCAGATCTGGGGTCTAGGCCTAGTTTTGTCACTGATCAAGTCTGTAGCCTTAGGCAAATTTCTTGTCTCTGTCTGTTTAGAAAATGGGAGAAGGTACCCCAGGAAGTCATTAAGATCCATCTAACCCTAATACCCTACAGGTACAATTCAGGTGCAGCAGCAGAGCAGGTCACTGCCCCCTCTAGTGCCTTATTTAAGGCAGGGAAAGAGCTCAGCTAGTCTCAGTTTCTCATCAAAAGAAGGAATAACTTCTTCACAGTCTGACAGGCACACTCCCAAGGAACAAAGTTAAAAGGCAAAGTTCTGAGGGCAGAAGGATTCCACTGCCTTATCAGTCCAAGCCCAGGAGAAGGGCAAAAAATAAGAAACTGCTCTCCAAAATGGAAATGTTGGAGCCACCCTGACACCTATTCCGTAAGACATCATGGGTTCAACCAGTAGTTGGTAGGAGCTGGAAAGTGACGGTAGGAAGGAAAAAGACATTTTGAAAGGGTGTAAATCACTATGTAGAGAGTAGAGGATGAGAAGAAGAGAGAGACTAGCCTCATAAATCCTATTGATCAAAATTCATTTATTCTAGAAATGTTTACTGAGCAACTACTGTGTCCTAGGCATTGATTATAAATAGTAGCACTGAGGATAAGAGAATGTTACAGACCTCCTGGAGTTCTTATTCCACTACAGGACACAAACATTACATAAATAAAAGTATAATAAATGCTATAAAGTGGAAACCTAAACCTAAGTTGTTCTCTGAACTCATAATAGGGGGCCCGGACCTTAGCTTTGGTATCAAAGAAGGTATCCCTGAGGAAGTGATATCTACGCTGAATTTTGTGAGTATCAGGTCAGTTGTGTGGGGCAGACAGTAAACAGAGCAAATGGTGCGAACATGGTTTGTGAGAAATAATTTAAATTTTTAAAAAATATTATTTAGGCCAGGCGCGGTGGCTCATGCCTGGAATCCCAGCACTTTGGGAGGCCAAGATGGGCGGATCACTTGAGGTTAGGAGTTCAAGACCAGCCTGGCCAACATGGTGATACCCTGACTCTACTAAAAATACAAAATTAGTTAGGTGTGGTGGTGCAAGCCTGTAGTCCCAGCTACTCGGGAGGCTGAGGCAGGGAGAATTGCTTGAAGCCAGGAGGCGGAGGTTGCAGTGAGCTGAGATCGTGCTACTGCACTCCAGCCTAGGCGACAGAGCAAGCGTCCATCTTAAAAAAAAAATTATTTAAACTATTATTACATGCTATGCTCTGAGGATGCAAAGATGAATAAAATACAAAATTCTTGACCTCACAGACAGCAGTCTCTGAATGACAGAGGAGAGGGTTTGGCGCCAATAATAGCAATATTCCCAGAAGTCTGTGGTTGCAAATTGAGGATAGTCGTGATTTTATTAGAAATGTTGGAGGATATAAAAGGCAAAGTTTTTCTAAATAACCACCACATTTTAGGGACTTAGACCTTTCTGGACACGCACTTTGACAGAGTGCAGTCCTGCAACAGCTGAGGAAGGGAGGCAGCCTGTGTTCTCACGTGCTGCGTCCCAGCATGCACCCATCACACTTGATAGATGATGCATAAACAAATCACGTTGCTTCCCTCAGACTCTTCAGCCTAGTCCATTGAATTCATTCAGAATATGGAATGGATATTGCAGCAAGGGGCAGGGAAGAAGCAGGGGCCAAGTAATGCCTGGCACTGAGTAGGTACCTAAAAAGCATTTGCCAAAGGCATGGTTGAATGAATGTGTACACTAACACCTCAAACTGGTGTTCAACACGAGATGATGAGAGAGCATAAATGTCCCTCAGAGATCTGAATAAGATCCTGGCAGGATTTTAAGAATCAAAAGAAATCTTTTATTTGAGGCACAATTAACTTCTTTTTGGTTGTTTGTTGGCCATTCTCACTCCTCAGCTCCTGAGGCTTGAAACTTTCCTGTCTATAACCAATAACTGAGACACTGGTAAATGCGTTCTTCTATTATTATAAAGATGAAGAAATCCAGCCCCAGCTCGGTAATGCCTGGGCTGAGAACCACTTAGCAAGGTGCTGAGATAGAGTAAGCATTAAAATCCCTCTTCCCTTCACACTTAGACTTTATTTCATGGAGTCAACACATATATCAAAGACTCAGAAGAGAATGTGTTGGAAATTAAATCATTCAAAACATATGGGAGGTCTCATCAGTTAAAGGATGACCATTGATTATCCCTTTTTCACAATTAACTTCTTCTAACGGATGCTGTGTGTGAACTTTCACCTTGAGTTTTCTGAAAATGTGGTTGAGCTTGAGGCTGAAATTTGTGGTGAAAAACAAGCTTCAGCTTTTTATCCGAAAAAGAGTTTTAAGAAATCTTCATCTCATGTCAGTAAGAAATTTTTTTATACTCAGAAACAACTCCAACTGATTTAAAGAGAATGGAATGCATTAAAATGATATGTATGTCATAGAATCAAAAGAAAGGTTGAAAAAATTACAGTCCAGGGCAATGAATCAGGAACGAAGCCTCAAATCACACCTCCAGCCGGCCCCCTGCAGCCTGCGCAGCTTGACATTGTAGCTTGCACCACTGACGATGCATTAATTAAGATTAACTTCAGCAGCAAGTAACAGAGACCTCAAATTACCTGACCTTAAATAAGATAGATAGATACTTCCCTTTCTCATATAAAAGCCTGGAGGTCCAGGGCTGATAGGTAAACTCTGTTGCTTGGAGGCCCCAGAGATGCAGGCCCCTTCTGTTTTGTTGCTCTCCCATGCAGGGCCTCCACTACTGTAGTTATCTCATCATTTGTGGTAGCTAATCCAGCTTCAACCATCGTGATCCACATTTGAGCCAGAAGAGGAACAGATGAAACTCCAGCTGTCCTTTGAGGAAGATCCCACGAGAGGTCAGGCAATACTTCTAGTTCCAGTTCCTTAGCCAGAACTAGCCAAACCTGGCCCCTAAGGAGACTGGATAATACACTCTTTATCCTGAATGGCACATGCCCAGTTAAGAAAAAGAGGTTTCATTACTACGGATGAAGGAAAGAATAGACAACCAGCAACCACTGCCACACATAGCAGGTATAGACACAAAGCACTACCATTACCTCTGCTAGTGCCCAGGATCTCAGGTTTTGTACCATCATTGGGACTGCAAGGACCTCTGGTACAGGTGCATGTGATTGGTAGGGCCAAGGTCATATGCTCACACCCCAGTGAAAGGGAGTTTGAGAAATGGAGTGTCTGGCCTAATCAGCATTTAGAGTGGGGAACAGACTCCACATGCCACAATATTCATAAGATACGGAAATGCTCAAACATAGAGAGGGGTGAAAGTACTGAGCTGCCTAAAAGAGTGAACAAATTCTTTTCTGTTTTGCCACCAAGCCAATTTGAATTCTAGATAGATCCTTGAAGAATTATAATTCTAGACAATACTGATTGTTCTCTTCCTTATCCGGGATTCCATCGTGAAACTACTCAAAAATATTATTTTTGCCAATGGTTTCCTAGATGTGACACCAAAATTATAGGCAATGTAAGCAAAAATAGACAAATGGTGTTCTAAACTTAAAAACTTTTGTGCATCAAAGGACACAATCAACAGTGAAAAGAGAACCTACAGAATGAGAAAACATATTTGCAAATCGTATATACAATAAGGTTAATATCCAGAATCTATAAAGGGCTTCTTCAACTCAACAACAACAAAAAATCAACAACCCAATTAAAAAATGGGTAATGGACTTGAGTAGTCATTTTTCCAGAGAAGATATACAAATTGGCAGAAAAGTACATTAAGAGATGCTGAACATCACTAATTGTTAGGGAAATGCAAATCAAAATTCATACCCATTAGGATAGCAACTATTTTTTAAAAAGTAGAACAAAAGAAAAAGAAAATAACAAGGGTTAGCAAGGATGTGGGAAAGTGGGACTTTGCACATTGTTGGTGGGAATATAAAATGATGCAGCCACTATGGAAAACAATATGATGATTTCTCAAAAAATTAAAAACAGAATTACCCAAGATTCAGCAATTCTACTTCTGGGCATATACTCAAAATAATTGAAAGCAGGTACTTGAACAGATATTTGCACACCAATGCTCATAGCAGCATTCTTCACAATAGCCAAAAGGTAGAAGTAATACAAGTGTCCCTCTATAATAGAATATTATTCAGCCTTAAAAAGGAAAGAAATTTGGACACATGCTACAACATGAATGAACCTCAAGGACATTATGCTAAGGAAAATAAGCCAGACGCAAAAAGGTAAATACTATATGATTCCACTTACATTAGGTGTTTGGAGTAGTGAAATTCATGGAGACACAAAGTAGAATGGAGCTTGGCTGCCAGGGCTGTGGGTAAAGAGAAATGGAGAGTTGTAAAACGGTTAAGTTGCAATGGAAAGTTGTTTTAGTTTTGCAAGATGAAAAGAGTTCTGAAGACTGCACAATAATGTGAATGTACTTAATGCTACTGAACGGTACATTTAAAAATTGTTAAGATGGATACTTTGGTTTCTTTTCAGATGGCATAAATCTTTTGCCTTTTACTAAAGATTTCCATGGAGAGGAACAACTCTGAGTCTTAAACCAACTTTTTGAGGCCTTGTTTCCGTGAGGCTACATAAAGCTGTAAAAAAACTTTTTTAAAATGTTAAGATGGTATATTTTACTTATGAGCATTTTATTACAACTTTTAAAAAAACACTAGTACTACTTAGTACTATTTTCCTGGTGTACACAGCAGTGGGCAAGATTTCCAACTCCCTTGGCATATGTCTTGCTCAGAATGTGAAACCACTTAGTAAAGAGACAAATGATAAGAACTGTGGCACAAAACCCAAATCATAGAAGTCCTTGCTCTTGAGTGAGAAAAAGAAGGGGCATTTTTTCTTTAATTCAATGGAATTTATCTTTTATGGATATAAGGAATAAGATTTTTCCACTTAATTATAGTTCTAGTATTCTATGAAGGGTTAATTCACCTCTCTCTTTTATAGGGAAAAAGTTCTGAGATTCAAATATAAGCATACAAATGGACCAGACCCACAATTCTCAGAAACATTCAATTACAGAGAATAAAAGCAAGTGAAACTTACCAACCCCATTACTACTTGAAAGTACCTAGCAGTAACTATTATTTGCATCATGTTTTACAGTCTACAGAAAGCTGTCACCCACTATATGTTATTTCAATTGAACTTCTTAATTACCCTAAGAAGTGATTAAACAAGTATCCTTTTTCTTATTTACAGGTGAAAACTAAGGTTGTCAGAGGATAAATTACATATCCAGGGTTAAATAGAGAATAAGAGAGACGGTAAAGATTCAAACCAGAAAGCAAAATCTATTTCCTTCAATCACATTATGACATCTTCTTAGCACTTAGAAGAGCAAGATGATAAATACAAAAAGCAGGCAAGGATGCTATGTCTTTTAAATACACATAGTGATTTAAGTTTCATTCAGACTTTTGTGCTTTGCTCTTTCATTATATTTTTTCTTCCCAAGGGAAAAAAAAAATACCTCAAAACTTTGTTTTAAATAAAAGCAAAAGTTAAAGATCTTGAAAACAAATTTGAGAGAGTTCTGGTTCCAGCTAAAAGGAAAACTACAAATATCTGACAAACTTTCAGCTATAAGTACATAAAAACGATAGATAAAATATAACAAATACTCTTTTAAATCATGGCTAAGAGCACCAAAGTGAAGGGAACATCCCAGCTGATAGAAATGAAAAAGGAAAACTGAAAAACAGAGAAGCAGGCTTGTGAATTGACAATGTCAGAGGAACAGGTTGTCTCATCCTTCGTAATCCAGAGAGCTTTAATGCCCATCTCGAAAATAGCAGTTATGTCTTAAGCTTGCCCAAAACAGAGTTTGGAACTGAGAACCTCCTTCATAAAACCAGTATCCTAAAAGGGCTGCTCCATTAGTGAAAGAATAGTTTAGGAAACAATTCACCTTCCAGCCCTAGGAGTTAATAAGAGAACTCGTCTGACTAGTCCTAGCTCTGTATGGGAAAAAGTCTCCCTGAAAATTTAACTATGGGAATCCACCTCCTCATTCCACACAAGCAAGCCAAATAATTAACATATACATTGGTTCAAGCTCTGATATTCTTATAACATATGGCCAAGGCAAACCAAAACCTACTCTGGAAGACCACACCCTCAACCTAGGCTACACAGGGTTCCCACAAATAAATTCTCCTAAACATTAGATAACAGTCCAAAATTACAAAACAGATGAAGAAAAAATCCACCCTAAACTGAGTCAGCATAAGATCTCCAAAAATATTTGATATTAGAACAATCTAATAGAAACCATAAAATAGCCGGGCGCGGTGGCTCAAGCCTGTAATCCCAGCACTTT
>NW_022436962.1:22776506-22914691 GCF_009761245.1 Sapajus apella | reverse complement strand
AAAAAAAAAAAAAAAGAAACCATAAAATAAGTATATTTAAATGTATTAAAGATATAAAATAAGAAATTGAAACATAACAAATAAAATTATACTGTTTTAAAAAAGGAAGATTTGGCCAGGCGTGATGGCTCATGCCTGTAATCCCAGCACTTTGGGAGGCTGAGGTGGGCAGATCACAAGGTCAGGAGATCAAGACCATCCTTGCCAACATGGTGAAACCTCGTCTCTATTAAAAATACAAAAAAATTAGCTGGGTGTGGTGGTGAATGCCTGTAGTCTCAGCTACTTGGGAGACTGAGGCAGGAGAATTGCTTGAACCCAGGAGGCGGAGATTGCAGTGAGCGGAGATCGCACACCACTGCACTACAGCCTGGGTGACAGTGTGAGACTCTGTCTCAAAAAAAAGGAAGATTTTTTTGAAAGAACCAAATGAATTTCTATAAATTAAAAACATTGTAATTAAAATTTTAAATTACAATAAATAGGATGAATAGTAAGTTAAATACAGCTAGAGAGAGAATTTGTGAACTAAAGGATGAATCTTAGAAATTTGTCCAAACTACAGTTCAAACTGAAGAAAGAGATGGAAAAAAAAAAAAAAAAAAACAGGAGAATGAAAAGTGAAAACCCAATATATGTTAAATAAAAGTTCCAAAAGTAGATAGAGACAATTTGGCAAAGCAATGAAGAATTAATGACTAGGAATTTTCTGAGATGAATGAGAAGACATGAATACCCAAGCTCAAGAAGCCCAGAGAATCTTGAAATGTATAATATAAATGACTCTACGCATAGAAACATAAAAAATATATATTTTAGGAACACCAAAAACAAATAGGTAAACGAAAAGCAAACACAGAGAAAAGATAAAAGTATCTTCAAAAAAAGAAAATTTTCCAGCAGGCTACCCAACACAAAACATAGGAGACAGAAGAAAATGTAATACATTTTAATAATAAAGTAAAGTAACTCTTAACCTAAGAAACTGTAACAACTTTATATACTCTTTAAGAGGAGAATGGAATTAAGACATTGTCAGAAGACAATTAAAGACCTACATACATGCATCCACAAGGAAAAATACTATCTAGGGATGCACTTTAGAAAATTGGCCAGACATGTATTTTTTTCTCTCAGGCTCATGTCTGTAATCCCACCACTTTGGGAGGCTAAGGAGGGTGGATCACTTGAAGTTAGGAGTTCAAGACCAGCCTGGCCAATATAGTGAAACCCCCATCTTTACTAAAAAGGCAAAAAATTATCTGATTGTAGTGACACATGCCTATACTCCCAGCTACTCGGGAGGCTGCAGCAGAATTGCTTGAACCCGGGAGGGCAAGTGGAGGTTGCTGTGAGCCGAGATCATGCCACTCCACTCCAGCCTGGGCAACAGAGTGAGACTCCTGTCTCAAAAGAAAGAAAAGAAAAAAAAAAAAGAAAAAATAGGAAAGAAAAGAGAAAAAGAAAATTTAATGCTGGTAGAGGGAGAGGGATCTGAAAAACAATAGTTTCTGTCGTAGTAGTTTCTATACGTTTGAAGTGTTAAATAACTTTTTCTAATTTTTAAATAATAAATCCAAATGCACAAATCACGTCTCTTTCTACCCATCTCAAGTCCCATATTTTGCTTTTACAGTGAATTGCAGCCCTTACCAGAATCGTGTATTTTTTTTCTCTCAGGCATTTTAAAGGATGGTAAAATATTCAAGTAGGATAAGATTATCAAAATAATTTTCTGACAAATAACTTTTGTGCAAACACGCATATTTTTCTCAGAATAGACCCCTTGAAGGTAATGCAGTTTTTCCAAAGCAGTGGATTGCTTGATTTATATAGCTCCTCTTTTTAAATGTACTTAAAAGAAATGAAACCTCTACAGGAAAAGTACTTTTTAAATGGACTTAAAAGAAATGAAACCTCTACAGGAAAAGTATTTCTGGGTCTACTACTACTTAAGAAAGTTTTCCTACTTTTCCCTGCTTTGCTGAGCTTCACCATCTCTTCTTGCTGTCTTACTTGAGAAAACTGACCAGTGACCCTGGGGCTGTGGTTTTAAATAAATGTGGCCCACATATCAATTTTGTTCCAACAAGCAAACATTCACCAAACCCTCACCGTATTTTGGGCACTGGACTACAAGTTGGTTATAGAACACACAGTCTCTGCTTTCAAGACTTCACTAGTTATCATAAGAAGCAAGTACATAAATAACTGCCATATTGTGGCCAGTATTATGATAGAGCTATAAACAAAATCAAAATTAGGCAGCAATACTACATTTCCTTCTGAGGCAGAGGTAGTAGGGAAAAGGAGAATCGGAGAGCTTCAGAGAGTTGACACTTGATTTGATTCTAAAGGAACAGTAGGGATTCTGCAGGCCGACAGAGTGTGTGGGTGTGAATTCTAGAGCATGGTAACAACATGATCAAAGATAGAGCAGCTGAGCAGTGCACAGAACAGAGAAGACCCCAGGGTTCTGGAACACTGGACACATTTTGGAGAAGGCAGTGAGAGGTGGAGGAAAAGATGGGAGGATGGGAGAGTCCTATAAATGAGAAGTCAATACGGAAGGGCCCTTTTATGCCACGATAAAGGGTTAGGGACTACAATTTATTGGGCCTGACACACTGCTGGAAGCGTTTCACATATTCATTCATTTAAGGAATGTGTTAGTTCATTCTTGCATTGCTATAAAGGAATACTTTACACTGGGTAATGTACAAAAAGGATTAATTGGTCACGGTTCTGCAGGCTGTACATGAAGCATAGTGCTGGCATCTGATTCTGATGAGGGCCTCAGGAAGCTTCTAATCATGGCGGAAGATGGAAGAGCACATGCATCACGTGGTGGGGCGGGAGCGGGAGCGAGCTGGGAGTGGGAGGAAGTAGCTGCCACAATATTAATGGGATCCTGCAGGAAGCCACTCACTATCATAAGGACAGAAGCAAGCCATTCATGAGGGATCTGCCCCATGACCCAGTACCTCCCACTAGGCCCTAACTCCAGCACTGGGAATTACATTTCAACATGAGATTTGGAAGGGACACACATTCAATACAAGGGGGTTTCAGCTTCACTCTCTGTGTACTGAGGGACATTCAGAAACTAGACAGTGATACCATTAGCTAAGGAAGGAAGGATGATATAAGTTCATTTTTTTATCTACATGCTTTTTTTCAAGGCACAAAGTGGCAATATCTGGGAAAGTGATGGAATGCCAGAAATGTAAAACAGTGGGGTAGAACCACCCAAAGCTGAGAACTGTCTGCACTAACTCCAAACTTCACATTCCCTGTAGGCCCTCCGAGGGATATGACTGCAACTTATTCCCCTATTTCTTTGGACTAAAGCAGTAACAGTTTCCTGAAAATTTTACAGACTAATTAGGAAATACCACA
Source organism: Sapajus apella (assembly GCF_009761245.1). Taxonomy (NCBI): domain Eukaryota; kingdom Metazoa; phylum Chordata; class Mammalia; order Primates; family Cebidae; genus Sapajus; species Sapajus apella. The sequence continues at coordinate 22,911,292 of NW_022436962.1, read as the reverse complement.
GTTGGAAGCAGGCTAACCTGGAACCCCCACCCAGACAGCCCTTTCATTTACACGCTACTGCGCCTTCTTTGCCAGGAGATACGGTATATTAAAATACAGGATTCCCTGGGGAAAGAGCTGCTAAAGAATAGTATGAATGCTCCTCATCATCCTAATTATCCTATTCCATCACATTTGCTGTATACTCATCATGCATGGTTTGTTTAACAAAACAAAATGGCTTGTTTAACAAAGACCAATTCCTCTATGTAGCTGGAGTTTTAAAATCAGCCCCAGTATTCTGTCCACGCTGCTACAACAGTGAGTGGAGAGTATTGGACTATGATGGTCTCTATACTTTCAGCTCTAAATTTCTATGATTCTAATAAAGTGCATAATTACTTAATTACCTTTTGTTAAATGACCGTTTCATCTAGCCAAAGAAACTTCATTCAAATTCCACATGTTGTGTGAGAAATGTCGCAGAGCATTGCATTGTGTTTACCAACATCTGTCCTCTACACTGCATTAATATCAATTTATTTAGTCAGTTTACATTGAGCCATGCACATGCACACCTCCTTAAAGGAGAACACTTCAGAACCTTTGATAAAGTAAATGTTGATTTTTAAAAAAATTGATTACAAGGGTTACAGAGTTGTTGGTAACTGTACTGGAGAATGAATACTTTCTACGTATAGGTACTACAATTTATAATGATAAAGCCTTCCTATAAGCAAACCAATTACATGAAAATAGAACAAACTCATGGTTAGATGGTTGCTTTATAAAAATAATCCCATAAGGATTTATTCCAACAATGGGGTCCTGTAAATGCAATCTTGACAGTGGTTTGGTTTTTTGTTCCCAAAAGATAATAAACTGGGATGAAATATTCACTCTATATATGTACACACACACACACACACACACACACACACACACACACACACGAACTTGGGTCCAGAATATGTAATGAGCTCTTACAACTCAACAAGAAAATACCCAATTTATAAATGAGCAAAAGCCTTAAGCAGACACATCACAAAAGAAAGTACGTGAATGGCCAATTAGCACATGAAAATATACTCAACATCATCAGGGAAAAGTAAATGAAAATCACCATCAGATACCCCAAAAAATCATAATAATATCAAGAGTGTTGGTGAAAATGTGGAACAACTGGAACTCTTGCACATCATTAGTGAGAGTGTTTACCTATGAAGGTAAACAAAATCTATCTTATGATACAGCAATTCCAGCTCTAGGTACTTACCCAAGAGATATAAAAACTCATATTTATAAAAAAGCTTGTGTGTGAAAGTTTAAAATGGCTGTTTTGTAATAGCCCAAAAATGGAATCAACCCAAAGTCCTTCCACAGGTGAATGAATAAACAAATTGTCAGGTAATCATACAAATGGATACTTCTAAGAAATAACAATGAACAAATTGCTGTTATACCCAATAATATGGATGAATTTTACAGAGATTAAATTGAGTGAAAGAAGTCAGACATAAAAGGGTATATACCTTTACCTTCTTATTCCATTTACATGAAGTTCCACAGCAGCTAAAACTACTCTATTGGGATGGTAATCAGTGCTTTCCTGGGGCAGAGTTTGGCATAGTGTAAGCCAAGATTGACAGCAAAGTAGCAGAATATAACTTTTTAAAGTGATGGAAATGTTCTATGTCTTAGTTGGGGTTATAGTTACGTCTATTAAAATTCATATGGGTACGTCTATCAAAATTCATCAAACCGTGCCCTTACTATCTGCATGTTATTGTATATAAGTTATACTTCAATAAAGTTGATTATAAAAGAGTGATCACCGCAGACCACTGACCATTTTCTGTCTTTTAAGATAAAGGATTTTTGAGACCTCCTTATGGTAGGACTCCTAAGCTTAAATTCCTTTTATAAAACATGTTATGGTAAAATAGTAGTTCTTTATATAGGGGATCATTTTGTCTTCTAGGGGACACTTGGCAATGTTTAGGGATATTTTCGATTGTCACAACTAGTTGAAGATGCTACTGGCATCTAGGTGTAAAGGCCAGATACTCCTAAACGTCCTACAACGCACAGGATAGGACAGCCCCACAACAAATAATTATCAGTCCCAAAATGTCAAAAGCTCCATGCTGTAGAACATTTTCTGAAATGGTATTCTGCTGTGCCGCATACATAAAAATTAGTGAGATTACTTAACGTTCCCGTTAAATGTGAGCAGCGATATAATATTACTAGTGTTCGGTGAGTGACCAAAGCAACAGTTTTGCAGTTGACAGGACTAATACATTCTTTATCCTGCCTATGCAAAAATGACAAATTTTTGAAAATGCAATGTTTGCTACAAGTTGAAAAATAAACTTACGATTCTAGTTTATAAAGTGCATTCAAAAACATTTCAGGGACATAAGTACAACATAATGAGAGGCTGCACATTTAGTGAAACAGCAATAATGCTCTTAATATTTGTGTTCAGAGTTCATTTTGACAATCTATTTCAAGTAGAAAGAATCCTAATCATACAATAAAATCAGATTTAGGGTATGATAAGTAAGTATCTTTGCCTGTAAATGTCTTGCACTATTAATGAGTTTATTTATTAAAACTTCCCAAAGTGCCCTTTTCGTATTTATTGGTGACTTTTGTTAAATATTTTATCTATAGATTCATGGTCAATAATACTAAATACTTTAAATTGTAACATATAAAACATTCAAAGAATTTCACTTACTAAGATATTAATGTACATTAACCAGGACTCCATTTAGCACTGAAATATTTATTAATACATTTATGAATAATTTACTCCCTTGTTTTATCCATTGCTTAACATCTCAGCACTTTTGAAATTTAATTTCTTTGAAAAAAAGCTCAAATGGACTTTGCCAGTTTACAGAGTTTAATGTCATGCCTCACAAGAAACATTGTTCTCCAAAGGGTAAGTTTTTTAGGGAATGTGATTTAGCTAGAATGGCTGAGATCCAGCAAGCCTGCATATAGTAGTACAGTGTCTTATACACAGAGAGTATATGATGAGTATTTGAGGATAATGTGAGGATGGGGACAGAGGAAGGAGGAACAGAATAGACAAATGCAAATAGATGCCAAAGGATTGTTACTATGCAGCTAAATTTGCTAATAAAATGTGAGACAAGGTTACACATTTTTGAAAAAAATAAAATGTGGGTGGCTCATTTTCACACATAAAATCTGATTTCATATCATCATTAATGATAATATTTTTTTAAATTGACGGTTGTTATCTATACCACAAAATCAGAGTCTTTCATCTGACTAAATAGCAAATCATTTCCTTATCCCAAAGGTTAAGGGACATCTGGTGTGTGAGACCCCTAGAATTACTTACAGCATAAATGAAATAATAAACGTTCCTTGTTTTCACTTCTCTTTTATATAAATGATCACTCATTAAGCATTTGGTATTACTAGCAAAGCTGTTTCAGAGATACATTTTTTTAATTACTTGTCTCAAAAGAAATTACTGAACAATCTAAAGGTTATAGCATTTGCTTTTCAAATTCTGCAACAACAAATTGTGTCTCATTTTGCCGCTTACAAATGATTGTCCATGTTATTGTCTGTTCAAACACAAAGTTTATTCAGGATAAATTATCTCTACAGTGAATTTGGTTCTTCAATTTGCTTTGATTTTTGACCTTTTATAAAGCAGCGCTTATTGTCTTCTAGATTTTTTACCAAATACATTATTGTTCAATTGCTTAAGACTTTGTTAGTATGACTAAGGCCATGAGCTACCATAAATTATCTGCCAGCCAATTGTATTTTGAACACAGCGAATTCATAGTTTACATAATTCCTGATTATTGGTTACCTTAAATGTCACGATTAAATTTTGTCCTTTAAGTGGCAGGTAGATGTATTACTAAAATGGCTGTATTTCCACTAAGATAAATTATCTAATTGGCAAGAGAGGACCAAATATTTAGTTCTGTGTTCCTGTTTGCTATGGTTTATATATTTATCCTCTGAAACTCATGTTGAAATATAATTGCCAGTCTAACCATTTTAAAAGGTGGGGGCCTGCAAGAAGTAATTAGGTCATTTGGGCTCTATACTTATGAATGGATTAAGGCCATTATTGTGGGAGTGGGTTAGTTATCTTGAGAGTAGTTTGCTATAAAGTGAGCCCCGCCCCTCATGCTTTCTCTTTTGCACATGATCGCTTGCTCTTCCATCTTTCCTCAATGGGATGATGCATCCCAAAGACGTTAACCAGATGCTAAAGCCATGCCCTTTGATTGTGCAGCCTCCAGAGCTGTAAGAAATAAACTTCTTTTCTGTATAAATGACTCAGTGTGTGCCATTCTGTTCTAGTAACAGAAACTGGACTGAGATACTGTTGTTATCAATAAATAATTTACCTTGACGCTCGCATACAATTTTGGAAATGATTTTATTTTCCCTAAACTTTTAAATTCAGAAAAGCCTAGGGAGAGGAGAGAGGTCATGATTATTAAAAAACAACTTATTAGCATAAACTCCACTTGTGATTTTATATAAACTGATTGGCAAGTCTGAAGAAAGTATAGCTTGAGATGCTAATGCCAATAAACTAACTAATTTGCTTCAAATACTTTTGAAAAGATCACAAGAAAGTATGGTACTATCTGCTTTTTTAAGAAAATGTGTATGTTTTTCCAAAAGTTTAGAAATAAAACAAACCAAAGTCATAGCAATACTTAGGAATGTGTTATCATAATTCCAATGGGACCTTTTTTTATTAGTTGAGTCCAGATTTTTCCAAACTATTATTCCTGCAATAAATGGAGTCCAGTGTTCTCACTGTAGAAAATACTTGAGTTTACCATCCTATATCATTGATTTTAAGATATATATTTCCCCATATTTTAACACTTCTGAAATAGAGATGTGTTTTACAAATAATAATGCTATGTTGTGGTTTAACTGGCAATGTTTCTTTATTTCTTTGTGGTGTACAAAATAAGAATCTGTGCTGAGGCCAGATACAGTGTCACTTCTATAATCCCAGTGCTTTGAGGGGCAGTGGCAGGGGGATCACTTGGGCCTAGGAATTCAGGACCAGCCTAGAAAATATAGTGAGATCCCATCTTTACAAAAAAGTTTTTTTAAACTTAGCTGGGTATAGTTACTTGAGAGGCTGAAGCAGGAGACTTACTTGAGCCCAGGAGTCTGAGGTTGCAGTGGACTTTGATTGCACCACTGCACTCCAGCCTGGACAACAGAGCAAGACCCACCACTGAAAAAAGAAAAAAGAATCTGTGCTAAATGATTTGTATGAATTATCTTTTCTAATCTCCAAAGCAGGTACAAGGTGCATAGTGTTAATAACCTTATGTTACAGGTCATGAAATTGAGATTATAGAGATTAGAAAAGCTTGGATGCTATACTATTAAAATATGGTAATACTAGAAGTTAAATTCTGGCTTTAGAGAGAGTCCTTGCTTGAGCCAGACTATACCATCTTACACATTTATATAAGGCTTAGCAAGAGAAAACCAGGAAGTAACATATGTGCAGAATAGGATCCGTTTCATATGAAAATAAATGTCAGGTGTTCATGAAAGCCTACTTAAGACTGTTTTGTAAAAAATGATGCATGAAAAAAATTAAGTTAAAAAAAATTTTTTTTTAATTACCTTGATTACAGTCAGTAGCGTGTTGCTACATGTTTAACAACTGGCTTTGGGAAGGATAGAAAAGGCAAATCCTAATTTGTAGTGTTTGCCGATTTCTGTCATATAAATAGTCCCACTGTGGCAGATTTCAGGATACTAAGGTACAAGCAACTGACATACAAATTTTCTGAAAAGTTGTCAGTTCTGGTAAGCTCGTAGGAGCCACCTCCAACATACCATTGCCAATAAATATTAACTAATGAAGAAAATATTTTATCTCACTATCATGTGTTATTTAATGTAATGTGCATATTAATTCAAATTACTTGGAAAGGAGGACTGAAAACTGACAAAATTATCATAAGGCAAAGATAATAATATGGCTAGCCTGTTGAAAGGAAGGCTGTGCAAGGGTGAAGAATAAATCAGGTCATAATATTTGTCTTCAAGTTCTTATTGAGCTTCTACATTGCAGCCAGCACTTTTAAGTCATTGTCTATAGCTGATCAGCATGAATATGATGGTCAAACTTTAAAATATTTCTAAGAGAAAAAAAAGCTCAATAATAAAGTTCATAGATTATTCTAAATTTGGAAGCATTTCAAGCAATAGCAAAGACTGAAAAAGCATGCCAAACTGAAAAAGCTTAAGTGACAAAGAACCATGAGGATAAAATAAATTTCAGTTTCATAAAATGTGAACTATTAAATTTAGAGAAAATAATTTCATATGCTAACATTGGAAATTCTCCAGAAGCTGGGATCATAATTTTATAAGAAAATTAGGCTGGGCTCAGTAGCTCATGCCGGTAATGCCAGCACTTTGGGAGGCCAAGGTGGGAGGATCACTGGCGGTAAGGAGTTCAAGACCAGCCTGGCCAACATGGTGCAACCTTGGCTCTATTAGAAATACAAAAATTAGCTGGGTACGGTGGCTCACACCTGTAATCCCAGCACTTTGGGAGGCAGAGGTGGGTGGATTACCTGAGGTCAGGAGTTCAGGACCAGCCTGGCCAACATAGTAAAACCCCATTTTTTTTTTTTTACTATTTTTTTTACTATATTTTAAAAAATAAAAAATAAATTAGCTGGACATGGTGGCAGGTGCCTGTAATCCCAGCTACTCAGGAAGCTGAGATAGGAGAATTGCTTGAGTCCAGGAGGCAGAGGTTGCAGTGAGCTGAGATCGTGCCAGTACACTCCAGCCTGGGTGACAAGAGCAAAACTCCATCTAAAAAAAAAAAAATTAGTCAGATGTGGTGCCACAGGCCTGTAGTTCCAACTACTTAGGAGGCTGAGGCAGGAGAATCGCTTGAACCCAGGAGGCGGAGGCTGCAGTAAGCCCAGATTGCGCCACTGCACTCCAGCCTGGACCACAGAGTGAGACTCCATCTCCAAAAAATGAAAATAAAGAAAAGGAAAGGAAAGGAACACTGGAAAATAAAAATTTAAAAACGTCCAACTATAATATGCAAGCTGTAACTGGAAAAGCATTGAATAGAAAACTTAGCCAGAACAGTGCAAGTCAAATTCCATTACCCAGGCTCCAAAGAACTGCCTATAAACTTGTTGTTCCAGAATGTTCTCAGTTAAATATTGCCTAAAATTTATAGCGTAAATTACTTAGTTGCTTTTGTAAAGAAAAAAAAATGATCCTGTTTGAAAATGGCATTTATTTTAGCTGAACAATTAACATCAAGTCTCTGAATACAATTAACATTCATGTCTCTGCACACTTTTTAAAAAGAACTCCAATCCATACCAAAATGTAAATTCCATTCGGGTCAAGTTTATAAGGCTGAGTCTCCTTGTGCTCTGATTCCGTGAATAGACCTTCCTTAGATAGGGCCCCTGTCCCATGCCCTGGTGCCTTTCAACAAAAGCCCTGATGTCCTCAACAAAGCTCTTAAACAGAAGCTGATAGAGAAAGAATCAAGAAAAGTTTGCAAACACAAACAAAACACCTGTTTCCTCTTTCTACTCGCCCTTCATGCCTTCATCTTCAGGTGGTAAGATCCAGAATGTCTTTTTATTCTTTTCTTCTTAAACCATACTCATCCTACAGATGCAGTTCAGGTTCCCTCTCGATGTAGGCTCCCTTGGTAATCCCTGGTCACAGCAATCTCTCCAGACTTAAGCACCCTTGCATGTACCACTCTTTGCAGGTATTAAATCAAATGGGGCCTAGTATTTACCGACGTTGACAGATAGGTCTTGTCTATCCAATGGTACTGAAGGCAGACAAAATCTGCATTTCGTATTTCTAATATATCCCACCCACTAGAGTGCTGGGCCATTCTTTTTTTCTTTGCTCTCTTCCGTGAACATCTATTAACCAACCACCTGTTTGATAAGTACAAACACAGGAGAGAGGAAGAAATTTAAATAAACCATAGTCTGTGCCCTTGAGTCGTTTTATGATTTTTGTCCCTCTTTCATTCTCCAGTCTCCGGTTAACAGTCCTTTTTATTAGCTCCAGACAGGCTAAAAGATACTTAATTCTTAAATACACTGTCTTTTCATTTCTGGAGTTTTGAGCTGTTTCCTCTGTATCTAAGAATGCTTGGCCTCCCTGCTTGCATTCTGCCCTTTATCCCATTTATTTCTGGCTTTGGTCTAGTCTTAGATCACATGCTACTTCCTACAAGAAGCCCTCCCTGATCTCCAACGTGAGAGGACCTTCTTATTCTGTTCCTCTGTACTGTTCCCAGCATTGCATTTTCAAAAATGAATTATCTATCTGTCATTGGAGTGTATTATCTACTAGTACACGTGTCTCTTTCGGTATTGGGTATGAGTTGTCTGTATGTTTAGCTCCTGGTGCCCAGTATGTCTTTAAAAATTTGTTGAATGAATGAATGTCACAAGGGTAAACATCACACTTCCTCCCCTTGAGGATATCACCATCTAGTGGGGGAGACAGTAATGCAGATAAAACATAATACAAAGAATCAAGGTGTTAAGTGTCAGAATAGGCACGTAGATTAAAAAGCTGGGGGTGGCGGGGGCGGAACGGGGAGGTCGTTCACCTGTAGTCCTAGCTATTCATGAGGCTGAGGTAGGAGGAACACTTGAGTCCAGGAGTTCAAGGCTGCAATAATGCAGTGAGCCATGATCATGCCACTGCACTCCAGCCTGGGTGACAGAGCAAGACCCTGTCTATATAAGGAAAAAAGAAAAATGTATGGGGGTTCAAAGTGACTAATTTTGCCTGGTAAAGTGAGGCTTTTCACAAAGGAGGTGATATTTGAACTGAGTTTGGAAGGATTTCGAAGTTTGCTCAGTGGAAAAGAGGACGGCAGATCCTCAGTAATTAACTACTTTAGAAGGTTCCAGCATGCCTTTGTGCAGGTCTATAGTCTTCAGTGGTTTAAATCTTCCAAGTGCCTTTCAGTGCAAGAAAGATAGAAAAGAATAGAGTATGGCCACAAATGAGGAATCCAACTTACTAGAAGAGTGGAAAGGATTGAATTTGAAAATAAGATTTTAAAATGCAAGGATTATATATAAGTCAAATTGGTGGCTACTAGCAGGAAAATTAGCACTGACCACATCTGCTGGAAAGAAACTGCATCAAGAAGAATAAAACACTCAGTCACCTAATGCCAGTCAATGTAAGGCAGGAAAATTGGAGCGCTTAAGAAAGGGGGACACTGAGCAGAACACTCAAGGAAAAGCTCCTCTGCTCTGGCATCTAGTAGTCTGAAACTTTTACGAAGGGGGAACAGAAAGCCAACCTTCAACACGGATCTAGAGTCCAGTGTAAATGATCAAGTGCATTACTGGGAGCTGGGCCGGGAACACACCTTGACTCTGGATCTACAAACCCTTGTCCGTCCCCTGCAGCTCCTATTCTGCAATCAAGATGTGAAAAGGAATATTTATCCTTTCTGCTCATAGCTTATTCACTAACAGAAGAGTGATACCATTAACAGAAAGAAAGAGTCTGGAACAAGGGACTTTGAAGAAGGGACTGAAGGAATAAAGAAGGATAACAAGGAGGCAGTAACATATTCAGAAAATAAAAAGATCAAAGAGGAAGAAAGGGGTCAGGAGGTTGCAGCTTCACTGAAGCTAAGGTTTGGGGAAACTGTTCAGCTCCTTAGACTGCAAGCAAGATGTGGTATTAGTAAAGAAAATGAACCAAAGGAGACATTCCTCATATTTAAGCAAACTAAGAAATGCTGCTTAGTCCTTAAATTCTACAGGAAATGAAATTTAAGGAAGTTTAAAATCACTCAGGCCACCTCTCTAGACTCAGCCCCAGTCATAGTGTCATACTTCACATTTTAGAAACAGCTGCTTGTGTTTCTCTGTACACACAAGTTATGGCTGCCCCAAGCCTTTTCTCACGATGTTTCTTCTGCTAGGATATTTTTCTTGTTTCTCCCTTACGCCCTTGCCAGCCAACTAAAATCTATTCAGCTTTCAAGACTCAGCTCAGACATTACCATTTTTTTTTTTTTTTTTTTTTTTTTTAGAAACAGAGTTGTTTCGCTTTTGTTACCCAGGCTGGAGTGCAATGGCGCGATCTCGGGTCACTGCAACCTCCGCCTCCTGGGTTCAGGCAATTCTCCTGCCTCAGCCTCCTGAGTAGCTGGGACTACAGGCACGTGCCACCATGCCCAGCTAATTTTTTGTAGTTTTAGTAGAGACGGGGTTTTACCATATTGACCAGGATGGTCTCGATCTCTTGACCTCATGATCCACCTGCCTCGGCCTCTCAAAGTGCTGGGATTACAGGCTTGAGCCACCGCGCCCGACCCAGACATTACCTTTTAAAAACCTTTTCTGAATCACATGGCCATGGTTTTTGCTCCTGGTCTGTCCCCTGGTAATTATTCCTGCTTGTGTGTTGGTAACCTCTACCTCCACCAGTCCTGGGTCTTACTTATATTAATGTTCTTAAGGGCCTCCAGACATTCATGGCACCTAATGGGCACCCAGAGAATAGTTCTTAAGTGAGCAAATAAATTAAAGAAGAAATGAGTGTTGTGGGGAGATTTACTAAGTAATATGATTAGAATTATGCTTCAGGAAGACAAATCTGGCAGCAATGTGTAGGATGATTGACGTGGGAAGCCCAGACTCAAAACAGGAAGACTGAGGAAGCTATCAAAACAGCCCTGCCAGGAGGTGGCAATGAGGACGTCAGGAGAGGATCAATCCAAGGGTTATTTTGGAAGTTAAATCAATAGAACTTGGTGACTGACTAGTGAGCAAGCAGAGGAAAAGAATATTTATCCTTTCCATTCATAGCTTAGCCACCAACAGAAGAGTGATACCATTAACAGAAAGAAAAGAGGCTGAAACAAGGGACTTTGAAGAAGGGACTGAAGGAATAGAGAAGGATAACAAGGAGGCAGTAACATATTCAGAAAATAAAAAGATCGAAGAGGAAGAAAGGGGTCAGGAGGTTGCAGCTTCACTGAAGCTAAGGTTTGGGAAAACTGCAAAGAAAGTGTAGTTCAGAGTAAGGAAACTACAGGGAAGTGAAGGAAAGTGTTGGACTGAGCTATTTTAGTTCACAAATCACAAGTCAATGGCTTCTCAGACTTGTGGTCTTAGTTTATATACAACTTCAACCAGCAGTTCCCCCTGCTCCTAACCTTCCCTCGATTTTCCATTATGAAAAGTGTTGATTGGAACTTATCACTCAGCTGCTAAACACCACTGGGGACATTCTTTTATTTCAAGGAATCTTTTAAGGGTCTATTTCAGTTGTGCTAAAAATAAGAAAACAGGGCCGGGCGCGGTGGCTCACGCCTGTAATCCCAGCACTTTGGGAGGCCGAGGCGGGTGGATCACGAGGTCAAGAGATCGAGACCATCCTGGTCAACATGGTGAAACCCCGTCTCTACTAAAAATACAAAAAATTAGCTGGGCATGGTGGTGAGTGCCTGTAATCCCAGCTACTCAGGAGGCTGAGGCAGGAGAATTGCCTGAACCCAGGAGGTGGAGGTTGCGGTGAGCCGAGATCGCGCCATTGCACTCCAGCCTGGGTAACATGAGTGAAACTCCGTCTCAAAAAAATAAATAAATAAATAAATAAATAAATAAAATAAGAAAACAAGAAATACTTGGTCACCTGGGGCATATTTTTATGTCCAAATGAAGTCAAAAATATTTAAACAATTAAAACTATACAAGTAGTTGGACTAATCTCATCTGAATTATGCTAGAGAAAAAGACTATCAGAGAAATAAAAATGCTTTTATTTAAACAACATACATGGAATAGACTAAATTCCTTGATCAAAAGGTTCTCTTTTTACTTAGTTCATAGTGTGTCAGGATTAGGTTCACGTACAATAACAGAAAACCCAAAATAGCAGTGGTTAGAACACATAGATTTATTTTGTCATGTAAAAGAAGTCCAGATGTGGCAGTCCAGCCTTGGCATGGCAGCTCCACAAAGCAGAGGAGACTCAGGCTCCTTTTTCATGCTCCACCGCGGTTTAGGTCAATTCACTATCTAACAACTATGCTGGCGTGACAGCCATGGTAAATTTTAGGTAGGAAACAGGAAAGGGGAAGGAGAAGCCAGAGGGTTTTTCTTAGCTGTCTCTCGTAAGTAAACTTCCTGGAAACCCCTCCCAATGATTCCAAATATTTGTGCTCTATTTCATTGGCGAGAACACAGCCTATGGATACGCTGAGTCAAGAGAGGTTGGGAAATATGGTTTGTCTTCGAAAATGGACACATAACTGTCCCAGTAATATATGAGTTCTCCTGCTAAAGCAAAAGAGGAAATGGATGTCAAGTCTCATTGACATTTGGTGGCTTACTTACCTGACAAGTCCTAAACACATTAAAATTAGGAAGATGGAGACTTAAAAGCACATGGCACTTATATTTGTTAGCTAATTGTGTTAATATCGTCTTTCCTTATGCCATTATAAGTAGGTTTTCGCCCAATAAAGATATAAATATTGGAAAATACTGAAAATATATTTTCTTGCATTCCAAAAAGCAATAAAACAATATTTAGTGAAGTTAATTCTTCTTTTCCTAACTGGTCAAGGCCGGCAAAAAGAAAACTCTTCTTTCCACCTCCATTTTAAAAAAGAAAAAGATGACCATTGCTTCTGTGGCTATCAGAAAAATAATCAACTTCTGAAGAAAGGTTACAACTTTCCTGCAAAGGAAACAGAGTTTGGCTGTTCTATACACTGGATAATCACTTGTGATTACCTATTCACCAGATTAAATCATCTCTTCTCACTTTTTCCTTTCCTTAAATTCTTTATTGAATTCAATACAATAGGATTACCCATTTGTGAAAATGTCCTTTTCCTCACTTGGCTTTCGTAGCATGGTCTTACCATGTACAGTTTTCTTCTTTGACTATGTCTTTTCTATCTTCTTTACTAGAGCTTTTTCTTCCATCCACCTCTAAAAAAATAGACAGTTGGCTGGACACAGCAGTTCATGCCTGTAATCCCAGCACTTTGAGAGGCCAAAGAGGGCACATTCTTTGAGCTCAGCAGTTCAAGACCAGCCTGGGCAACATAGTGAGACCCCATCTCTTCAAAAAATACAAAAATTAGCCAGGCATGGTGGCATGCACCTATAGTCCCAGCTACTTGGGAGGCTGAGATGGGAGGATCACTTGAGCCTCGGAGGCAAATGTTGCAGTGAGCCAAGATTATGCCATTGCACCCCAGCCCGGAGCCCTGGTGACAGAGCAAGACTCTATTTAGAAAAAATATAATAAGGTAGGCTTCCCAGCTTGTTTTCCTCAGCCAATCGTGCCTTCACCTCATCTGGAATCCACTGGCACTTTCCTCTCCTCCCTTCAATATAACTTATGTGTGGAAGACTTCCATAAGTAGCTTCTATCTCCTCTGGCCTCTCCAATCCCAATTTCTAACTTTGGTTTATAAAACAACTTAAAAAAAAAAAACAACCTAGCTCTTCCGTGGGCATCTTGAATTGAACAAATCCAACACTGAATTTATTCATTTATCCTGTTTTCTTTTCTTTTTTTTTTTTTTTTTTTTGAGACAAATTCTCACTTGCTCTGTCACCCAGGCTGGAGGGCAGTGGCACAATCATAGCTCTCTGTAACCTCAAACCTGGGCTCAAGCAATCTTCCTGACTCAGCCTCTCAGGTAGCTAGGACTATGGACATGTACCACCAGGCCCAGACAATTTAAATTTAAATTTCGTGTAGAAATGGGGTCTCTCTATGTTGTCCAGACTGATCTTGAACTCTTGGCCTCATGCAATCCTCCCACTGCTTCCTTCCAAAGCACAGGGATTACAGGCATGAGCCACCGTGCCCAACCTCATCCTATTTTTATTTGCCCCAAATGCATTCCTCCTTTTACATTCTGTATCTTGGTCGCTGACGACATTGCCACCTTTCCAATTCTTTGAACTGAACACTTGAACATCACCTTGGGTCTTATTTTCCCTTCCCACACCTATATCTAACTGTATATCAAAATTCTATTGATTCAGCCACCAGAGAGGCACTGCCTTTCCACTGTTATTACTTCTCTTCTAGAATATTGCTATGACATCTAGAGGCATCTCTCTGCCTTCAGTCATCCCACATACTGCTCTGCTACAACGTCTCTAAAATATCTTTAGTTGTCTACACCTTGCACACAGAAAAAGACCAGATCATACTATCCAGTGTTTTGATATATGATCATACATATAACTGCCCAAGGGGTTCACCTTGCCAGCTGCCTAGACACAGCTGATTCATCAGGACAGGGGAGTTGCAAGAGAAAGAGTAATTCACGGCTGTGTGGGAGACAAGAGTTTTATTATTAGTCAAATCAGTCTCCCTGAGCATTCAGGAGCAGAAGTTTTAAGGATAACTTGGTGAGTTGGAAAAAGCCAGTGAGCCAGGAATGCTGATTGGTCAGGGATGAAATCACAGGGAGTCAAAGCTGTCTTCTTGTGCTGAGTCAGTTCCTGGGTGGGTGGGGCATGGGGCACAAGTTAGATGAGCCAGTTTATTGATCTGGGTGGTGCCAGCTGATCCATCAAGTGCAGGGTCTGCAAAATATCTCAAGCACTGATCTTAGGAGCAGTTTAGGGAGGGTCAGAATCTTGTAGCCTTCGGTTGCATGACTCCTAAACCCTAATTTTTAATCTTGTGGCTAATGTTAGTCTTACAAAGGCAATCTAGTCCCCAGACAAGAAGGAAGTCTGCTTTGGGAAAAGGCTGTTATCATCTTTGTTTAAACTGTAAACTAAGTTTCTCCCAAAGTTAGTTCAGCCTATGCCCAGGAATGAACAAGGACAGCTTGGAAGTTAGAAGCAAGATGGAGTCAGTTAAGTTACATCTCTTTCACTGTCTCAGTCATAATTTTGCAAAGGTGGTTTCACTATTTGGATTTTGAGGTTCTCTGTAATCAAGAACCAATTTGTTTAGTGCCTTTCCTACCTCTTCCACACTACTTCTTTTCCAAGGGACATGCCTAGGGATCTAAATTAATCTCTCCCTTATTTCTCCCAGTGCCCTTTGTCCAAAAGCCACCCATGGTACTCATCACACTCTGCTCTTAGAGTGTTTGTGTTTGTCTGCTTTTAGGTAGTGAATCTCTGGATCATTTGTCCTTATTGCCTCACTGTGCTTACTACAGCACCTTTAGTGTAAAAAGCACTCCATACATGTTTGTTGACTAATAGTTGTAAATAGCCCTTGCTTCTGCTCACTTCAGTTGTCAGTTCGAGGATGACCCTTAGCAAAGCTACGAGGTAAGGCTTCAAGGACTCTCCATCTCCTTGCTATGTTCCCCTTACTTTCCCTTAGAGATGTCCAGAACCCTCATATTTTCTCCTGCTGACCCAAACATCTTACTGAGGTGCTTCTACAGACCGCTTCTTTTAAGCAATTCTAACTCCCAGAGCTTGCCATTCCGTCTCTTACCGAAACCTACATATCCCTGGGATGAACTTTAGCACCCACCCTCTTCATTTTATAAATCAAGAAACTAAGTCCCAGAAACGTGACGAGAATTTTCCAAGGTCGTGACTCCAGGTCCATTGCTCTTTCTCTCACATCCATCCTGCATCTCAACCCCTTCTGCTTCAGGCTGCTGTTAAGGACTGGCAAGGGCCTTCCTTTTATCATCCTCATTAACACATCTCTCTTAACAAAGTCATCAGTAGTCTGACTCACACTAATGGATACTGGAGGAAGTTCACATTAGTACCTGGACTCATCCTGTGGTTATTTTGGTCACAGTGCTTTTCCCAGCTCCTGAAACCAGACCTCAGAGAGACACTGTCAATGCTGGGATATGTAAGGCCTGCACATTTTCGGAATGTGCTTCTTATGACTGTGGAATAAGTGATATTCACTCTCTGATGCAATCCTCCCACATGCCACAGAAACCATGGCAGCAGAACTCCAGAGGCATGCCCCCTGCAGCTTTACAACTTCCTGGGGGAAGAGTTCAGTTCATGAATGTGTTGTAATTTCTGTGAAGGGCATCTAAAGTCCTTAAAAACATCCATGAATGAAGCTTTTCAACAGTACTTGGAAGGAAGTCAGGGACTTCATCATTAAAACTGAGCCAACTCAGTGATGAAATTCAATGACCACCACAGGAGATATATGAATGCCTCAGGGCAGAACAAAGGCCAGCAGAATCAGCCAACAGCAGTTACTTCCACAAAATGCATTTACCTGAATAGGAACTTGAATGGTTTTCAAGGAAGGACAGTCTCTTTCCAGAAAGTGTCATGAATTCTTTATTCATCCAATAACACTAAGAATCTAAATTTAAATGTTAATTTAGTTTGGGATTGGTGCTGGACTTTAGGGAATAATCTTCTCAGGACTGGATTATTCTAGTTAGTGATGATCTGAGGAAGCATTGCATTTCTTCTGCTAGAAGAAGGGAGCACTGGCAGCTTGCCTTTTCTGAAAGCTTTGATTACAGAAGTATAGGTCCCTAATGCTTAAAGGGACCTTACAGCACATCTGATTCAACTGCATTTTTAGGTGAAGAACTGATTCCTGTTAACCTGATAACATAGAAATTGCCTATCCTATTTTGGGAAAATCATCCTACTCTAGAAATCGGAAATAATAGAGTAGGAACCTGAGCACTAAATTATAGTTGTTATATTATTGGGACTAAGTGTGTATGTTCACAGGCCTGACAGAAATGAATGCTCTGGACCCCATCCACTTGCCTTCCATTTATTCCTGTGCCATTTTCTCATACAAAGTGGATGGCCTCTTTAAGTTTCCTTTGGGAAGTGTGTAAATGCCTACAGCCCTTTGTGCTAACATAAAAATAATTTTTTTTGGCTTTTACTTTTTGGAAAAATAACTTAAACTTCAAGCCTGTTCACAGACAGCTCAATTTCTTCATTTAGAAAATGGGATAAGACACACTATTTTTTTCTTTTTTTAAATATTATTTAATCTTTAACTGAAATCGCCTTTGCAAAGACACACTATTTTTAAATGGCATTTGTGACTATGCAAATGGACAATGTAAAGTACTTTCAAAAACAGAAAATGCTTTGTAAAAGAAACGGGTTATTCTATTTACTTCATGTACACATTCCATTCCATTTATTTCTTCAGAAAATATTTATGAAGCACTTACTAGTATGATCACAATTTCAGTTAAATAGTTGAGTACAATAGTGCCCCCTTTATCCATGGGTTCATTTTCCATATAATTATTCAATTTTATTATTATTGTTAATCTTTTACTGTGCCTAACTTATAAATTGAACTATATCATAGGTATGTATAGGTAAAAAACAGCACACATACATAGGCTTCAGTACTATCCATGGTTTCAGTCATCCACCGGGGGGCTTAAAACATATCCCATTGGATTAAAGGTAACTACTGTAATTAATTGCTTACTGCCTGTATCAGTTACTAGAATTCTAGCTTTCTGGGAAAAGGTATTCTCTTTTGTTCTCTAATGCTCAACACCCTGCGTGGCTGGCATTTAAAAGACTAACAAATATTTGTTGAACGGATAGATGAATGCATGAATGAAAAACCAAACGAATAATGAAAACATAAGTGTATATAATACCTTATAACACGTACTATATTGGGCTTGCATAGTACTATGGGAATTTATAGCAGGAGCATTGTAAAGCCAGCCTTGACGGGGATAATCTCCGGAAGAGCAATTAATCTTTTCAAAATCCGACTCTTGCAGGATACGGTCCCCCACTGGCCTGCCACTAGTTTAAAACAAATTATTTTCTGTGAAACATTAGGATCGTGCCAATAATAGGGCATCAGTAAGACTGGCTGAATGAGTCAAAGGCCTGCGCGGACAAGTCCAATTAGAACACCTCTGGCTAAAAGCCAGAATGAATGAAAGGGTTCATTTCTGGGCGTAGATGCAGTACCGGGACTGAAAATCTGCCCCAAGCCTCCAAGTTGACGTTGGCTCCACCCGCAGCGGCGGCGCCGTGGTCACGTGACCAGGCCGCCCCCTCCTTAGTCGCCTGCGCCTGCCTGCGCCTGCGCATTACTCCGAGACGGCGGACTAGCGTCAGTGACAGCTTCCGGTTTGGTTTCTCCGCCTCCTGCTTGGCTAGAGCTGTCGGGGTTCGGCGGCAGCCGCTTTGGGGTGGAGGGGGCAGGGCGTGGTGAGGTGAGGTGAGTGCCGTAGTGGGGTTCCCCGGAGCCATGGCCTGCTCCATTGTCCAGTTCTGCTACTTCCAGGACCTCCAGGCCGCCCGGGACTTCCTCTTTCCTCACCTCCGGGAGGAGATTCCCAGCGGCGCCGTGCGGAGGGACCCCAGTAAGTGCCTCTAGCCTCGCCGTCCTTTCCCCGGCTTCTGCTCCGCTCGTTCGGGTCTCCTACTCGCTCTGCGCCGTCTGCCTCTGCCCACTGGACCCTCAGTTCTCGCCGTGCCTCCCTTCTGCGCCGGGATGACCCCCTGCCCCCCTCGTCCTAAAGCTCCATTTGTGTTGTCTTCCTCTCGACCCAGCTTTTCTCCTCAGCCCCTCTGATTCCTGGCCAAAAACTGCGTCTTGCTTCCTCTCGGGTCTGCCTGTCACCGCTTCCTCCCTCCCCCCCAACCCCCGCCACTTTCCTAGCTTTCTCTCAGAGCATCTTCTCCGTCTCCCTGTCTTCAGCCTGGGGTCGTCCCCTATTTCCTATTGCCTGCTCCGTGATCCCATCCTCCCTGTTCCTTGCCAGATGTCAGCGCTCCACTCTGATATTGCCCCAGCGCCCGCTCTCTTCCATCCCGGCGACTGTGGCCTTCTGCCACCTCCCCTTCCGAAAGTGTTCATCATCCCCGCCACACTCTCCCTTCTTCCATCCGCGGTTCCCCCATTCAGATTTTGAGAACAAATGGCTGACTGACAAATGAGTTTCCCTTGAGGTGGTAAGACTCTCCAAAGAAGGAAAATAACCTGTCAGGAAGTGAGCGAGAATCTACATTGGGAACCAAAATTACAGTGACACAGCCAAGAAAGGTTAATTTGCTTTATTGGGATGAGAAGCTTTCCACCTATTTTTATCATCAAAGTGTTAAATAAGCCCTTCCCCACATAGTATAAAGTTCCAGGGCTGGTTAATTAGACACTACATAGGTTCTCAGAATTTCCTACATTTCGTCTTTTGAAAAGGTGTGCCTTCTGTTTTATTTTGTTTTTGCATTTCCAGCATGAACCACATTTGGCTGTGTAGTAGTGCTCTCACTTTGTGCTATACTAGAATGGTGATATAAGGCCCACTAAGCGCCTTTATCTTTTTTTAAATTTAGAAGATATCAAATCAAACCCGCCTGTGAATGATTACATACTCTGTGCCAGTCATTGGTGCTACAAACCAAATAAGGCTTCTAGGAACTTATGTTGTACAGACAAATCATTAGCTGTCATTCACTGTGATTGTGATATTTATGAGGCACTTTGTTGAAGTGGTGATACTTAAGCCTACCTTTGAAGTACTAGTTAGAGGAATAAAGGAGTGGTAGTAGCATGTGCAGAGGAAGGGAGGCCTGACATGGCATGGCATTTAGAGAACTAAGAAAAGCTGAATGGCTGGAGAGGAGGATGTGAGGGGAAGAGTTGGGGCAGTAAGGCAGTAATAGTAATAAGGAGCTAGATCATGAGAAGCCTTGTGAAAGTTGTGGCATTTCTCTGAAATTTTAAGCAGAGAAATGACATTGTCAGATTTCTACTTAATGTAATCAACAACATTTGTTGAAGACCTGTAATGTGCTTTGGTAGCAAAGTGGAGGAGAGATTGGAAGAAGGGAAATGGATTGGGAGGCTCTTCCAGTAATCCAAGCAAGAAATGATGTTAACTTGAACTAACAGCCTTAGCAGGCTGAAGATGATGGACTAGATTAGAAAGGTGTGAAGGAGTTAGAATCTGCAGGTGATGGGCATTGTAACTAGTAAGTGAGAGGGAGTTCAGGAAGCCTTTGGCTTGTGGTTTGGGCAAGTGCATGTAATAGGATAATGAAGGATACAGGTTTTCAACCTTTTGCATTTTAAATGTTTATGGTATGTCCAAGTAAGGACATCTGGTTGAACACCAGATTTAGATAATCTAAACAGTAGGGAGTAATGGGCCAGAGATGTTATTTGGGGAACTGACAGCAAAAAGTGTCAATTCAGTCTCAATTATGTATGCTGTGAAATGCACTGAGTAGTGAAGCTATAAGCTTAGAGGAGCACTGGTGTTTTTTAAAAGTCAAGTAGAGGTTACTGGGAAGAAAACTAAGAAAGTGTAAAAGAAAGAGGAAGATCAGATGAGAGAAGACCCTTGGAGCTGAGGAAGGTGAGAACTTGATGAAGGTGAGGAATGATCAGCAGTTTTGCAAATGCAGCAGAGGTCAGGTTCCTCAAAAAATTAAAAAGAGTTATCATATGATCCATTTATCCCAGTTTAGGGTATATATACAAAAGAATTGAAAGCAGGGTCTTGAAGAGATGTTTCCACACCCATGTTCATAGACATTTCACAGTAGCAAAGAGGTAGAAGCAACCTAAATGTCCGTAGATGAATGAATAGATAAACAAAATGTGGCATATACACACAATGGAATACTATTTAGCCATTAAAATTAAGGAAATGTCACATACTATAACATGAATGAACTTTGTTAAATTATGCTAAGTGAAATATGCCAGTCACAAAAAGACAAATACTGTATGATTCCACTTACATGAGGAATAAATAAAGTAGTCATTTATAGAAACAAAAAATAGAATGGCAGTTACCAGAGGCTGAGGGAAGGGAGAACAGGGGAATTGTTTAATGGATATAGAGTTTCAAATTTGCAAGATGAAGTTCTGGAGATCTTTTTTACAACAGTGTGAATACACTTAACACTACTGAACTGTCCACTTAAAGATGGTTAAGATGATAAATTTTATGGTTTTTTTTTTTTTAACCAAAATACAAAATGTCAATTAGATTGATAATAAATAGATTATTTAAAAATGAGACAAAGCTGCTTATGTTGGAAAGCGACGTAGGTTCCAATAGCTCCAGGCCCTACCTGACTGCTCTTACTGCTAAAAGGATCGGTATCTTGGCTCACCTGTAACCCATTTGCAGCATGCTGAGTGTCTCTGCTATGGGCAGAGTAGTCATTGATGGTTTTAAGTAAAAGTATAGCAAAAGTATTTTAAGGTTTGTGTTTTAAACAGATATGTTTGGTAGCTGTGGAGAGAATAGATGGGACAGTTCAAAGCTAGAGGCAGGTGATCATTAGAGAGATAGTTGTAGAAGTTCAGGTTAGAGCCAATAAAGGCAGAACTAAGGTAATAGCAATGGCAATGGAGTTTGAGACTATTAGAATTTGTGCTGAGAAATAGGATAGCCAGACAAATATTTTAGAGACATTTCTTTGTTGGCAAAGAGAAGAATGGTTAGGAGTGATAGGTAAAAGCAGAAGTAGAGTGACCAGTTAGGAGGCTGTTGCAGTATTGCAGAAGAGGAGATTATCCTTAGCATGGGTTTCCTAAGAGGTTATTTTATAGTATACACAGTGACAATCCTGGAAGTATGGCAAGTACAGTTTGGGACTATTGAGACCTTAAGAGTAAGTCATTGAACCTTCCTCAGAGAAGAATTCTTGAAACTCCTAGATATCTGCTGTGATCATATCTTGTCTTTAAAAAAGAGACCAGAAATGGTCCCTTGAACATAGATTACTTTTCTTTGGACATTGTGAGTCTCACATATGTTTACCAGAATAGAGAGCCTCATCAGGTCAAAAGAGTAGACATTACTTACTATCACACTGTCGTCGTCCATCCTCCCTCCCTCCTCCCCCCCCCCTTTTAATTAAGGTCTGTAGAGTCAGACATAAAGCCATCACCTGGCTACTCACACTCTACCTTTCAGATGTTAAAATCTTAGTACTATGCTGTTTAATATGGTAGCCACTAGCCGCATATGGCCATTTACATTTAAGCTTAGATAAATAGTAATTAAATTTTAAAAATTCCTCAGTCACAGTGGCTACATTTGAAGTGCTCAATAGCCACATGTTGCTAGTGGCTACCATAGTGATCAGCACAGTATAGACTATTTGCATTATTACAGAACATTCTATTGCAAGTATTGCCTTAGTGAGACTTATATTTCTTTCTTCTTCAACTTTTAAGTTCAGAGGTGCATGTGCAGGATGTGCAGGTTTATTATATATGTAAATGTGTGTCATGGTGGTTTGCTGCACAGATCACCCCATCACTCAGGTATTAAGCCCAGCATTCATTAGCTATTCTTTCTGATGTTCTCCCTCCCCGCTCCACCCCAACAGACCTTGGTGTGTTTTGTTCTCCCCTATGTGTTCATGTGGTCTCATCATTCAGCTCCCACTTATAAGTGAGAACATATGGTGTCTGTTTTTCTGTTCCCACATTGTTTGCTTTGGATAACAGCCTCCAACTCCATCCATGTCCCTGCAAAGGACATAATCTTGTTCCTTTTTATGGCTGCATAGTATTCCATGGTGTATATATACCACATTTTTCCTTATCCAGTCTATCATTGATGGATTTTTAGGTTGATTCTGTGTTTTTACTATTGTATAGTGCCACAGTGAAAATATATGGGCATGTATCTTTATAATAGAATGATTTATATTCCTTTGGGCATATACCAACTAATAGGAATGCCGGGCCAAAAGATACTTCTGCCTCTAGGTCTTTGAGGAATCACCACACTGTCTTCCACAATGGGTGAACTAATTTACACTCCCACCAACAGTGTGAAAGCATTTTTTCTCTGCAACCTCAGCAGCATCTGTTGTTTTTGGACTTTTAACAATGGTCATTCTGACTGGCATAAGATGGTATCTCGTTGTGGTTTTGATTTCCATTTCTCTAATGATTAATGATATTGAACTTTTTTTCGGTACGTTTGTTGGCGACATGTACGTCTTCTTTTGATAAGTGTCTATTTATTTCCTTGGCCTTTTGTAATGTGGCTGTTTTTTCTTGTAAATTTGTTTAAGTTCCTTGTTGACTTTGGATATTAGACTTTTGTCAGGTGGATAGGTTGCAAAAATTTTCTCCTATTCTGTAGGTTATCAGTTCATTCTGACAATAGTTTCTTTTGCTGTGCAGAAGCTCTTTAGTTTAACTAGATCCCATTCGTCAATTTTTGCTTTTGTTGCAATTGCTTTTGGTGTCTTCATCATGAAACCTTTGCCTGTGTCTGTGTCCTAAATGGTATTGCTAGATTTTCTTCTAAGGTTTTTATAGTTTTGGGTTTTAGTTTTAAATCTTTAACCCATCTTGAGTTAAATTTTGTATATGGTGTAAGGAAGGGGTCCAGTTTCAATTTTCTGCATATGGCTAGCCAGTACTCCCAGCACCATTTATTAAATAGGGAGTCCTTGCCCCATTCCTTGTTTTTGTCAAATTTGTTGAAGATCACATGGTTGTAGGTAAGTCGCCTTATTTCTGAGTTCTGTATTCTGTTCCATTGGTGTATGTATCTGTTCTTCTGTTCTTGTACCAGTACCATGCTGTTTTGGTTACTATAGCCTTGCGGTATAGTTTGAAGTTGGGTAGTGTGATGCCTCCAGCTGTGTTCTTTTTGCTTAGGATTGTCTTGGCTCTTTGGGCTCTTATTTAGTTCCATATGAATTTTAAAATAGTTTTTTTTCTAATTCTGTGAAGAATGTCACTGGTAGTTTAATGGGAATAGCATTGACTCTATAAATTGCTTTGGACAGTATGACCATTTTTATGATACTGGTTTTTTCCTATCCATGAGCATGAAATGTTTTTCCATTTGTTTGTGGCCTCCCTTTTTTTTTTTTTTTTTTTTTTTTTTTTTTTTTTTTTTTTTTTTTTTTGAGCAGTGGTTTGTAGTTCTCCTTGAAGAGGCCCTTCACTTCCCTTGTTAGCTGTATTCCTAGGTATTTTACTCTTTTTGTAGCAGTCATGAATAGAACTTCATTCATAATTTGGCTTTCTGCTTGTCTGTTGTTGGTGTATAGGAATGCCTGTGATTTTTGCACATTGATTTTGTTTCCTGAGACTTTGCTGAAGTTGCTTATCAGCTTAAGAAGCTTTTGGGCTGAGGCAAGGGGGTTTTCTAGATATAGGATCACATAGCCTCTGCAAACACAGACAATTTAACCTCCTCCCTTCCTGTTTGAGAACCCATTATTTCTTTCTCTTGCCTGATTTCCCTAGCCAGAACTTCCAATACTGTGTTGAGTAAGAGTGGTCAGAAGGGGCATCCTTGTCTTGTGCTGGTTTTAAGGGGAATGCTTCCAACTTTTGCCCATTCAGTATCATATTGGCTGTGGGTTTGTCATAAAAGGCTCTTATTATTTTGAGGTATGTTCCTTCAATACCTAGTTTATCGAGAGTTTTTAACATGAAGGGATGTTGAATTTTATCAAAGGCCTTTTCTGCATCTATTGAGATATTCATGTGGTTTTTGTCTTTAGTTCTGTTTATGTGATGAATCACATTTGTTGATTTGAATATGTTGAACCAACCTTGCATCCTGGGGATGAAGCCACCTTGATTGTGGTAGATAAGCGTTTTGTGCTTCTGGATTTGATTTGCCAGTATTTTATTGAGGATTTTTGCATTGATGTTCATCAGGAATATTGGCCTGAAGTTTTCTTCATTTGTTGTATCTCTGCCAGGTTTTGGTATCAGGATGATGCTGTCCTTATAGAATGAGTTTGGGAGGAGTGCCTCATTTTTTACAGTAGTTTCAGTAGAAATGGTACCAGCTCTTCTTTGTACCTTTGGAAGAATTCCACTGTGAACCCCTCTTGTCCTGGGCTTTTTTTGATTGTTGGGGTATTTATTATTGCCTCAATTTCAGAACTCATTATTGGTCTATTTAGAGATTCAATTTCTTCCTTGTTCAGTCTTAGGAGGATGTATATGTCTAGGAATTTATCCATTTTTTCTAGATTTTCTATTTTATTTCTCTGTGATGGTGATTTGTATTTCTGTGGGGTCAG
Organism: Sapajus apella; assembly: GCF_009761245.1. Taxonomy (NCBI): domain Eukaryota; kingdom Metazoa; phylum Chordata; class Mammalia; order Primates; family Cebidae; genus Sapajus; species Sapajus apella. The sequence goes on along the minus strand of NW_022436962.1, from coordinate 22,886,231 downwards.
TGGTGATATTCCCTTTATCATTTCTTACTGTGTTTATTTGATTCTTCTTTCTTTTATTCTTTATTAGTCTAGCTAGAGGTCTGTTTTAATTTTTTCAAAAAACCAGCTTCTGAATGCATTGATTTGTGTGTGTGTGTGTCTCTGTCTCCTTCAGTTCAGCTCTCATCTTGGTTATTTCTTGTCTTCTGCAAGCTTTGGGGTTTATTTACTCTTGATTCTCTAGTTCTTTTTAGTTGAGACATTAGGTGGTTAACTTGATATCCTTCTAGCTTTTTTATGTGGGCATTTAGTGCTATAAATTCCCTCTTAACACTGCTTTAGCTGCATCCCAGGGATTCTGGTACATTGTCTTTTTGTTCTCATTAGATTCAAAGATCTTTTTGATTTCTGCCTTAATTTCATTGTTTACCTGAAAGTCATTCAGGAGCAAGTTGTTCAATTTCCATCCGGTTGTGTGGTTTTGAGTGAATTTCTTTTTTTTTTTTTTCTTTTTTGTGATGGAGTCTCACTCTGTCGCCCACGCTGGAGTGCAATGGCATAATCTCAGCTCACTGCAACCTCCGCCTCCCAGGTTCAAGTGATTGTCCTGCCTCAGCCCCCCAAGTAGCTGGGACCACAGGCACGTGATACCATGCCCTGCTAATTTTTTGTATTTTTAGTAAGAGACAGGGTTTCACGGTGTTATCCAGGGTGGTCTCAATCTCCTGACCTCCTGATTCACCTGCCTCAGCCTCCCAAAGTGCTGGGATTACAGGCGTGAGCCACTGCGCTAGGCCTTTTGAGTGAATTTCTTAATCTTGAGTTCTAATTTGATTGTTCTATGGTCTGAGAGACTGTTATTTCAGTTCTTTTGCATTTGCTGAGGAGTGTTTTACTTCTGATTATGTGATCTGTTTTAGAGTAAGTGTCGTGGTGGTGAGAAGAATGTATATTCTGTTCAATTTGGGTAGAGTTCTGTAGATATCTATCAGCTCCACTTGTTTGAGAGCTGAGTTCAGGTCCTGAATATCTGTTAATTTCCTGTCTCCATGATCTAATGTTGTCAGTGTGGTGTTAAAATCTCCTACTATTATTGTGTAGGAGTCTAAGTCTCTTTGTAATTCTCTAAGCACTTGCTTTATGAATCTCAGTGCTCCTGTGCTGGGTGCACATAAATTTAAGATAGTTAACTCTTCTTGTTGTATTGAACCCTTTACCATTATGTAATGCCCTTCTTTGTCTTTTTTGATCTTTGTTTGCATAAAATCTGTTCTATCAGAAACTAGGATTGCAGCCCCTGCTTTTTGCTGTTTTCCATGTGCTTGCTAAATTTTTCTTCATCCTTTTGAGCCTATGTGTGTCTTTGCATGTGAGGTGGGTCTCTTGAAGACAGCATACCAATAGGTCTTGGCTCTTTATCCATTTTGCCATTCTGTGTCTTTTAATCAGAGCATTTAGCCCATTTGCATTTAAGGTTAGTATTGTGGTGTGTGAATTTTATCCTGTCATTATGATGCTAGCTGGTTATTTTGCAGACTTGTTTATGTGGTTGCTTCATAGCGTCACTGGTCTGTGTCCTTCAGTGTGTTTTTGAGGTGGTTGGCAATGGTTTTTCGTTTCCATATTTAATGCTTCCTTCAGGAGCTCTTGTAAGGCAGGCTTGTTGGTGATGAATTTTTTTAACATTTGCCTATCTGAAAAGGGTCTTATTTCTCCTTCACTTATGAAGCTTAGCTTAGCCAGGTATGAAATTCTGGGCCGGAAATTATTTTCTTTAAGAATGTTGAACATTGGTCCCCAGTTGAGAGACCTGCTGTTAGTCTGATGGGCTTCCCTTTGTAGATGGGCTGGCCTTTTTCAACTGGCTGTCCTTAACATTTTTTCTTTCATTTTGACCTTGGAGAATCTGATGTTTTTGTGTCTTGGGGTTGATCTTCTTGTGGAATATCTTACTGAGGCTCTTTGCATTTCCTGAGTTTGAATGTTGGCCTGTCTTGCTGGGTTGGGAAAGTTCTCCTGGATGATATCCTGAACTATGTTTTCCCACTTGGTTCTATTCTCTCCATCTCTTTCAGGTACCCCAATCAGTCATAGATTTTGTCTCTTTATGTGATCCCATATTTCCTGAAAGTTTTATTCATTTCTTTTTATTTTCTGTCTATTCTTGTCTGTCTTATTTCTGAAAGATTGTTCAAGCACTGAGATTCTTTTCTCCACTTGGTCTGTTCTGCTATTGATACTTGTGATTGCACTGTGAAGTTCTAATATTGTGTTTTTCAGCCCCATCAGGTCAGTTATCTTCCTCTCTAAACTGGCTGTTCTGGCTGTTAGCTGCATTGGGTTACAACATGCTCCTTTAGCTCAGGAAAGTTTGTTACTACCCATATTCTGAAGCCTCCTTCTGTCAATTCAACCATCTCAGCCTCAGCCCAGTTCTGTGCGCTTGCTGGAGGGGTGTTGCAGTCATTTGGAGGAGAAGAGGCACTCTGACTTTTTGAGTTTTCAGCACTTTTGCATTGATTGTTTTTCATCTTTGTGGGTTATCCAGCTTCTTCAGTCTTTGAGGTTGCCGACCTCTGAATGAGGTTTTTGTGGGGTCTTTTTCGTTGATGATATTGTTGTTGTTTTCTGCTTGTTTTTATTTTAACAGTCTGGCCACCCTACCATAGGGCTGCTGCAGTTTACTGGGGGTCTGCTACAGACCCCAGTTTCCTCAGTTCCTCCTGTACCTGGAGGTATCACCTGTAAAGGCCACAAACCAGCAAAGATGGTAGCCAGCTCCTTCCTCTGGAAGCTGCATTCCAGTGGAGTACTGACCTGTTGCTGGCCCGCATGTACCTGTAGGAGGTGGCTGGAGACCCCCGTTGGGAGGTCCCACCCGGTGAGGAGGAAAGGAATCAGGGTCATACCCAAAGAAGCAGTCTGGTCACAATCTGACAAGGCAGCTGTTCTGCATTGTGGAGGACCCTTCCTCATACAGACTATCTCCACAGCCAGCAGGCTAGAGTGGCTGAGCCTGTCAAACCACAGAGATGATGGCCACCCCTTTGCCCCTGGGAACTTGAACACATCTCTGGTGCATTCCAACCTGCTACCATTGGCTGGCTGGAATTCCAAGCCAGTAGGTCTTAACTTGTGAGGTGCTGTGGGAGTGGGGCCCACGGAATGATGCTGCCTGACTCCCTAGAATCAGCCGCCTTCCTGGAGATACATACAGATGGATTTCCCACCTTGTCAGGGATCTCAAGGCTGTAGTATGTAAAACTCATGGTTCTCTGTGTGTGCCTGAATGGCTGCTCTACCAAGACTCCACACAGCTCTGTGTATCCGACCCAAGGCCCTGGTGGTGCAGGCTCATGAGGGGATCTCCTGATTCATGGGTTGCAAAGATCTATGGGAGAAGTGTGGTTTCCTGGGCATGGTAGCACAGTTACTAACCTCTTCTCTTGGCTGGAGATGGGGGTTTCTTTGGCTATAGCATGTTTTTAATGCTTATATAATATTTCACTGGAGACTCCACCTGCCTCTGTTTAATAATTGCCTGATCAATGAACATTTTTCAGGATATTTCTGATATTTTTTGCTGTAAGAACAGTGCTCCACTAAGCCTCCTTATACATGTGGGTCACAGTTGCCAAATTACTCTAAAAATTGGTTTTCAGGTTCAATCTTATTTATGATAATCAGTGCCTGTCTACAAATATGCTTGTCATCATGTTACCAGTGTCTTTGACTTTTGCTCTTCTGATAAATGCAAAATGGTATATTGTGGTTTTAATTCATACTTTTTTTTGTTTGTTTGTTTTGAGACAGAGTCTTGCTCCGTCGCCAGGCGCCAGACTGGAGTGCAGTGGTGCAACCTCGGCTCACTGCAACCTCTGCCTCCTGGGTTCAAGCAATTCTCCTGCCTCAGCCTCCCGAGTAGCTGGGATTACAGGCACGCGCCACCAGGCCCAGCTAATTTTTGTATTTTTAGTAGAGCTGGGGTTTCACCATGTTGGCCAGGATGGTCTCGATCTCCTAACCTTGTGATCCGTCCGCCTCGGCCTCCCAAAGTGCTGGGATTACAGGCGTGAGCCACCGCACCTGGCATTCATACTTCTTAAAATTGAGAAAAGTTGAGCATTTTCAATGTGTATCCGTCAAGTAGAGCTTGCTTTGTAAATTAACTGTTCACAACTTTTGCTGATTTTTTAATTGGATCTTTAAACTTTTTCTCTTGTTTTACAAATGTTTATCATGTCCTGTGTTTGTTTGACTTCATGCTGCTTCTGGGTGGGCCATCACCCCCACCAACCCCATTTGCTTTTCTTTGGTCTCCGTGGGTCAAGCTGTTTGTCCAGTCAGTCCCAATGTCAGAACCTGGGTACCTGAGTTGAAGGTTCTGAATTCACTTGCCCTTTTTCATTCCTCACCATGACTGCTGCAGACCACAGCTGCTTCTAATCAGTCATCTTGGGTCTGAAACTTCTTTCAGACTTTCTGTGCTCGGTCAAAACACACACACACACACACACACACACACACACACACACGCACGCTCATTGAGAATTTTATTCTTAATTTTATATTGTGATCTCATTTTTATAAAATGCATATCTGCAACCTTTTGGAGTTTAATTATATATTACATAATATCTATATCTTTCCAAGTCAAGTAATTTATAGTTTTCAGATATATATATATAGCTCTAGCATTTTTTTTTTTTTTTTTTTTTTTTTTGAGGGAGGGTCTCACTCTGTCACCCAGGCTGGAGTGCAGTGGTGCCATCATGGCTTACTGCTGCCTCCACCTTCTGGGCTCAATTGATCCTGATGCTGCCTCAGCCCCCCAAGTAGTTGGGACTACAGACATGTGCCACCATGCCCAGCTGTTTTTTCTATTTCTTTGTAGAGACGGGTGTCTCTCTGTGCTACCTAGGCTGGTCTTGAATGTGTGGGCTCCAGCAGTCCTACTACCTCAGCTTTCCAAAGTGCTGGGATTACAGGCATGAGCTACCACACCCAGCCTATAGCATGTTTTTAATGGTTCTATATTTCACTGAAGACTCTACCAGGCTCAGTTTAATAATTGCCTGATCAATGAACATTTTTTCAGGTTATTTCTAATATTTTTGCTGTAAGAACAGTGTTCCACTAAGCATCCTTATACATGTGGGTCACAATTTACAAATTACTCTAAAAATTGTTTTTCAGGTTCAGTCCTATCTGTGTATCTCTATGTGTACTTTGAAAAAAAAAACAGTAATAGCAAGATTACGCTGGTTTAGGAAGGATTTAATTTAAATATAAAAAGATTTCTCAGAGTCAGGAGTTGAAGAGTAGAGTAGGTTAAGGAAGGAAAGTATATAATTGGTTTCTCTGGAACATGCAGAAATTAGGTTTAGTTAGCAATTTTTATATACCTTTACCTACATTTCAAATGTTGCACCCTTCTTCACCTTTTTAGACATGCTTATCTTTTTCTGTTGCTTTGGATATAAAAAATAAATAATATATAAACATGAAGTTGTTAAAATTATAGACATGTAAATTTTTTAATGTATGTAATAAACCCTTTAGTAAGTGACTAAGTAACTAATATGAAATTTATTTTCAAATTAGTATTTCTTGCTAATGTGAAATTTCATGCTAATATGAAATTTGTTTTTCTATTTTGCATTTCCCTAGAAATGGAAAACAATAATTCTGATGTATAGAAATATAAGAGGTAGCTCCTCTATTCTTTAGACTTTTCCTTTTTCTTTTAGCTTTGATGTTTTCCTTGCCTTGGTCAAGAAGAGCCAAGTAAAATTCACTGAATCCCCTGAATTATTTACAAGTCATATGTTGTAGAGGTTCTTACTTTTTATAGAAACAAGTACATTATCTCTGTTTCTTCTCATCTCGGAAGAACGGAAATGAATTTACTTTTGTGCTGAGATCTTTTATTAGACCACAGAAACTAACAAGTTTTCCTTTTCCTAACATTTAATGGTTTCAGTTTCTCATTTAGTTTTTGAACTTGACATACGCATATTGGAAAAAGCAAATACTATCAAATTAATTGCCCACTTCTAGAATTCAATTTCCTTTCTAGCTTCAGGTTTTTGTTAAATGAAAGAAAACCATACACTCAGCTTATGAGGACAGACTGTTCAGAAACAAATTAGAATAATGTATTTGGGGAATTAAATAGAGCTATGGAAAGCAGAAGTTGAATTTCTTATTTAAGCTTTTGTTGGTAGAATAATTCATTGATTGGAAATACTTTTTATTGATTAAAATGTGTTTTCTATGTGATTTGAAGGTTTCATTTATCAAGGAAGAGTCATAACAGGTTTTTCATATTAGTATAATCTAATCTCGTCAAGAAAAAAGTTCTCTTCAGAAGGGAATTTTGGTTACATTTTCTATTTTGAAGTCATTGGTTTTATTTATTCAGGCAAAACATTTAGCTTGATGAGGGTAGGAACAGCAGTTTATGGTTATGTTGCCAATTATTCTAGATACTATTCCTATTATTTCTGTACTATTCCTATTATTTCATTATCAAAAGTAATGCTAAGAAATGGTACTTTTAATTATTTTTTCTCACTAAAATGGAATGGAATAGAATAAAATTATTAATATTATTATGTGACATATAAAAGTTATTTGAAGGCTGGGTGCAGTGGCTCATGTCTGCAATCCCAGCACTTTGTGAGGCCAAGATGGGCAGTTCACTTGAGCTCACAAGTTCAAGATCAACCTGGGCAACATGGTGAAAACCCATCTCTGCAAAAAATACGAAAATTTGCCAGGCATGGTGGCGCATGCCTATAGTCCCAGCTACTTGGGAGGCTGAGGTAGGAGGATTGCTTGCACCCAGGAGATTGAGCCTGTGAGCAGAGATCACATCATTGCATTCCAGCCTGGGCAACATAGCCAGACCTTGTCCCTCCCCATCTCCCCACACACAAAAAAAAGTTGTTTGAAAAAGATGGTTTGGATCCTGAATATAAAGTCTGTATATGTAAAGTTTATAAAACATAATCTTTTGTATTTGTTGTATTTCTTTTGAAATGCAAAAGATTTAGAGACAACAGCTGATTTATTCATTATATTTTAAAATATTAATTAAAATACAGCTGCTTTTATGGGGGTATATAGGGAAGCATTTTAGTAAGAATGTCATTTTCAATAAGTATTCATTTAGTAAATAATTATTAAGTACCTATGATGCTTTTATGTATGTACATGTGTAAATGTGTGCACATACACAGGACACATGTTTTCTGTTCTCTAAGAGCCTAATAGTTGTATATACAGGGTGTACATTTATGTTAAATCAGATAATTACATGTTAACTAATAATGCAGCAAATGACCCAAAACAGTATATAATTAAGTTCTGAATAAGAAACAGTCAAATGCTATTGTTTCACAAGAGGGAAAGCTTATTGGTGGATGCAAGAAAACTTCATAAAGGATTCACCTTAGTTTGGAGAAGTCAGATTTGGAGAGGTAGAGTCATATGGGAGGCATTTAGTTGTTGGGCATAGGATAAGCAAAGGCAGAGAGTAAGAGAGAATGTTGTATTTGGAGAGTGATAATTATAACAGCTATTAAGGGTGTCTATGTGCCAAGCACTGTAAAAGTGCTTTGCATATTTTAACTATAACAACTCTATGAGATTGGTGCAGTTTTTAACCCATTTTTGCTAAAGAGGAAGCTGAGGCAGTAAGAAATTTAATAAACTGGCCAAGGTCATGTAACTCTTTAGAAGGTAAAAGTGGGCAGCCAATCCAGTGCAACCTGACAACCCAATTAGACCTGAGATTTAATTGTTCTAGACTTGAGCTGTTTTACACTGTAGCCAGTAGCCACATATACTTTTGAGCACTTGGAATGTGACTAGGAAAAACTGAGATGTGCTCTGCACGTAAAACACACGTCATCAGCCTGGGCAAAATGGCAAGACCTCGTCCTACAAAAAAACAAGAGAAAAAAAATTAGCTGGGCTTGGTGACGCATACCTGTAGTCCCAGCTACTTGGGAGGCAGAAGTAGGAGGATCACTTGAGTCTCGGAGATCAAGGCTGCAGTGAGCTGTAATTGCACCACTGCACTCCAGCCTGGGTGACAGAGAGACCCTTTTTCAAAAGTAAACTAACTAAAAAAAACACTCATCAGATTTTGAAGACCGTATATCTATCTCACAAATAATTTTATATTGATTACGCATTGAAACAATATTCTGGCTGTATTATGATCAACTATATCATTAATGTTAATTTTACCTGTTTCATTTTACTTTTTAATGTGGCTATTAGTTAATTTAAAATTACATAGGTAGCTCATGATATATTTCTATTAGACAGTGCTGTTTAAGACTGCATACCAGTGAATGAACAGTCCACATGGAGTGAAAGAATAGAAGAGTGATGACAGGCAAAGGAAAATAATATTTAGGATTAAATTAGGCCAGCACTTAGGTTTATCCTTGAGATGATCCATGCATTCACCATCTGCCTCAAGTTTTCAGGGTGGGGAAGGTAGTTAATAGAGATTCCTGGATCCATTGCAGACCTCCCGAAACAGAATGTCTGAGAGTAGGGCCATCTCCAAAACTTCAGTCATCCCTAACTCATTATTTTAATTTCCTCATTGTAAAGGTTTAACGTGTACCTGCCAAGGGGGATCTGCAGGAGAGACCATAATGCTGGGTTTATGAAGGCACTGAATGTGAATGCTATTTTCTTAATTTTCTAACCAATTTTGTTGGATTGGACTACAGTAAAATGAAAGACATTGCTTTTTGGAGATTGGGTGGTTGCTACTTATTTAATAAATAGAGAAAATAACAATTTTAATTGCCCTATAATTTGTAGTCTAGACTTTCACAGAAATGAAGGCCACATAACTCTGGCTATGGGATTTAGTGATTGGTGGAATGTTTGGAATCTTTACGCTAGACCTAGACCGTCCTAAAGAAGTTGGCTGTCCTGGTGTCCTTAATTCTGTGATACAATTTGTTAAACTGATTTGCCTTTTTGAGTTATACCAGAGCTTAGGGCTTTCAAATTATCCTGTCCTACAGGAGATATTGATCTATTTTTTCTTCTAAAAGACAATCATGGTGAGCCATTTTTAGCTTTCCTTGGAAGTAATTGATAATAAATTAACCAAATTAGTCATATTTCTCCATGACGACATAGAGTTTATGAACCTGAAGGCCTTACAGTAATATTTCATATTAACCTAAAACAGTGTATAGTTCTCAAACTTACATTGGACATTGCTTTGGCTACCTATATTCTTGACCAATGATCAATTAAAAAATACTAATGAAGTTGATTACAGAATACCATCCTTCTTAGAAAAGTTACCAGAAGGAAGTACTGTGCCTGAACAGAATTACATGAATGGCACTTTTATTAGACATTCATCAGCTATTTTCTCAATATATACCTTTTTTTTTTTTTTCTCTAAAGAATGTGCTTGGCCCACTTGCATAATCTGAAGGCATAAGAAATAACTTTGGTAAAGTGCTGGGATTCTGACACTTTTTAATAGCTGACAATAGCTATCAACTAGTTGCTTGCAAAACACTCTCAAATGATTTTCACTAGGACATAGGAGGCCACAAAAATTAAATCACTGGCACTGAGTAGAAATAGCCACGAGGTTGTTGCCCCACTGGCAAAACATTTCCCGTTTTTAAGCTGACACATTCTCTCAAAGTATTACAAATAGACTTAGTCTTCTAGAGCAACCTACAAAAAATGTCTTTAACTTACCTGAATAATAGTACTGTTTCACCTCCCTTTATCTTGACTTGGTTGGGGAAGAAGTATTACTATGATAATAGAAGACGCCCAATTGAATTCTCTTTCCTTTTTGTTGAAAGAAGCTTTCCAGTCAAGGGCATTGAAAATGGGTAAACCTTCATGAACCTAAATATCTTGTATAAAGTATCTCTCAAGGTCTTTTTTTTCTTGGAGGTTCTGAATTGTGGCATAGAGAGATATTGGTTCTCTGCAGGGATAGGAAATCCAAATTACTGCTGTCTTCTATTTGCTTATATGAGTCATTTGTGAATTGAGTCAGGTGCTTTTTATACCAATGTAGAGGAGAAATAACACACTTTGTATAGTTTTATACAGCATTCAACAGAGGTTATGTGCACAGACTAAGCTCTTTGAAGGCTTATTTTCATTTATATTTCCAGCACTTAGCACAGTGCCGCAAACATAAAAGATGTTGTATGTGTTGAATGCATGAATAATTATGACCTTCCTGAAGAGTCTAAATTCTGCATGGTCTTTTCGAGATTGTGGTAATTTGATATATATGTTATTTTTATAGCAATTTAAAAATTGAATCATGAACTTTATAGCAATAAGCTCTTTTAGATATTTTGCTTTCTAATGTGAGAGATAATACATATTCTGAAACTTTAAGTGGGATAGCCTAGTTGTCTGCCTTAAACCCACAATAAGACAATTGTTTCTGGTGCAGTGGAAAAATTAGCAAAATAAAGATTGCCTAATTGAATTACATTGCCAAAAAACAAACTATAATTTTCCAAGTTTAAAAAAGACTCTAAATCACAACATTAAGGGATTGTTTCTATTTTAAAATAAGAACGCTCTTTCTTTTGGCCTTAACTGTAAACTCTACTTTTCCCTAATTTTACCCTCATGTGCCACAGTAGGAGTACCTATAGTCTAATACTTAGGAGTGTTGTAACTGAGTGAGTCAGAAGGAAAGCTCCATGTCCTGAGTTCCAAATTAAGAGTCCTTTATTTGCCAGTGACTGAGAGATGGCTAACACTCAAAATTCTCTCAGCCCGAGGAAGGGGCTTGATCCCCTTTACACCTTGATTTCCCTTTATACCTTGATTTAGGTAGGGGAGGGGGAGCCTAGCTGAAGTGGAATTTTACAGAAGCAGAATGAGCAGGTTAGAGGGACATAGTTACAGACCAGGGTATTTTCCAAACAATCACCAAGGGGGGTGCCAAGGAGAGTTAAACACAATAACAGGTGTATTTGCCAAGTAGGATGTAGTTACAACGGTTATATGGTAGGATAAGCACAGGGTCAGCGTGATATAAGCACAGTGTTGGTGTGGCCCAGTTATGCACCTGACGGAAATGTGGTAGGGAGGGAGACGCAAAAATGGGGCTTGTCAGGCTCACAGCTGAGATGGAGTCAGTTAGGCTAGCACAAGTTAGGTTATTACAGGAGCATGGGTTTTGGAACTCAGAACTGAACTCAGGCTCCACTGTGCCACTTACTCCTGTGTGATATTGGTCAAACTACTTAAACACTCCAAGAAATCTGTTTTTCTCATTGTAAAATGAGGACAATAAAGGATCCTGTGATGTTTAAGTGAACTAATAATGTCTGTAAAGCATTTCAGCATACAGAAATGTTTAATACATGTTAGTTGTCATATACATTGCATCTTTCTGCCTCTTTCATTCATGTTGACGTTTTCCCCCAGACTTCCTAGCTACTTTTTAAAGACTGAATTTCTTTATGTTTTTTTTCCCATCTCTTACTCTCTCATCCAAGTTCCCATAATAATCCACTACTGCACTCACCGTGTATTATGGTTTCATGTTTGTCTACCTTCTATAATAGATCATGAATTCTTCAAAGGCAAAGAGTATGTTTGTATTTTTCTCAGCTCCTACTACAGGATTTGCCACATGGTGTTTAATAGAGTATTTGTTAAATTGCTAATTGACTTGTACATGGAACTCTTCTATAAATTGTGCAATGTTAATCAAATGATAATGCTATTTTAGGACTTAATATATGCCTATTAGGAAGTAATTATTTGGCGTTTAAGTACAGAATATTAGACTGTTACCACAAAACTAATCGAACAGTGTCTCCAAGTACTCAACTATAACAAATTTTTAATTATCTATTTCAAATTGATTTCAGGAACCTTTAAAACCTTATACATAAGTGAATCTATTTGCCTCCTTCCGACTGTAAGTCATCAGGATCAGTCCCATCTTTTAAATTGATTTCCCCCAAGAATTTTAAAGCTGATTGCTTAAATGTTAAATATAATATTTTATTTAGCTAAGTCTTGACCAGCATTGAGAACTTGGTATGTGTAAGGCACTGAGGACTTTAGTACACTATCTGGTGTAAGTCCTTACAACAACCCTACTAGATATAGGTACTCTTGTTTTCCATGCCTTTATGATTAAAAACTATAGTTTAAATGGGTAATTTGTACTAGATCACAGAGATAGTAAGTGCCAGATCCAGGATTTGAGCAAGCATTGAATACTTTATATGTATTACCTCAAGGGTGGGTGCGGTGGCCCACACCTGTAATTCCAGCACTTTGGGAGTCCAGGGTGGGCAGATCACTTGAGGTCAGGAGTTCAAGACCAACCTGGCCAACATGGTAAAACCCTATCTCTATTAAAAATACAAAAATTGGCCAGGTGTGGTGGCGTGTGCCTGTAGTCCCAGCTACTCCAGAGGCTGAGGCAGGAGAATGGCTTGAACCCGGGAGGTGGAGGTTGCAGTGGGCCAAGATCGCACCACTGTACTCCAGCCTGGGCAACAGAGCGAGACTCCATCTAAAAAAAAATTTAAAAAATAAAAAAATATATATATATATAACCTCAAATTAAATTTTTTAAGAAGATAAAGTTCAAATAAAACTTAGGCAGTGTGATTCTGAGGCCTAAAGTTTTATTTGTACCTTATTGCATATAAAGTATCTCATGCTTGTCTCAGAGTAGTTGTTCAAAAAATGATAGTTTTTTTCTCTTCTGATAAATTAAAAGATGATTATGTAAAAACCAGTCACATGGGCATTGTAAGGGAACATACTCTGCTCTCTAAACCTATCTGAGCTTTTACATCCCTTGTTTCATTGTTGTTGACCATCTTATTTTCCTTTGAGAGGATGTTCCCACATATAAGAAATAACAGAATATCAGAAAAGGGTGCAGAATAGTAGGTTTGTCTGGTTTCAAAGTTCAGTTTACCTTTTCACTAATGATTTATCTTATCAAAAAACAAGTTACTTTGTAAAGGCATCTGTCTGAAATTTTAGGTGTTTCTTTTGTCACTGTGTATATTTGTTTAATATCTTGAGTAATAAACATTTGTCATTTTTAGATTTTTTTTAAAGTCACCTTTGCAGTTTGAGTGTGAATTAATTTGATGTCCAGTATCTTAAGATCCAAATGACTCACACACAATTTTACTAATAACTTGCACACAGTTTTACTAATGCATACATTTAGAAAGTCAGTAGGTCAAATATTTTCTGATTGTTATTACATGTAGCAAAATCCTACTATAACACAGTTTACCATTATTTTCTTCCTTAACATCAGCATTATACAGGGGTTGGTTCTATTATTATGTTTAAAAAAATGCTTTAAAGATATTTAAAGCTCTGTATTTCATGCAAGCATTGTTCATCTTTTTAAAAATAGGTAAATCAACAGACTGGGAAGATGATGGTTGGGGAGCATGGGAAGAAACCGAATCCCAAGAACCTGTAAGTCTTTCCACATGTATGCATGTTTTTTGATAGTGGTATTTTCCTTTTGTAATGATGGTGACATATTTCAGTGTCAGGTTGACATTTTAAAATCTATGTCAAGAACATATTTGTGCTTACTTAATAGTACCGAACTTGATACGTCTTCTTGAAGAACTTAATGACATTGTAGCTAAAGCAGGTGTCTTCTTCGTTCATTTTGTGTTGTTATAACAATATCTGAGACTGGGTAGTTCATAATGAATGGAAATTGATAGGCCCACAGTTCTGGATGTTGGGAAGTCCAAGATCAGGGACCAGCATCTGGCAAGGAACCTTCTTGGTGCATCATAACTTGGTGAAGGTGATAAGACCTGAGGGTTGTGAAGAGGGTGGGAGGAAAGAAAACATGGGCCAAACCCTCTTTTTATAAGAAATTCACCCCCACAATAATGAACTGACTCCCTCATTAATGGCATTAATCTCTTCATTCTGCTCTCATGGCCTAATTACCTCTCATTAGGCCCCACTTCCCAACACTGTTCCATTGGGGATTAAACTTTGAACACATGCTTTTTGGAGGCACATTCGAACCATAGTAGTGGGCTAAATGGAGAATAATTGTTTTAAGAGTCTTTATTTTTCGTAAGTTATTCTTTTACTATTCGCTCAAATATTTGCTGTACCTACCATATTCTAGGCACTTTTTTAGGTGCTGAGAGTATAGCAAAGAACAGGGTAGACAAAGTTCATATATATATGTTAGTATGTTTTCACAAATGAGTAATAGAAAATCTAACTTAAATTGATTGGCTTAAATACAAAGAAATTCACTTACATAAAAGGAAGTCTAAAGATAGAATGGACTCCCAGGTTGGTTGATCAGGCACTTCAAATATGTCAAGTTCTTTCCTTCTGTCTGCTTTGTATATGCAGCGTTGACTTCATCCTAATGCCTGTTTCACTCACAGATGTAATAGGCAACATGTTTCTTCATTAACGGATAGAGAGAGAAGACTGAGGCTTTTCATGACTCTTCTAGGAATTAGGGAACTACTTTCTTAGATGTCTCTAGCAAACCTTTCCTTATATCTTCTTGGCCAGGATTGGGCCACATGCTCATTTCTGAACTAATCGCTGGCAAGGGATATGAGATATTCATTCTTGAATCATATTATTCCTTGGAGTTGGAGGATAAAAGGGTCAGCTTCTCTTGAGGCCTGTGGCCACACAGGAGGAGCTAATATCTGAACAAATCCATATTATTTTTTTAAAGAAAGAAGAATTAATATTAGATAGGTCTTCTTACAGTCCTATTTCTGGGAGCTTATACTCCATGAGAGGGAGACATAATAAAGAAAGATGGATGAAAAGTATCAAGTGATGGTAATGGGTATGCAGAGAATTCAAATAGTAATGTGATAGCAAGTGACCAAGTGACTTGTAGATTGGGTGGTTAAGGAAGTCTTTTCAGAGGATGTCACAGTTAAACTGAGATCTAAAAGGCAACATGGAGTCAACAACGTGAAAATCTGACAGAGAGCATCTAGGCCAGGATAACAGCTCATGCAAAGTCTCAAGGCAGGAATGGGCTTGGGAGTTTGAAGGAACATAAAGAAGGCCAGTGTGATATAGCAGGACTGAGATTGTTACAAGATGGGGCAGAGAAAAAAGCAGGCCAGATGTCAAGTTTTGTGAATTTGGTGGTTATTCTGAATGCAATAGAAAACTACACTTAACCTGATTTCTGACTTTGACAGCTCACCTTGGCTGCTGCTTGCAATAGGTTGAAGTTGGGAGCAAAAGTAGAAACCGGGAGACCAATTACAAGACTGTTGTTGTAGCTTAGTTAAGAGATGATTGTGGCTTTGACTAAGGTGGTGTATTAGTGAAAATGGGTAATGGATGGATTCCAGATAATTTTCAGAGGTAATGATAAGACTTTGCAGTGAGCTGGTTATGAAGGATGAGAGGAAAGTGAAAAATCAATAACTTCTTTGATCTGGGGTATGGTGTGAAACAGATAAAACATGATTGTTGAAAGACTGATATTCTCAAAAGGTGAGTAATAGATATTATTCTCTTTACTTTTGTCAATATTTGAAAATATCCATAATAAGAAGTTTTTAAAAAACCTTCCCAGGTATTTGGCTTGAATAACCAGAGGGACGTTGTGTCATATTGAGTTGGGGAAGATGAGGAAAAGAACAGCTTTAGCAGAGAAATGAGAGAGCATCATGTGCTAGGAAGTAGAGATATGCTCATGTAGTAGAGATTTATGGAAAAACTCCATGAGGAAATTAAGAACAGGAAACCATTTCAGAAGACCTCAAGGAGAATTAGGATGTGTTGAATAGGATAAAATGCAGCTCAAGGAAGTTGATTACCCCAGCACCTCTGTGAACAATACCTGGTCCTCTTCTTTCCTAATGCTATATCAACTTGGAGCCTCAGCTACTCTCTGTCTGCTCTTACTAAGACTGACTGCTTTCTGCTTACTCAGGATTTCAACTATTTCTTGGCTTTGGTTATGTCTCTTGTCTGTGGTTGTCTTAGATTCTTTCTCTTTTTTTGTTTCACATTCAGAGGTCCTATGAAGATTTTACTAAGTCTGTTGATTGCAACCTAATATAGGTTATTTGGGGAGGGGGACATAGTGTTTATACCAGGCCACTTAATGGGACATCAGCAGATGTATTAATGCTACCTCCTTGTCAGACATTCATCAGCAGTTTAATTAGCTATGGCAAGAATGAGGACGGGAGGGGAGGAAAGGAAACGAAAGGAGAGGAGAGGAGAGGGTTTGTGTAAACAAGCTTGGAGATTCTTCATGACTCTGTGAAACTTTTCAGAAAGGGGTGTGCTTTGAGAATTTCCCAGAAAGCGATAGTGTAACTAGCAGTTACTTTACATGTGGTATTTGGTACAGTTGCTTTTAGTATTTGCTTTCTGGAATCATGTAGCTGAGTTACCATTGTAAATAATGTAAGAGACTTCCAAGTAAGTTTGAGGTTCACTGGACTAAACCTCACAGCCATTGCATGTTAAAGTGGACACATGCATTTATAATTTCAGAAGAGGTTCCAGTATGGCAGTTACTATCAAATATATAAAATTGTGCTAGTGTTGAGTTATAGTATATTTGTTTCAGATCCAGATGGCCACATCTTAAAGAGCCCACTGGTACATACTTGGCTTTTTCTATAATGGATTTTTGTTAATATTTGTGAATGACATAGTTAGGCATTTGTGTGAGAGGCTAGTTGTCCTTAAAGATACCTGCTGATTCTTTCCTGATAGTATTAAGTGCGTTAGTTTAGTCATAATGTGCCACAGACTTGCTTTTTGACTTGTCGAAAATGTGCCTTCCTAAGGGTGCTCTACTTTATGGCATTATAACCTAAGGAGTAGAAAAGAAGGAAAAGGTGCTACAAAATGGGGTCAGAGAAGCAAGCAGGACTGATCTGATACAAGGCTTTGTAAACTTTGAATTTATTCTAAATATGATCAGAAACCACATTATCTGA
This sequence comes from Sapajus apella, assembly GCF_009761245.1. Lineage (NCBI taxonomy): Eukaryota > Metazoa > Chordata > Mammalia > Primates > Cebidae > Sapajus > Sapajus apella. The sequence goes on along the minus strand of NW_022436962.1, from coordinate 22,869,234 downwards.
TTTCTGGTTTTTTAAGCTTACCTTGGCTGCTCCGAGGAATAGGTGTAGGTAGTTTTTCTTTTTTTCTTAATTAGCTATACTTTTCATACTCTTGAGGGTCTTGGTCCTCTTTATTTTGCAGTATTTAATTTTGATGTGCTACTGTTGTGGCTGATTCTAAGTGATATGGACAATGATATTGTAGTTAGAATGCATAAATGTTAACACACTTCCTTTAAATCTGACCTGTAAAGCATGTCGTCTTTTTATCAGCAAGGATATACTAAATCTAGAGGTAACCTAAATCTAGGGATCTCTAGGGATAAATCTAAGGATCTTTTAACTGATGTAGTTAAAAGCTGAAAGATGCTTCTACTCATTCTAAAAACACATAAAAATACTGGCATTTAGAAGATTATTTCATCTGGATAAAATTTGAATATTTACAAATGGCCCTAATGGATGAGAGTGGCTTGGTGTTCTTTGTCTTGATAGATTTGCTCATGTTGTGACTTGACAAACAGAGCAAGTGAAACAGTATTGATATACCTCATTCACAACAATTTGGGGTATTCCAGTTACTCCTAGGTGTTCTTATTATACACCTTTGAACCCCTGTATCTTGTCATGGGTCCCATGTATATGGTGAGGGAGAATGCATTTGGGTGACAGTAAAAGGAGGCAGGGACAATGAAGTTCAGAGGTTACCTGGATGTTCAGGTTATCCTGTTTGTTCAAGAGAGCTTCTTTGAATTTGGACCCTTTCCTTAAAATAAGACATCTTTGCTAAAGGATACTAGTGTGTGGGAACAAAAATGTCACTATGGCTAGGGTGAGGACTATGACCTCTCCCTTGAACAGCAGCATCAACCAGAACTTTCCACGTATAGTACTACTATGAAGTTTTGCTGAGCAAAATGTTTTATACCAGAACTATTAGAAATCTACTGAGCGGAAGTAAGAGACTCCTATTTCTACTACCGTCTATGATTATGAACAACTCCAGAACTATAGCCAGCTCCAAAGGCAAGAATTAGAATAAATTTTGTCAGATGTGTGAAATGTAAAAGTATATGCTCTAATTGCCTAGTTAGAATGTAAAGGGGTGGAAAGAGAACCTTTTACTGTCTCTTATTAGGAACAGATAGCAAACTGAAAACCTACCTCCTCTTGAGAGTCCAACTGAGTCTTGTCCACATTAAAGAAAAAACCAGGATTGGAAGAAGTAGAATGTCTTGAAGTCAACTTACACTTGCGTCAAGGCATTATAATTATAAAAACAATTATAGAGGCCAGATGTGGTGGCTCACACCTGTAATCTCAGCACTTTGGGAGGCCGAGGTGGGCAGATCACTTGCGGTCAGGAGTATGAGACCAGCCTGGCCAACATGGCAAAACCCCATCTCTACTAAAAATATAAAAATTAGGCATGGTGGTGCATGCCTGTAATCCCAGCTACTTCGAAGGCGGAGGCAGGAGAATTTCTTGAACCTGGGAGGGAGGTTACAATAAACCGAGATTGTACCATTGTACTCGAGCCTGAGCAACATGTCTCAAAAAAAAAAAAAAAAAAAAAAAAATTATAGGATTCTTTACCAGTTGCTATTGGGTTGAGGTTATTATAACCAGAAGAGGGTAAACTTTTTTTCTACGTTAGTCTGGCATTACAGAGATGATATGTTTTGGTCTTCAGGTGTGCTACAGTAGTGTGTAGATAAGTCACAGGAGGGGAAGCAAACAGGAAAGTGGAGCAGCAGCCACTGCCACTCAATGCTGACATGGAGGCCAACTGGCTGCTACTGAGTTCAGCAAAAAACTAAAAACTCCACAGTGCTTTTTAGCTCCACAAGTCTGTTAACTCATTGAGAGTAGTTTCTTATTTTTATGGCAGAAAATGACTTTTATGTTCAGAGAGACAGTACTGGGATCTGGACAAGGCTTTTTTAAGAAAGGAGAAAGCCTCTTTTTTTCTGACTCTAGGCTGACTCTGATTCTGATTTATAGGTGTCAGCTATAATAATGGCTTAGTGAAGAAAGCATATTTTAATATACACTATCAGCAGTAGCCAGCTATGTCCAAGGAAGCATGCAGCTATGACATTGGTACGGTTAGGAGCTTTAATGGTTTCTGTGGTAGAAGACAAACATCTTTCTCCTATAGCTATTTCAGATCTGTATTTATCTGCTCAGGCTGCCATAACAGAATACCACAGACTAAGTGACTTAAACAACAAAAACTTATTTTTTCACGGTTCTGGAGACTAGAAGTCTAAGATAAGGTGCCATCAGGGCTGATTCCTGGCTCGTAGATGACGGCTTTCTTGCCACGTCCTCATTTGGCCCTTCTTCCTTGTACATGTGCTGGGAGAGAAAGAGTGAGTTCTGTTGTCTCTTCCTCTTAAGGGGAAACCAGTCCTATCCAACCCTTATGACCTCATTTACATTTAACCTAAATTACCTCCTTAAAGACCCTATGTCCAACCAAGCACAGTCACTTTAGGGTTAAGGCATCAACATTTGAATTGGGGTGGGGGCAAGAGGACGACACAAGTCAGTACATTGGCAAGTATACTGAATTGGGCAAGTCACAAAAGTAAGGTTAAGTAATTTCTACTTGCCTATAAGTAAATACAGTAAGAGACTGAAAAGGCAAACAGAACAAGCTTTTAAGATGAATTGGGATAGAAGAAAAGGTAAAACAAAGATCTTCCTCTATACTAACTTGATTTTAAGTGACATGATGACAAAATAGTGGCTGGCTTGGGGACACTGGAAAAGAAGGTAGATGTACTATGCCATCTACTGATTGATGTTCCTATAATAAATAGGAAATAGCTTTACTGGGTTGTTTTTTTTTTTTTTTATCGTATTACAAAGCCTTTTAGTTGGGATTTTAATTTTCTTGCTATGAGAAAGAAGTAATTAGAAGAGAATATTTTGTTCAGCTTTATGCTATAAAGGGAATTGAGACAGTTTAGAAAGAAGCTTGAAAGGCTTAATTTAATTTCATAGCAAGATTGATTTAATGGGCTTTCCTTCATTGGTGTATTAAGGCCAATGGTAGGAAGTATAGACTTGGAAATGTACTCAATAGTAAAAAGGTAGTGGGTTAATAGGTAGTAAATGGATAGTAGTTACTGGATCAGAAGCATTGGAAGGTTCTGGGTCAATGTCTTCAGTTAAGGTAGGCAGCATGGAAAATTTCCATTCAAAAGAATCTTTGAAATGTGTTTTACAGAAACCGTTATAGCAGTTTAGAGAGGCAATTATGATTTAGCAGATTAACAGGGAATAAAAGCATGCTGGTCAGATAGAGGCCCCAGAGAATTGTTTGTTTAAAAATGTTTGTTTACAGGCAGAGAAGTAGAATATAGCATGACCTGATTAGAGGTTCCTAGAACGTTAATAATCTGGGATGATACTGGAAAATCTTTTGCCTTATTTTGTTTTCTTCATTAGACTCTCATGCCGTCTGCCACTCAGGAGACATGAGCAGCAGATTGGCCAGAGGCAGAAGGAGAATACTTACAAAGTAAGGATGTGCCCTAGGTTATCCTCTGAGGCTGGGCAAGGGTCTCCTTCTCATTAGGCCGTTTCTCATTAGGACTTTGGACTTTGGATTGTTAGAAACACTCATTTTGCTGAAGATACTCCTCTCTACATTAATACAGTTTGGTCTAGCCTAGTGATTCTCAACCATGGGTGATTTTTTGCCTCCTCAGAGAATATTTAGCAATGATTTGGCATTATCTGGAGATATTTTTGTCTTTCACAGCTTGAGAAAGGTGCATCTAGTGAGTAGAGGCCAATAATTCTGCTAAACATCTTTCACTGCACAGAATAGCACCCCTCCAAACAAAGGATTTTCTGGCCCCAAATGTCAGTAGTGCTGAGGTTCAGAAACCTTGGTTTATTTAGCCCATGGCTTTTAATGTAACCCTCCCAGTCTGTCTTTTTGCCGTTCCCCATTTTCTCCCAAAACTTCTTGACCTTCAGAGCATTTAATCTATAAGATCATCAATTTAATTGTAGTAGAGTTTGGTGAAGTGCTTTGCTGTTGTGAAAAGTGCAGCTAACTGATTGCCAGGAAACAAAAGTTAATATAAGTTGTTCTTGGATCTTTGGCCACAGAGCAGCAAGTTGTCCAGGCTTAGTCTCTGTGCCGTTATTTATGCCTAAATGCTGAAGCTCCATGTAGTGAGCTGCCATTTTTCCTTTCTCTTGTTTATAACTGTTAATTTTAGTTCAGATCTGCACCCCTCAGGCATTCCCACAGAGTAGCTCTGCTAAGTGAGTTTTGGTTTGGTGATTGGGGACTCTGGTCTTCTACCAGGGAACTGGCTGGGTGGAGTAGGGAAAGGGAGCCTGGGTCCTGACTGCTGGTTAAACATACTTGCAGTCAAGCCTCCTGATTTTACCCCATCCTTCCCCTTACTTCTAGAGGAACCTGGTGCCAATTCCTAAGGCTGCTGGTGATTTTGCGGTGCAACTAGGGCAGCTTCTCAACTTTCTTCTCCATCAGTTTAGGAGCCAGCTTTCTAGGAACTGTAAAATCAGTAACCACCTGTTCCTTTGCTTTCTACCTCTCACATTTTGTGCCTTTTTTCCTCTCATTTTTGTTCATTTCGTTTTTGGAGGAAAGTTTTTTTTTTGTCTTTACTGGTTTTGCCTTTAAAAAAAATTATTTTACTGTGTTTTTAGTGGTGCTGGGGAGACTTAGAGTAAAATTCATGTGTTTAATTTACCCTCTTTACCTGAAAGGCCAAATAAGACTTTAACCTAACACAATATTCTACTTATTGCTTTTTCTATTTAATGTAATTTGGAGGTTTTTACGTATATGTAAATTATCTCATTCTTTTCAAGGAATACTATTTTATTGTATAGATGTACTGTGATTTATTTAATCATGCTTCTATTGAAGAACATCTAGTTTTCCTTTGCTTTTTTTTTTCTTTTTTCCTATTACGAACAATGCTACAATAAGCATCTTTATATCTGTCATTCATCTTTGGTTACATGTGGCCACATAGTATCATAATTGAGAGTCCGACTACCTGAATTTCTGTCCCAATTCTGCCACTTACTAATTATGAAACCTTGGGCAAGTTACTTAACTGTTCTAAGCTCAGTTACCTCATTTCTAAAGTGTGATTGATAATAATATCAAACTCATAGGATTGCCATGAGGATTAAATGATATATGCTTAGAATAGTACTTGGAGCATAGTAAGTGCTCAATAAGTGTTAGCTAGCCTTATTATTCCATCAGAATAAATTCAAAAGGTATATACATTCTCCTTGTTTTTTAGTCATTGTAGTTTGTTTGTTTTTGTTTCCTTTTTTTGAGATAAGGTCTTGCTCTGTCTCCCAGGCTGGAGTACAGAGGCACAATTGTGACTCACTGCAGCCTCAAATTCCCAGGCCTTTTAATTTTTTAGTTTTTGTAGAGATGGGGTCTCACCATGTTGCCCAGGTGTATTTTACATTTTGACAGAAATTGTTGAATGGTGCTCCTAAAGGGCTATCCAATTTGTATTCCAAATAGCAGTGTATGAGAGTACCTTTCTCCACTTGCTATTTACAGAAATAAAAATAGCTCTGAGTAGTTGCTTATTATCATTGACTGTGTGCTATTTTTTTTTAAGTGAAATATTTCTCTCTACCCATGTTTTTATCAAATACTGTATTGGGAAACAAGACTATGAGAGATGAATGTGCTTTTCTCTTGTTCTCAGGTGTTTGAAATTGTTGACTCCCAGCATATTATCAAACTTTAATCTTTGCAAAACGACATCGATGCAAAATGCCATTTCAGTGTTTTAATCTGTATTTTAAATTTATGGGTAAGGTCTGTTATCCTTTCATGTTTTTCGCTTATAGTTGCTTTTGGGGATGCATACCATTATCTTATTCTTTTTCTAAATTCCCATAGCAATTTAAGGTTCATGGCACTTTAGCTATTGAATCTGTTCTGATTTATATTGAGTGTGAATTATTTCTTATTCATTAGTGTTATTTATCCAACTAGATGATACTTTCTGAGCAGAAATATTTCAGCACTTTCTTTTACACCATGGCACTTAGTATGTGGTATTAAACAGCTGTGGTCAGACACAGTGACATGTGCTTGCCTGTACTCCTACCTACTCGGGCTGAGGTGGGAGGATCGCTGGAGCCCAGGAGATAGAGGCTGTAGTGAGCTGTGATTGTGCCACTGCACTGCACTTCAGCCTGGGCGTCAGAGTGACACTCTCTCTCAAAAAAACAAAAACAAAACAAATGAACAGTTGTTCAGGCAATAGAGGAGTATGCTTTTTAGGTTTGGAGTTCCACTGTAATTGTTTATGAAATGAATTTTGTATGAGTAATAAAATATTTTTGATACGTTTATTATAGAAAATTCAGGTAATACAGAAAAATACAAAGAATAAAATATCCATTCTTAACATCTAAAAATAATCATTTTTATTAACTTTAAGGGGTTCTGCATGGATCTATACAAATAAAGGGGTTTTTCTTTGGCACTATACGAATAGAAGGTTGAGTGGGCAGATGAATGGGCACAAAGAACATTTTATGAAACTGGGATTATATTATATATACAATTTAAGAATAAATGGCAGAATTAGTCCTACTTGTATTGACAGTTGAAGGAAATAAGAGTTACTGAATTAGAGTTAAGTTCCTTTAATTCTAGAAAGAAAGGTAGTTTTAAAAATTGAGATTGAAGTTACAGTTTTTTGTGATTAATTTATTTGTGAGAATTTTCCTCAGAGTCCCTTCAAATCAAATTTAGAAAGAGTTCATGCCGGGGCCGGGCGCGGTGGCTCATGCCTGTAATCCCAGCACTTTGGGAGGCCAAGGCGGGTAGATCATGAGGTCAAGAGATCGAGACCATCCTGGTCAACATGGTGAAACCCCGACTCTACTAAAAAAATGCAAAAAAATGAGCTGGGCATGGTGGCACATGCCTGTAATCCCAGCTACTCAGGGGTTGATGTAGGAGAATTGCCTGAACCCAGGAGGTGGAGGTTGTGGTGAGCCGAGATCGCGCCATAACAAGAGCGAAACTCCGTCTCAAGAAAAAAAAAAAAGAAAGAGTTCATGCCTTTCCTTATGTTGAAAAGATGTCGGGATCTTTCATTTGAGAATTTTAGTCTCTGATGTGAAATGTGGCCTAGTACTTTTCATACTATGTGTGAGAGAGCTCTAGGGTTCCACGGAGGTGTTGTATAGCTTCCTCATTCGTGCCTTTATCTATTTCATATATTGAAATTTTGTATAAAATTTTGTTTGGGAATAAAAAGTTCTGCTATCTAAAAGAAGAAAGGTTGAAAAATATTGAGCATTTCATAGTAGCAGAATAGAAAAAAAAAAAGAAATCTTTAGTAACTAGTAATATAGTGGTGTTTACTTTCTTTTTGTGTTTCAAAATTGCTGATGCAGTATTTCTCTTGCTTTGAAAGTATAGAGGACTATTCTGTTTCTATGGCTTAGGCAGTGAGCTACTGAGAATTACAGAGAATGTGCTCACAGCCCTTAGATTACACTGGATTTTACTGGGACCACTAAAATGTATAAATATCTGTAAAAGTTAGCACAATGACAATAACATCATAAATTGCAGATGCTGGACTTACCGTACTAAAGTTGAAAGCTTTGAAAAACTACTCCTGGCTACTTCAGTGACTACATAAGTACTATAATAGCTGAGAAACCAAAAAATCATTGGTCACTGTGTTTACCCAGTAATTATCAGTTCCTATAATGTCAGCTAAAGTTGAAAGGCTGATTAAATTACCACGCTTTTATTGTCTGCCTGCATTGTGTGCTTGAAATCAAAAGAAAGAAATGTTTTCAAGTATATGCTGTATCCCATATAGAGTTGTTTAGAAAGAAATCCTTTTCATAATGCACATTACTGGCTTCTATATTTTTTCAGATTAAGAAAACTTTATTACTGGACTTAGTTCAAAAATAAATTATTGAAGTTTAGACCACACTAAAATATAATTATAGATTCCCTCCCTGCAACAACTAGGATTCTGTTTTGTAGGTGCATTCATTCATTCATTTTTGCCTTTATAAAAACAAGTTTTATTGTTATTTACCATAGTAGTTTCAGAAAGAGAAACAGTCTGACATGATTGGCAGCTGGCAAAAATCTAGTGAAGCAGGTGTTCTGATTGCTTTAATTTGGGGGATTTAATTTGGTTGCTTTTAATACTTAGTCATCTAACACTTCAAACATAATGCAGAATAAATATTGCATCTTTTTCCTTTTTCCTTTAATACCATACTCACCTCACTTCAATATGGAAATATCTTTATTAAATATGATTTTCAAAAGAACAAGCTCTGGAGAATATAGCCATGAGGACATTGCACAAAAAGAAAAACTCAGAACTCTGTATGGTAATTTACTATTCTAAGGAAACAAAAGTTTCTAATATATGAAGAAATAAACCCAGTCTCAGAGACACTAACAGGTCTGTGAGAAAAGGTTGTCATATAATAACTGAAAACTGCCAGCTATTTTCAAGATAATCGAGTGATAATGGTGCACCCAGCCCAGCAACAGTTCTCAGAAGAAATCAGAGTGCTCTCTTCACTGTAGGCCAGCGTATTAGTCCATTTTCATGCTGCTGATAAAGACATACCCGAGACTGAGCAATTTACAAAAGAAAGGTTTATTGGACTTACACTTCCACGTGGCTGGGGAGGCCTCACAATTATGGCAGAAGGTGAAAGGCATGTCTCTCACATGGTGGCAGACAAGAGAAGAGAGCTTGTGTGGGGAAACTCCCCTTTTTAGAACCATCAGATCTCGTGAGACTCATTCACTATCAGAACAGGGCAGGAAAGACTCACGCCCATAATTCAGTCACCTCCCACAAGCGTCTTCCCACGACACATGGAAATTGTGGGAGTTATAATTCAAGATCAAATTTGGGTGGGGACACAGCCAAACCATATCAGCTAGGTACAAAAATCCATCTTCAGCTTTTGCTGCCTCATCCTAAAACTGTCCCATGGTTGGGCTGCACTGTTTTATCCACAAATGGGATGGAGTCCTTTTCAACAGGAAGTTGGATCTTACTTGTGATGATGCGTGTGGACTGAGCCACTACAGTACTGGGTGGCACCAAGTGCTTATCATGGTCAATGTTCTGAGAGCCCAGACTTTTTCATAATTGGTGGAACCTGCTGGGCTGTTTTGCGCGGATCTTTGGGGACTCCACTCATCTGTCTTCCAGGAGTGGTCATCTCCGAACACCCACTTTACATTGGCAGGGAGGTTACAGGCTGGCTCTCAGAGCCGTGAAGCTTAGCACAGCCACCACAATGACAACGACGGGGGAGACTGCACACAAATTTGGTGTTACGTTTACTAATAGGGTGGAGGAGGCAAGTTTTTGTGAGAAAGCCAAAGTGGAAGGTGGTCCCTGGTGGAGCACCTTTAACAGTGAGGTGCTTTTTTTGGTTTGTTTTATATTTCAGGCATGGCTTGGGAAATTATCTTGTGAAATGATATTATTTTTGGATTGCCAGCTTCAAGGGAGCAGTGTTACTGACTGTGGACCCCATTATTGTTGGGGAAGTTTTCCAAAACCCCAATTAGTAGGCAAATGCCCTTATGATACAAAACAAAATGATGAGTTTGCATCTTGTCAGCCACTGAATGTGTGCTGATGTTCTGTTAGGATTCCCAGAGCATTGTTGTTTGCAGCCCTGTTTCTTGCCTGAGCTTTCTGGAACTGGCACTGGAAATCACGTTTTGTTGTCAAACCTAATACTAGTTCATTGCGATCATCCTAGAGAAGGGATTTCCTAATCTCCACACTACCAATATTTTCATCAAGTTATGTGTGCTTAAACTTGAGATTCCCCTGAAAAAATCTAGCACAGGAGTCACTTCAGATGGACTTGCACTCCTTATTCTTGGTTTGTGTTTCTGCAGGCCTTCTGGAGCACTACTGTGGCAGTGTTGTACAGGATACATTAAATCAGAGAGAGGGAGAGACAGACAGACAGACAGACAGGAGAGCATCGAGGGCCTAGGCATTCTCATGGATTCAGACCCACAGGCCATTTCCTCATTCCTCCTCAGACCCCTGATTTTAGAAGTGAAGGACCAGAGTTCCTCTGTAAATTGTCCAGGGACTGTGTGAATGTGTGTTGCTTTAAATTTATTGTCTGTAGTATTGGTATGGTTAGTAAAAATCCACTTATTCTTTCTAGAACTTGGTTTCTTTTCTGGAAAATGAAGAATTTCAGTCAGATGATCTCCATAGTTCCTTCTGTTTCTGTTTAAGATTGTGTCATCTGTCAGTTGGCTTCAAGAGGATTATGACGTGTAGGAGGGAGATTGTTGTTCCACACAGACAAGAAGTTCTAGGATCTTTGATTACATTGTCTTGTACTTAGTACTACAGTTTCTTAATTTGTTGATTTATTGAAATAAATTTGATTTACCTGAGATTTCTCCCATTCATACCTCCATTGGTTTTCTATTTTGAATTTGCTTCATAATATGGTAAAATTTACTCTGGTTAGAGGCAAAATATTATAGCAAAGCTTATGGGGAAACAATAGATTCCTTCCTCTTTATAATTTTAAGGATATTATATGGTTTGGGTTATTGTCATTAGAGGCTTTTTATCCTTATATTGAATCTGGTATGTTGGATACTGTGCCTTGGTCACAAAGAAGTTACTTTAGAATTACATGTGACCAAGAGCTTGCAGTTGCAATAGGTGTACAGCTGCTCCCCCATGTGGTTGTGGATCCAAAGAGCTTGTGGAGCTTATATTAAGAGCACACCACCATTGCATTTTGTGACAAGCTAGCATCATTCTTGAGAAGCACAGCTAAAAGTTTAGATCTAAAATTTTATGGCACATCAAAACAATATTATCGTATTTTTGAACCTATTTTTATAATATGTAATGCTCAGTTGTACGCATCCAACTTTACTATGGCAAACTAGAGGGTATGTTTTTAGAACCACAATAACAAACAAAGTTGGAGATGTAGAAAGGACATAGAAAAGAATGTGAAAAGTGAAAGTGAAGAACGATGGAAGATTTTGGCTCTCTGCTTCTTTATTCCCCTGTCATCAGTAGATAAACCCAGAATGCTAATCCACATCAAGTTATATTCTCAGGTTTCATATAACTAAAAATGTACATGTATAAGATGGCTAAGCAGGGGTAGGGATATAATAAACGATTATGAAATCATTTTTCTGAATTTGCTTCCGAGCAAGTGACATCTATTTCCAATGCTTTTGACATGGTTAGTCCTTTTGGGATAAAATTCATATTTACTTATGGGATTGCTTATAGTTCATTGTTGGGGTAGCAGCAGACAGAGCTGGATCATAACTTGACACTGAGTTTTAGGCCCAACTAAGAAGACTGTGATACAGTGGTATTCTGTTCTTATATTTCTTTAACTTGTACCTACCATGGATTTGTCAGCCAGAATCTTTTAAATCTTAATATTACTTACAGAAAAAACATTACTAAGGATTGAATATACTAGCTTTAGATTGATTGCTCATTGTCATACAGTTTCATGTGTAAGAATAGATAATACATTATTCAAGAGATAGGGAATGCTGTTATTTACTCATATGTTCTATCAGTGGACTATGCTATATGTGGAGTTGAAAAATAATATAAGCCATAGGCTTTGCCAACCTGAGGGCTTCGCATCTAGTGTAGGAGAAATGCAGTTACAGAATAAACAGGTAGCAGGCAATAGTAAGACTTTTAATTGCAGTAAGTTTGAAAGAAGGTTAAGAGTCAGGGTAGGATGTGTTTGCCAGAGGAGCTGGAACTTCTGATGGAAAGATAGAAAGGAGAGGGAAAGTACTTTAAAGGAGTTCTTGAAGAAATGCCTCAAGAATACTCTGGCTCACATATCCAAATACAGATTGTAGCTCTAAATTGACTCGAAGAGCTACAGAAAGGTTAGCCTGTAATAAAGTGACAATATGGTAGTTCTTTTGGAGAAAAGGCTTTTCATTGAATATGACTCTAGAGTCAAATCTCAGGTAAAGACAAGCTTCCCAAAGAGCTATACAGCCACCCACAGCTAGCCACAGAGCAGGGTGATAGAATGGAAAGACCACCTGAATTAAGAATCAGGAAGCCTAGATTTTAGTTTGGGCTCTGACACTAATCCTGTGGCTGGAGCACATCCCTTAACTCTGCAAGACTCCATTTTCTTTATTATAAAATTAGGTTTTGGACTAATTGGTCTCTAAATGTCTTTCATCTTTGACTCTTTGTCTTTTCTGTGCACATAAACATCAGATCTAATCATCGTTAGTGGCATTATTTTGAAAACATGGGACAACATAACGAACAACATTCTTTATTGAAAAAAAAGAAAAGCAACTTTTATAATATTTGTAGGATTTACTGTTTAAACATAGATTTGGAAGTGTGACAAAAGGAATCTATTTGTATAGTTGCTCAATTATTAAAAAAAATTTTTTTGAGAACATGCCCAAATCAGGGCTGTATTCCTTTCCTGAAGCATTATGTTGATTGTTTTTTATTGCTTTGAGATGGAGATTTTAGGAGAAGAGTCAGAGACCAAACAAAGAGTTTTAGACCCTCCCAATTTCTTATCAAGTATCAATGCCTAAATAATATTCCTATGTAAGATACCCTCTTCTAGGCTCCTACCTGAAAGTGGAACTTTAATCACTTAGAAGGTCCTGTACCTCACAATTGGTATAATTGGAGCCTCAGTGATTGGAGGAAACACCGTAGCATAGTGTTGTCCTCAGCTTACAGGAAAGCCATCATGAGGAGTGATGTGTTGGGTAAACAAAGACTATCCTATAGCAGAAATTGTGGAACCCAGGAAAAATTTAATTACAACTAAGTTTTACCTTATAACTTTTATCTTTGGGGGATAATTTTCTAATTTTTCTGTAGAAAACAAACATTAAAAACAACAAGCTAGGTACAGAATTCCTTAAGAAAAATAGAGCTTTAATAAAATGAGATTTTGCTAACGTTATGCTCTTCCTTCCTTTTAGGAGATGGTGCAGCCTCCTTAGTTTATTTTGATTGAGAAAAAGGTCCCAAATCTACTTGTTTCCTAATATCCCACTGCAAAAGAGAAATAATTGTATGACTGTCCCAGAGGTTTCAGGGTCATTTGGAGTATTTCTAAGATTTCCTGTAATCCATATTTTATTTTTGTTTTGAACATCTCTCTGATGGTATCCCAGTGAGAAATAATTTATTATTCCTAGAAGTATACTACTACTATAACATTTCTGACTAGATTCTGTTTCTAAAATCTTTTAAATTTTATAATGCTTGAAATGCATGCTTATTACAAGTTTTTAAAATGCATGAAAATATAGTTTTTTTATAAATTGAAATTAACCTGCATATCTTTCCCTTCTGTTGCCCTCCCCTTTTGAATAATTCAATCTAAAAGACATTAGGTAGGGCTGAGTAAGGTAGGAGTCTACAGACGTCAAACCTAGAAGCCATAAGAGAATAGATGGATAATTTAGCTACATAACAATAAAAAAATTCTACATGGAAAAAAATAAGCCATCACAAATAGGAAAAACTATTTGTATCACTTATGTTCAAAGGGCCAATTTTTTTTATATGTAAAGAGTGTATGCAAATCAATTAGATAAAGAGCAGCAACCCAACATGTAATCTACAAAGGAACAGAACAAACTGTTCATAGAAAATTATGCAGTTTGTTCCTTTCCTTTATATAAAAATGAGAAATTTTCTTAAGTATATGAGAAAATGCCTAAATTCTCATTCATAAGAAAAATGTGCTTTAAAAGTATGTTGAGATACACTTTACCTATTAAATTGACAGACCCACCATTAAAACATCTTTTGAAATGCCTGTGAAAAAGCAAGCACTTTCAAAAATTGCTAATGGGATTACAAATTAATACAACATGTGTGGGGCACAGCTTGGGAATATCCAGCAAATTTACTAATACGCATCCCCTTTGACTCGGCAGTTTTGCCTCTGGGAATTTAGCCTACTGATGCACTTCCACGCAAACTGACAAAATTATAAACTTATTTATTGCAACACAGTTTGTAACAGCAAAAGATTGTGAGCAGTACAAATGTCCACACATGTAGGGGACTGGTTAAATAAATTATAATGCATCCATTTTAAAATGGAATACTATGCAGACATTAAAAAGAATAAAGAAACTTCATGTGGAATGAAGTCTAAGGAATATGTTAAGAGAAAAAAGCAAAATATAGAAGTATGTATATATTATGCTACTACTTTTGTAAGAAAAAGGGAGGAAAAGGGCAGTAAATGTGCATAAAATATCTCCGGAAATACACATAAGAACTGATTGTATTTCTCTTTTTTTTTTACATTTTTTTTTCTCTTTTTTTTTTTTTTTTTTACATTTCTCTAACATGGTCATGAGTTGTGAGAGAACTGATTGTATTTCTCTAGAGTTAACAACTAGATGGCTAGAGTATAGGAATATAAGAGACTTTTCAAAGAACACCTTTTTATAGCTGTTGAATTTTTAACCATGGGGATTTACATATACAATAAATAAACTTCTAATGAAAACAAGGAAATACCTTGTAGGCCAAATAAAAAGAAAGAAGCATAACATTATATCAAATGCTTTTATACATCCTATAACCATAATAAACATCAGATATATTTTTCTTTGCCATCTAGCTGCAGATACCATAGCTATTTTTTTGTGAACAGGATTATTCATGAAATTTCCTAATGCTGAATTATTCCTGGAGTGATTCCTATGTGACTTTTTTTTTTTTTTTTTGAAGATGGAGTCTCACTCTGTTGCCCAGTCTGGAGTACAGTGGCATGTTCTTAGCTCACTGCAGCCTCTGTCTCCTGGGCTCAAAGGGAGTCCTCAGCCTCCCAAGTAGCTGGGATTACAGGTGAGCACCACCACACCTGGCTAATTTTTGTGTTTTTAGTAGAGACGGGGTTTCATCATGTTGTCCACGCTTGCCTCAAACTCCTGACCTCAGGTGATCTGCCCGCCTCAGCCTCCCAAAGTGCTGAGATTACAAGCGTGAGCCACCACGCCCGGCCACTGTGTGACATTCTTTTAATGCCTTGCTCATTTATATTTGTTTATATTTAAATGTTTTACATTAATATTCAAAACTGAAGATTTGTTTATAGTGGGTATTTTGTCAGTCATCTTTGGCATGTTTTGATAAGGAATATTATGAAACTGTATGAGAATTAGAAATATTTTCTTTTCTATTTTTTCTTTCCCCTCACCCCTTGAGGCAGGCAAGCTGAGTTTGAATACTCTTGGCATTTTTGCATATGCAATAATTGTAGTTTTACCTACAGGAAGAAGAAGGAAATACTTGGAAAACACAAAAAACTTCCTGGCTCCAAGATTGTGTTTTATCCTTATCTCCAACCAATGATCTTATGGTGATAGCTCGAGAACAAAAAGCTGTATTTCTAGTGCGTGAGTATCCTATTATTTTCAGCGACCTTTATTTTGGTGGATTGGATAGAAGAGAAAATGGATTTGGTGGAAAGAATATAACACTTTTTATTTCCCCTCTCTCTCTCTCTCTCTCTCTGTCGAGGTCATTGACCTTTTCTTAGTAACAATGTGAGTGAGGTGATTTTCAACTCTAATTTGAAAACTCGTAATATTACAGATATTACAGATTTCTGGTGTTTTGGACATAACATTTTAACTCATAATTTTTTGTTGAAGATTAAAATTGACTTGTTTTTCATATCTTATAGATCTACAAACCTTACTCATCAAAGTAAGATTATGTGTAAAATGTTTGTAGAATGGTCTTACAAAGCAAATTTACCCTCCAGTAGCAAAGATCTAGTAGAAAAATTTTCTCTGTCATCTGAAGACAAAAGTAGTCTTGAACTAGGCAGGATGAGCATAGGAATTAATAACTTTATTCTACAAGAACTATGACAACATTATATAGGTTGAATTGGGAGAAGGAGAGGCTAAAGGCCAGGAGACTAGGTGTATTATAAAAATCTTATAAACATTTTTATTTTATATTTACCTATAAAAAAGACCCAAGTCAGTTAATACACAACTGTTAAATTTTATAATCATATTCTAAGGGGAAAGAGCAAAATTTATAAATTACTGTTTTAGTATATTGTAGCTAAAATTATTTTATATGTTATCTTAATTTTTTTAGCAAAATGGAAATATAGTGATAAAGGAAAAGAAGAAATGCAATTTGCTGTTGGTTGGAGTGGTTCTTTAAATGTCGAAGAAGGGTAGGTGCTAGTTAATTTATGTTTCTCTGTGTGTTACATGTATGTATGAAATAGTTTGACTTGTAAGTGAATCTATTAAAAAGTTTGATTGTTTGGTTAGGCACAGTGGTTCACATCTGTAATCCTAGCACCTTGGAAAACCAAGTTAGGAAGATCATTTGAGCCCAGGAGTTCCAGACCGCCCTGAGCAACATAGTAAGACCCTATCTCTACAAAAAAATTTTAAAATTAGCTGGATGTGGTACATGCACCTGTAGTCCCAGGTACTCCAGAGGCTGAAGCAGGAGGATTGCTTGAACCCAGGAGTTTGAGGCTGCAGTGAGCTATGATCATGCCACTGCATTCCTGCCAGGGAAACAGAGTGATACCCTGTCTCTTAAAAAAATAATAATTTTTTAAAATAAGAAAGAAATTCATTATTTGAAATGTTTAGTAAATGTATATGCATCCTAACCTTAGAGGCTGTAGAGAATGATTCAGTCAGCAAATTTTATGTATCATGTAATTAGTTTTAAATTCTGTTGTAAGATTTAAGGAAGAATTTAAAAAGAATCTCATAAAACCCTTTTTACATTTTGTCTTCTCCCTCTGTTCTCCATTACTAATTTTATTCATCCAAAAAGTCAAGGGCAATCATTGTCTTCTCTGCTTTGCTGACATTGGGCTTATGCTTGAAGGGTACGGTACCACATTAATTCTTAAAACTTATAAATACTTCAGAAATGCAAGTTGGTACATTAGTTTCCTGCTGACCCAGTAAAACTTTTATAACCATGATATCCAGTGTGGTTACATGATGGAGCTGCTAGCCTAGAACCTCGAGCCCAAAACTGGTTTTCAATTAAATTTTAATGACTTAAAACTGTCTGATCAGACTGAATAAGAAAAGCCTTCAGACTTTGAAATCAGGTAAAAGACAACCAAGTGGAAGTGCCTAAAACATCCCTGGCACATTGTAGATATTTGAAATATTCTCTACTATTATCAAAATAAATGGTAATATTTCCCCTTAGACCATTTAGACTAAGTGTTTTAAAGTCATTTGATTTCTGTCAGAAATGCAAAGCAAATGTAATACTTTAAAATCAGTGAACAAACATGAAGATGAATTTTGTTCTTTGATTACCTAGTATGATGTATGGAATAGAAGTGTTTATAGTTTCTTGGATAAGCTGGTGATCATCCTCAGGTTCGACAGATTTAACAAAAGCCAGTGGGTAGGAGTTGTTTTGATTTTGAGACTTAGTTTCTGAGCTCCTGACAAATATTTCAAATCTACATGTCAGGAAAATAAAATATCTTTTTAATGGAACATCACACCTAACATGTACTTGGAAATAGATTATCAGAGCAGTTTCTGCAAAATAGAAAAGAAAAACCAGCAAGTTGAACACATAAGCTCCTAAAATAATGTACCCTGCAGAAATGCAGTTTGCATGTCATGTGACTGGCAGTTCCTCAACCATTTGCCCAGCTCCTGATCTCAAACAACGAGGCAGGCCAAAGTTCTTAGCTGAAGCAGAGGAGAGGAGGGGAGATAGTAGGAAATGGCTGCTTGGGGATCATTTGAGGCTTGCTCAGCTCTGTATACAGTCACTTGTGTAAGTAAAATTTTGCTTTCTGTACGTCCATGTTTTTCATGACAATACAGAGTGAAAAATTGTTTCTTATTAGCCTCAAATGAGAGCAGCATTACATTTTATGAGAATGAATTTTAAGGA
This sequence comes from Sapajus apella, assembly GCF_009761245.1. Taxonomy (NCBI): domain Eukaryota; kingdom Metazoa; phylum Chordata; class Mammalia; order Primates; family Cebidae; genus Sapajus; species Sapajus apella. The sequence continues at coordinate 22,851,229 of NW_022436962.1, read as the reverse complement.
CCTTACCTGTGGTGAAGTTTTACTGTATTTTTACTTATGCATCAGATAAAACTGTTCACAGAAGTCATCTTCCACTTATTATCCTTTAAACATCCAATTATGGAGAAATAAAAGTAATTGATGAGTTCAGTGGAAAAGCATATGATTTTGTTTTTGTTTTTAGGGAATGTGTAACCAGTGCTCTATGTATTCCACTAGCAAGCCAAAAGAGGTAAGGATGAATAAGAGTTATCTGTTGTCTTTGCTTTGATTTATGAGTTGTTAAGATAATAAATTTTGTTTGTAACAGGAGTTCCACTGGGCGTCCTGACTGGACCTGCATTGTGGTGGGTTTTACTTCAGGTTATGTACGCTTCTACACTGAGGTGAGTTGAGTTTTCAGCAGCTAGAAAAAATACTATTTGACTGCATCCCCTTTATACTAGTTTGTGACTTTATTACCTACTGCCTGAAAATGTGTAGTTGATGCTTTATGGGGATAGAGGCCAGGACAGACCATGGCAAGTTCTGGTAGAAGATACAGAGAAGAGGAGCTGTATTCTGAAAAGAGTATACTTGGTATCTCTGGAAAACTGTTGGGGAAATGGTACACTCTGCCTGGTGATACCTGCTCAGATATATTGGTAAGAAAACAAGCAGGGCTCTTCTCTGTGCTTCCTCCTAGAATGGTGTACTCTTGCTTGCACAGCTTTTGAATGAGGACCCAGTGCTTCAACTTAAATGCAGAACCTATGAAATACCACGACATCCTGGCGTGACTGAGCAGGTAGTGTAAAAGATTGTGTTCCAACAGTAACAGTGGCATTACTTTAAAGCAGTTTCTCTCCTCTTTTAGGGGGTAGAAACTTAACAGATATCTTTGTCTTGTGGCACAGTTAGCTCTGCTGTCATATTCTAGAAATATAATCTATTTGTAGCTGAAAAAGAATACCAGTCTTGCTTTTACTTATTTAATGAAATATTGTATGTTTCTTTCTACAACAAAGTAAAGCACTTTAGTTAGAAGCCAAGAAAATTGCTTATTTTTAGAATTTAATAGTGACTTAATACAAAAATATGGTATTATATAACCTTATATCTTTTTTTATTTGGATTTAGGTGCTAACATTACCCAGAATAAAAGAAAAAAAAAAATGCCTTCTTGTTACTAGTGCTACTACCTTGTACTTAACTATTTCCCAGAAAGGGGGTTACTAAGCTTTTGTTCATAGTGGAAAATACATTATATTCGTTGAAGATTTCAGTGAGAAAATAATACTGTTTAGTATTTAAGGCTGTAACTTCTTAGGTGCCTTATAAGATTTTGGCTGTCTCAGTCAGAAAATAATTGTAGGGCATGTAAACCAATATGCTTTTATTTGTTTTGCAGAGTGCGTAATCAAAACTATGTAATATGCCTTCCCTTTTTTGTACTACTTGGCCTCCAAAAGATTTCAAATAAACAGATATATATACTGTATGTATATGTTAATTTAATTTGCATGGGAGGTAGACTGGAGCTGTTGAAGAAACTTAACTATCTAGTAAGAGAGACTAGGATTAAAATCTAATAATATCTGTGTATGAATTAATCACTAATATAAAGCAATACCTAATTTATTTGGATGGAATACATTCTGTATGAGCTTAGAGAAAGGAGAGTTCAATTTGGACTGGGAAAATAAGAAAATTTCATTGATGAGGTGAGATTTGCTCTAAGCCTTGAATAATTGGTGTAGAATTTAATTAGGTAATTGAAAAAAGGGGAAAGTGTTTTAGGTGATCAGGAGAAAATTTGAGAGAAGATTCAAACGTAGAACTATATATGCAACTACAAAGAAACCTGTGTTATAAAACAATGAGAAACTGTCAAATAGGCAGAGTGGCCAAATTTGGCATAAATCCAAAAGCCAAGTGGAAAATTAGAATTGATTCAGGAAATGAAAGAAACTCCTAAAGATTTATGAGAAGAAAGCGATGTAATCAAAGGAATATTGAAGATTTCTCTCTTCAGGATAAACTGGAATTCGGGAGGCTGGTTATCCGGTTTTTTAAGTTATCTATAACAGATGTGGAGTGCTGGGAGCCAGGACTAAAATGGCTATGGGAAGAGAGAAGGGAACAGTACAAAAATTGTTTTGAGGAAGCAATTAATAAGACTTGGTTATTGTGTAGAGATGTACAACTTTTTAAATGAGCTAAAGATGTCTCCAAGATACTTATCCTGAGGAGTGCCATTGTCAAAGTTGGAATAGGGGACTACATTTGCAGTAAATGTTATTAAATGTGGCTTCGCACTTGTTGAGTTTGAGGCAGTGGTAGGAAATAAAACCAAGTTATTGGTGTCATGTAATGATAGAAAACTGCTGTATAGGCACAGAGACTAGATTGGACATGATAGTTGAAGTCATAGATAATGAATGAATTCTTTCAAGTAAAGCATGTAGGAAAATAAAACTGCAGGCTGAAGACTTAAGTCTTAGAAACTAATAATACTCATCATATTCATCATAAGGAGATAGGAGAAATTGAACTATTAAAGGAAACAAGGAACAGCTGGAAATCAAAGAAGATAATCTGTGAACTGAAGATAACTTTCCAGAGATGTTTCTCAAATTTCTAAAAATTCACTGGATGATGAAGCTTTTTAAAATACATTAAATTTTGTCATGTCTATAATACTCTTTTTTAGACATGGGTGGGAAAATATAACTAACATTTAAATATTTGCTTGCTATTTGCTATACAAGCCAAGAAAATCATCTCAAAATTTTTATCGAGAAGGAAGTCTTTGCTGTTACTCTGTATTCTACGTTAAACATCTCTGGATCTAACACATCAATTTATATATCAAAAATATCTTCTATTTTCTCCTTTTTAATACACTTCCAGATTTGTCAGAGATCACAGAAGCATATTTCCTCTAATTCAGTTCTGGGAGCAGTGAATGTAGTAAGGGTAACAGTAGGTTATTGCAGGAGAGGATTCGAAAGAGAGAGAAAATCTCCTTCTGGAATTTCAAAGAACTTCTTTTGTATAATAGCTTCTGTAAAAATAACCTCTGTCATCTAGCGCAATATCTACAGATTTGGGGCCATTGGTGTTTGTATTAGTGTTTTCTTCAGGAAGACTACCTGGTTTTGGAGATAATTGACTTGCTGGTTGTTAGGTCTTTTCTGTTTTCTAGCTCCCCAAAGTCAGTGAGGAGGCTCTCTCCCTGCTGCCATGCTCACTGAGTCATACATTCTTAGCCTTGTGAACCTGTCATGTGAGAACACATGCCGTGTCCCTTCTTCACTAGCTTATGCCCCTTATGCCCCAGAATTCCTTTTTAGAAAGAGAAACAGCCTGACAGTCTAGTAAAAAAAAAAAAAAAAAAAAAAAAAAAAGGAGCAAGGCAGATCTCAAAAGAAATTGGCCTAAAAGCATATAAGAAAATTTTGAACCTTAATCTAAGAGCTATAAGAAAATACAATGAGATAACTTTTCACTTTTCAGATTGGCAAAGATAAAGATTAACAAACTTTTGGTGACAATATAGAAAAACAGGCACCTGCCTGTATTGTTGGTGGAAGTATAAGTTGATAGGTACTTTTTGAGGCAACTTAATATATAAGAGAATGAAAATTGTGAATACTTTATGACCCAACAGACCCAGTTGAAGAAATTTACACTTAAGTAATATCCTACTAACATGGAAAGATATGGACAGAATAATGTTTATTGCAGTGATGTTTATAATGATGAAAATATATTAATTCATAAATATTTCTTTACTGCCTATTATGTGCCCAGTTCAGTTCTAATCCTTGAGGATTCATTGGTGTAGCAGACATACAAGGTTCCTGCTTTCATGGAGCTTACAGTTTGGGGATGGTTGAGGGAAACCAACAGTAAGCAACTAGAGATGTCAAGGTGATTCCAGTCTCTGATAGGTACTGTAAAGGAAGTCATGTTGATGAGATAGTAATGAGCCAAGAGAATAGGTATGTTGTTTGAGATGGAGGTTTAGGAGCAGCCTCTCTGGATAACTAACATTTGAACTGAAATCTGAATGACCAGAACAATTAGGCAGGTGAAAATCTGGGAGGAGACGGTCCAAGCACATGCAAAGGTCTGAGGGTAATGATGACCCCTCATATTTGCCAGGTCTTGCAGCCATGGTTAACGAGTTCAGGTTTTATTCTAAATGCAGAAGGGAGTCATTGGAGAGTTTTAATCAGGAGATTGATTTGATCTGCTGTGTCTCATGAAGAGCACACTGGCTGTGTTGAACGTGGATTGTAGAGAGCAAGAGTGAAAGCACGAGGCCAAACTGAATGTCCATCAATATGAGCTGGTTAAGTAAAATGGGGCACATAAAATTAAAGACTGTGCAGCCACAACAGAAGATTATTTGTTCACTTATTGAAATGGAAAAATGTCACTGACATATTATTGAGTAGTAAAAATCACGTTAGGATACTATATGTGTTGAGGATGTGTTGAGACATGTCTGGGATTTCAGGTGAGTTTTCTTCTGTTTTTACGTATTGTTTGTATCTGTGCAATGGGTATATTTATTTTTTATGAAATTGTAATTCTTTGTGTTACTCTCAGCATCTTTGAGACAGTTATTCACCATACACAAAAAGGTTGTATTTGAAAAGAATTTTAGGTCTTCGGCAAAAAGGCACTCTGAAGTTAATTTTTGTAATCTATTTTTACTGTTGTTCTGACTGATATTGCTTTGGGTGTTGGGTGGTTGATGGTTTAGTCCCAGTATTTTTTATTTTACATTATTCATGAAATTCAGGTATATTAAAAAAATAGATGAGCTTATTTGATGTATCTAGTTAAGAACATTTATTTTTTTCTTTCTTATTTCTTAAATAGAACGAAGAGTTGAGTATCTTATATCCCGCTGCCATTGTGACTATTGATGGATTTAGTCTTTTTCAATCTCTTCGTGCTTGTCGAAATCAGGTAGCAAAAGGTAATATTTGGGCAAGAAATATTTAACCTATGATGATGTTTGTTTTATTTAATTTTACCTGCTTATGGAGTTAATTATGTCTTCTAAATACAGAAAGACGTTCTGAACTAGATTTATGGGGGAAAAACCTGCCTCCTGTAGAGATAAGGGAGCATGTTGAGTAGATTGCTTAGTAAGGCAGAGACAAGGGCTAAAACATAAACACTCTTCACATGTTGCTTTTGGAGAGCGTGGTCAGCACAGGAACGCCAGGCTTTCTTCACTAATTCACAATATGGCTTGCCTACTTAGATTTCCAACTGTATTGACAACCAACACTGGGGTAAAGAATTTAGTTATATCTGGCTGAGGTACCACCTTTTCACTAGATCCGCAGCTAATCAAGGCCAATATCCTAAAACCTTGTGACTGTACATTGCACCTGTCCTCACTGAGGTTAAAGATATCACTATGTGCAAGGGAAATGCAAGATCCTACAGATACCACTGTAGGCAGGACGTAGCAGGGAGTCAACATGAGCTTCTTTTTGCTAACTTGGAACACTCAGAATGGAGAAAAGGCCTAAACTTCATGTGTATATGGGCCACAATATTATTTTCAGACTTAGGGTTGAAAATTGCCCAAATAATCAAGAATTCTTGCTTTTACTACCTATAATTTACATTCTAATGCTGTTACATCTTTGGAAGAGATATTTCATCAAATTCAACATGCCATTGATTGTAAGATACGCTATTATTTTATGTACCACTAAGAAGAAAAACTATTGCCAGTAAAAGACACACCATCAATTTTCAGATCTCAATTTCAGAGTTGGGAAGATATGGAAAAGAAGAGTCTTAAAACTAGTGAAAATATGAATGGTAACACTAACTTTTTTTTTTTTTTTTTCTGGGATTGAGTAGAAGAGGCTTAATGGCCCCAAAACAAAGTTTAACTTTGGTGGAAAATGAAATGGCTGATAATACCAATTATAAAATAATGATCTATTACTAGCTTATTAAATTAATGAACTTCTTACCTGCAGAAAATTGCCTTTTGATATATAGATTAAGGGTATGTTAAATGTTCTCAAGATAATGAAGCTTATGGTGGATTAAATTTAAATAATTTAAGAGTATGAAAATAGTTATAAAAATTTAAACAAATTCTGACCTAGTAAAAAAGCGTATACTAGAAAAAAACTGCATAGCCAAGACTTCAGAATTTTACCAATCATGTCAACCTGCTAAAAAAGAGAAAAAGTTTTGATTGCAATATAAGATGCTGCATTTAGACTAAATTTAGAAGTAATTTTATGAACCAGTAAACATATCCTAATTAGCCTGTGTTTTCAGGAATCCGTCTCAACCATTTAGGAGTTAAATTTTGTTTTGGGGCCACCAAGGCTCCTCTACTCAATCCCAGAAGGAAAGGGGAAGTCAGTGCCACTACTCATATTTTCGCTGATTTTAAGACTTTTCTGTATTTTAACAACTCTAAAATTGGGATCTGAAATTATTTCTAAATCTAGTACATTGCAGCATCTTATATTGCAATAAAATTTTTTTCTCCGTCTTTTTTAGCAGGTTGATATGATTGGTAAAATTTTGAAGTCTTGGCTGTATGGTTCCTTTTAAAAAAATTTATTTAAATTTTTATGCCTATTTTCATCATCTTTTAAATTTTTTAAATTTAACCCACCATAAGCTTCATTATCTTGAGAACATTTAAAATACTTAGAATTAATATATATCAAAAGGCAACTTTCTGTGGATAAGAAGTTCATTAATAGAGATAGACAATTTATAATTGGTATTATCACCCATTTGATTTTTCACCACTTTCGAATTTCTGTTTGTTTGTTTGTTGTATATAAGACCATAGAGCCATTTGTCTCCAAGGAAGTAAGGAATTAAGCCACTTAGTGCCCTTTTGTTGTAAGTTGCTGTAAAAAGACTTCTGGTTACTTAGCTATAAATTGTGACATTTATTTCAGCGTATGAGAAAGTTATCATTTCTTGGCCTTACTATCAATCTTCAATGTTTAGAGGATTATATTTTTTCTTTATTATTATTTTTTCACTTTCCTGAATAAACAGCCAGAATTCAGCGGTATTCTAATATGCAGCATGGGAATTTGCCAATTAATGGGATATGCATGAATCTGTGGCAAGAGGTATAACTGCTACTTTTCCTTTTCTTACTCAGTAGGTGAAGGGACTGAGGTTAAAGATTGGCATTTCATTCTTTTTTTTTTTTTTTTTTTTTTTGACAGTGCTGTTGCTTTTAACATATCTTTCTATCAAGTCTGGTCTCAGTCACCCAGATTAGAGACATTGCTGTATGTGTACTCTGCCAGGTATATCAGGTTTTTAGTTTTTCACTCAGTAAAGCACTGATTCCCATCACTAGGATTTTATCCACTTTGTCAAGAGGGAGAAATTTCTTACTTGACATCACTTGCAGTTTGAATGCACTTTTCTTTTGTTTTGTTTTTGTTTTTGAGATGGAGTCTGCCTCTGTCACCCAGGCTAGAGTGCAGTGGTGTGATCTCAGCCCACTGCAATCTCTAACTCCCGGGTTCAAGTGATTTTCCCACCTCAGCCTCCCGAGTAGCTTGGACTACAGGCGTGTACCACCATGCCTGGCTGATTTTTGCATTTTTACTAGAGATGGGGTTTCACCATGTTGGCCAGACTGATTGCAAACTCCTGACCTAAAGCGATCTGCCTGCCTCAGCTTCCCAAAGTGCTGGAATTACAGGCATGAGCCGCCGTGCTCAGCCTGAATTCACTTTGATTTTTAGTAGTAGTAAAGGATTTTTAATAGTCTTCTTTAATTACTTGAGTGTTCAAGAATCTTTTTTTCTTTTTTTTCTTTTTCCTTTTTTTGTTTGGAAGCACAGTGATTTGTATTGAGAATCTTTTGTGACAGCCAACTTAGTCTTTTAAATGTTTGCATTTTATGATCATTGTCTTGGTATAAATAAATCTCACTTTATGCCCTGTTTTCATTACTTTGCCTCATTATTACCTGAAATTTTAGAAAAATAAATTAGTATGGTTTTAATGATTTTTTGTAAAACTTAATTTTATCCATAATAATTAAGTTTGGATTATCTATTTTATCTTTGGTAGCTGCAGCATCAGGCAATGAGAACATACAACCACCACCATTAGCTTATAAGAAATGGGGTCTACAAGATATTGACACTATTATTGATCATGCTAGTGTTGGTAAGTATTACTATTTAAAATTCTCTTGGAATTTACTTCTTATGCTTTTTTACTGAAGTATCTCATTTGTTAGAAATTGACATTTATTCTTTATTTATTATTATTATTTTGTTTGAGACGGAGTCTCGCTGTATCGCTGAAGCTAGAATGCAGTAGGGCAATCTCTGCTCACTGCAACCACCACCACCTCAGCCTTCCGAGCAGCTGAGATAACAAGCGTCCACCACCATGTCTGGCTAATTTTTGCATTTTTAATAGAGACGGAATTTCATCATGTTGGCTGGGCTAGTCTTGAACTCCTGACCTCAGGTGATCTGCCCGCCTCAACCTCCCAAAGTGCTGGGATTACAGGCGTGAGCCACCATACCTGGCCAACATTTATTTTATTTTATTTTTTCTTTATTCACTATCTCCAGTAATGGCTATAAGCAACAACATTTATTCTTATGTGAAAAAATGCATTGTTTTTGGTGAGACATCTGGAGGTTCAGATTCAGAGCATCATAGGCTTGTATCTTTAAAGCTGGGGATGGTGGCTAACACCTATAATCCCAGCACTTTGGGAGGCTGAGGTGGGGGAATCACATGAGGCCAGGAGTTCAAGATTAGCCCGACCCACATGGTGAATCCCTATCTCTACTAAAAATACAAAAATTAGCCTGGTGTGGTGCACACCTGTATTCCCAGTTGCTTGGGAGGCTGAGGCAGAATTGCCTGAACCCAAGAGGCTGAGGTTGCAGTGAGCCAAGATCGCACCACTGCACTCCAGCCTGAGTGATAGAGCAAGACTCTGTGTCAAGAAAACAAAAAACAAAAAGAAATGGTAGCAGTTTCAATAAAGATTTAATTATGCCCTCGGCCACAGTATTGTATAGTTTTAAATCACTCACTATTTGACTCATTTTTCTACAGACAAATTTGGTCTATATAATGACCATATAAATTAGTCTTTTAAAAATGTAACCTTGGTCAGGTGTGGTGGCTTGCACCAGTAATCCCAGCTACTCAGAAGGCTGAGGTAGGAGGATCTTCTGAGCTTAGGAGTTCAAGACCAGCCTGGGCAACGTAGCAAGACCCTATTGCTTAAAAAAAAAAAAAAGTAACCTTTAAACCAGTAGAATATAGATAAAAGTAGATTTCTTCTTGCAAACCTGTAAGAGAGCTTACTGTGTTAGGTATTGAGGGTATAGAAATGAAAAAACATGCCTCTCTGCTGTCTGGAAAGTGTGAGTCTAGAAGTCTAGTTAGAAGAAACACATGTGAATGGCTACAATAATGCCTCATAATAATTGTAGCAAAGGGACCAGCTGTAGTGGAGCAGAGGAGGAAACATTGTTTCTCCAGTACACTATACACTTTTACTAGATCTACGTGCATGTTGGCTAGAATGCCTCCTCTATGTTTGCTCACTTGGTCAAGTTCTACTCATTCTTTGCAAACTGGACACTGGGAAAGAAAGAGCAAGGGAAAAAGGAAGGAGTATGACTCAAGAGGGGCTAACAAGGTATCTGACACATAGGCCATCTTTCTGTTTACTGCATAGCTTTTATTTGGAATACTCTGTAATAAAAACCTATTGGTAAACATTTCAGTGTATCTACTTTTTTGCTAGCATAAAAATGCTACAAAATTCCAAAGTGTTGAGTTCAGTTCAGGGGAACTTCCCTGCTCTGTTAATTAAACTTTGGAACATTGAAACTGGCTAGGGAAAATGATTGGATAGAAAATATTATTCTATTCATTTATCCCCAGCCTACAAAATGAAAAAAGGTCCAATAAACGTTATTGTATATACATCTTTATGTAAAGGTCTGGTTAATTTATTCAACGAATAAATGAGTACCTATTAGTATTTGTGCTAGAAACACAAGATAGACAGGACACCACCCTCATAAAGCTTACATTTTGGTGATGGGGAAACAAACAATAAACTAAATGAATACATATGATAATATCAGACTGTTAGTGGGCATCACGAAGAAAATAAACAGAAGGTTATGATAGAGAGTAAAGGAAGAGGGTGCTTTGGATAGACTAGTGAGGAAAGGCCTCTTCAGGGACGTGACATTCAGACTGAGACTTGAAGGATGAGAAGGAACCAGCTATGGAAAGAGGTGCAGGAAGAGCATTCCAGGCAGAGGAGCATCAGGTATATAGGTGTGGGAGCCTTGAAGATTTCAGAGTGTTCAAGAAACAGAAAGGGGGTTGGTGTGACTTGGCGGTAAAGAGTGAGGGGAAAACAGGACAAGGTTAGGCTGGAGATGCAGACTAGGGTTAAATCACGTAGGGATGAGGAGGTCAGATTTTATTCTAAATGCAATGGATGTCATTGATGGATTCTAAGTAGGGGATTGCATTTAAACATATCTCTCTGTTTGTTCTTTAGGGAGATGCTTGTAGAAGAAAGCAAGGAGACCAGTTAGGAGTATATTACAATAATTCATGCAAGAGAGAATGATGGCTTTATGGTGGAGGCAATGGAGTTGGAAGGAAGTAGACAGATTTGAGATACATTTTGTACTTGCTAAGGGATGGTTTTGAGAAATAAGGAAGAAAAGAATTAAGGATTTCTTAATTTTTAAGTTTGATAAACAGGGGGGATGATGAGACTGTTCACTGAAATGAGAATAAGGAGGAGAGAGGAAGAGATTTAAGGTAGGCAAATAATGAGTTATGTTTTTACAGGCTAACTTCTGACACAGTTCGACATTTAAGTAGAGGTATCAAGTATACAAATTGGACATGAGCATATGAAGTTCAGGGAGGAAGCTGGGATTGTAGATATAAATTTGAGAGGGAGTGATTTACTGTGGAATGCTGCACAGAATTCAGGAAAAGAAGGTCTGTTGGATTTGACAACCTGGAGTTATTTATTGACTCTTGATATGAACAGTTAAAGTAGAATGGTGAGGATGAAAGCCAAATTATTATAGGCTTAAGAATAAATATTTTCACCCCCTGCTCTCCAAATGACAAACAAGGAGCATAAGAAATAGATTCCCAGGCGGGGCGCAGTGGCTCATGCCCATAATCCCAGCACTTTAGGAGGCTGAGGTGGGCAGATCACAAGGTCAGGAGATGGAGACCATCCTGGCCAACATGGTAAAACCCCATCTCTACTAAAAATACAAAAAATTAGCTGGGTGTGGTGGTGTGCACCTGTAGTCCCAGCTACTTGAGGGGCTGAGTCAGGAGAACCGCTTAAACCTGGGAGGCAGAGATTGCAGTGAGCTGAGATTGCGCCACTGCACTCCAGCCTGGAGACAGAGTGAGACTTCATCTCAAAAAAAAAAAAAAAAAAAAAGACAAAAAATAGATTCCTAGTTTCTCCCTTTTTATGGAGTCCTGACCGCTTTCTGAAGCCTCATACTCATTTTTTCCAGCTCCCTACTGAACAATTTCTACCTAGATATCAAACTTAACATATCCAAAATTGAATTCTTATTTTCCTCCTGTCAAACTTGCTCCTCCTTTTTTTCCCACATCATCTTTCTTCTCCTGGTTGCTCCTCACCATGACATACAAGGTCCAACCTTATCTGGCTTATGGTACTCTGACACTGTCTCCTGCAGTATACCCCTCCTTGTGCATTGTGTTTCATCACGTGGACTTCCTTTCTGTTCCTCAGACGCAGCAAGCATATTCCCACTCCAGAGCATTTAGAATTACTGCTTCCTCTTCCTGGAAAACTTAAGCTAGTCACATGGCTTTCTCCCTCTCTTCACTTAGGTCTCTGTTTATATATCACTTTGTCAAAGAGGCCTTCTTTAGCCACCCTACTAGACCTAGAAAATCATCCAATGAGTTTGACTTTATGAAAATTTATACTGAGAAGGACTTTGATGTCTTCCAAAGTGTGGAAAGGCCTCAGATGCTCAGGGAAAACTCTAAATGACAAAGTAATAATAACTCCAGAAAAAAAATGCACACCCAAGGAAATATAATAAGTAGTGAGTCTCACCAGTGAGTTATATCATTCCTAATAATGAAAACAGTGGATTTAATAAATTGAGATACAAATATTTTGGAAGGATATAGGGAGAGAAGGAGATGTAAATAAGCCACACCACCTTAAGTTAGTGAAAAATAGTGCTAAAATCGGTGACTCGAAAGATAACAGCCCCCTAAATTCAGTACCAATATGTAGCAATATAGAGGGCAGAATAACACTTAAATAATACTATAGGAATGTAGTTAGCAAAATGTAGACTGGGAAATTGGTCTCAAACAACTTGTTTCTTCAACAACCAAATTTCAAAGGATCAAGGGTGGGAAGGAGAGTTGAGGAGGTCAGAAGGATTTTGGACCAACCTTTATGTCTATTTGTTTGTGGTCCTTACTCTGAAACCCAGAGATATTGCTTTTCTTAGCAATGATCAGCTATTTTGCTTCAAGAGCAGAGAGTGCAGAAAGTTTAGGTCAACCAAGGTTAATATTTAGCTAGGGGAGTATATGTGTAGGGGGAGACAAGTGTAGGGAGGTAGTGGGTATTTACAGGAAAGTGGTGATGATGGAACACAAATCTAAGCTGGATAAAAAGGGAAGTGATCCCAAGAGGTGCTTGATAAATAGTGGAAAAAACAGTAAGATTAATTATTTGAAACTCGAAATTGTGAAATTACTGCAGGGAGTTTCTAGGGTAATTGAGATGGAAAGCTAGGAGATGGTGGTCTAAGTGTGGTATGCTTGAAATCAAGGTTACAAAGAATCTATAGATTCTTTTGACAGGAACTAAAGCATGACATTGAAAATGTAAATGTAAATCTGTAGATTTGCATTATAGAAGGAAAAGGTTTATGTTATAGAAGGAAAAGATATTGGTGGCAAGGGTGGAAAGAACTGATCAGCCATTTCCTTACTATAAATTAGAATCCTTTAAAAAATTTATATCTATTGCAAAATTGTCCTGTGGATTATCTTGTATCAATTTACACTCCCATGTGTATCGCATGGGGAATCTGCAAAGAAGCTATTTTAAAACTTAAATTTCAATTTATATGTCATACAGTTTACTCTTTGATCATGTTCTGGTGGAGTCAGACAAAACTTATGCAAATTTTATAATGTAGTGAAAACATTTTGTCTACTGAATCGTGGATTCATTTATGACTATGAGATAGGTGTTCTTATCTTTTATAATATTCTAGGAAGTGGGACGGGAATTAAAAAAATAGTCCAAGGATTTGTTTGATCACTTTAATTCCTATAAATCCAGTGAATGTTTTGCTTATGAACTCACTAAAAGAATTTCCTTTCCTAGGACTCATCTTAAGTACAAATTCATTATTTGACAGTTTTCAGGCAAAGGGGAGGCAATACATGTATATGAAAATTAGTAATGCCGGGCACAGCAGCACACCCGTGTAATTGTAGCCCTTTGGGAGGCCACAGTGGGTGGGATCGCTTGAGCTCAGGAGTTCAAGACTAATCCGGGCAACATAGCAAAACCCTTTCCCTATGAGAAATAAAAAATTTAGCTATGTGTGGTCACCTGTGCCTGTAATCCCAGCTACTTGGGAGGCTGGAGCGGGATGATTGCTTGAGCCCAGGAGACCGAGGCTGCAGTGAGCCGTGACCATGCCACTGCACACCAGCCTGGGTGACAGAGAAAAACGCTGTTTCAAAAAAAAAAAAAAGTATATGGAACAATAGAAACTGTAACTTGGTTCATTCTATGGTATATTTGAGTTCAGGTTATCTCAATGGGGGTGTCTTCACATTATCATATGAGTACTCAAGTTTGAAGACACTGCCTGAGTCCATATGTTAGAATAGCAGCAGTTCTTTACTTCCTAGCTCTCTAAGCTCAGTTTCCCCTCTTCTCTCTGCCAGTCAGGTGAAATTAAATGACACTGGGTTTTCCTCTGCTACTCCACCAAGGCATATGGCTATCAACATTCAAGCTATTTTTGCTCTTAGAGTTTTAAGGAAATGAAAAGTAAGTCTCCGTTATGAAACATTGGGGATTTCTGAACTACAGAGCAGACATTCAAAAGTGTTTGTTCTCACTGTTTTGGAATGATACAGAGCACAAGTACTCTCAGCTTTTTTTGTGGGAGTATAAGTTAGCGCCATCTTTATGGAACGCAGTGTAGCAGTACTTAAAAATTTTTTTAAAGGCCGGGCGCAGTGGCTCACACCTGTAATCCCAGCACTTTGAGAGGCCGAGGTGGGTGGATCATGAGGTCAAGAATTCAAGACGAGCCTGACCAAGATGGTGAGACCTCCTCTCTACTAAAAATACAAAAATTAGGCAGGCCTGGTGGCGGGTGCCTGTAATCCCAGCTGCTTGGGAAGCCATGGCAGAGAATTGCTTGTACCTGGGAGGTGGAGGTTGCAGTGAGCCGAGATAGTGCCACTGCACTCCAGCCTTAGTGACAGGGGAAGACTCCATCTCAAAAAAAAAAAATTTTTTTTTTTTAATGTAGATCCTGTTTGACCCTGCACTAATGTTTTTAAGAATTTATGTATATTGGTACAGTATAGATAGATGTATATAAGTGTACAAAGACATTAAGGATATATATATATTGTAGAATTCTTTGTAGTGCCAAAAGATGGGAAATGACCCAAATGTCCACCAGTAGGTCAGATCAATTATGCTATGTCTATATAATAGAATCCTAAGAATGATTGAGAAGAATGATATCTTCTTGATGTTTTATTAAACACAAAAAGTGAGGCACGCACCAACTTATTTGATCTGTCATTTGTGTGTATACAGCACCTCTGGAAGACAGCATAAGAAACAATTATGTTGGTTGTTGCTACTAAAAAGCAAATTGGGGCCGGTGCAGTGGCACACGCCTGTAATCCCAACACTGGGAGGCTGAGGTGGGCAGATCACCTGTGGTCAGGAGTTTGAGACCAGCCTGGCCAACATGGCAAAACTCTGTGTCTACTAAAAATACAAAAATTAGCTGGGCATGGTGGCACACGCCTGTAGTCCCAGCTATTCAGGGAGGCTGAGACAAGAGAATCACTTGAATCTGGGAGACAGAGGTTGCAGTGAGCTGAGAGCACACCATTGTACTCCAGCCTGAGTGACAGGGTGAGACTCCATCTCAAAAAGAAAAAAAAAAAAGATGTGAATTGGTACTTGGGGATATAGTGGACTATATACTTCTGGTACCTCTGAGTTTTGTATCTATTCAAAAAATTAAGTTTGGGTTTTATTATATTCTATAGGTTATAGAAATTATAGATGGAATTTTTAATTTTGGGGTGGGAAACGAGGTCTTGCTCTGTTGCCCAGGCTGGAGTGCAATTGCTGTGGTCTCGGCCCACTGCAACCTCCACCTCCCATGTTCAAGCAGTTCTGCTGCCCCAGCCTCCCAGATAGCTATGATTACAGACACCCACCACCACACCTGGCTAATTTTTGTATATTTAGTAGAGATGGGGTTTCACCATGTTGTCCAGGCTGGTTTCGAACTCTTGACCTCAAGTGATCAACCTGCCTTGGCCTCTCAAGTGTTGGGATTACAGGAGTGAGCCACTGTGCCCAGCAAAATATTTTCTGATGTTGATTTTGTAGCTCTTAAAATGACTTGTTTGAATAAAACTAAGGATTTAGCATCTTAGAATGGAACTGAAGTAAAAATGTCATGAACAAAATAACATTGTACATTCAAATCATGTTTTTTTTTATCATTAGGTATTATGACTCTGTCCCCCTTTGATCAAATGAAGACTGCCTCCAATATAGGTGGATTTAATGCAGCAATTAAAAATAGTCCACCTGCCATGTCTCAGTATATCACTGTAGGGTCCAATCCATTTACCGGCTTCTTCTATGCTTTAGAGGTATGAGTTTTATCACTGATCATGAGTAAGGCAACTCTTGATTTCACAACTTGTCTACAAATTGGATATGCCAACTTGCTTAGCTTTAGAAGATTAAGCAGTTTACATTTCTAAATTTCAATTGAAACTAACATTAATCTCAACTAGCTTTCTTCCAAATTCTTTAGATTAACTAAAAAGGCACTAAAATCAGTATAAAAGAAAATTCTTTGTTTCTGAAGCCCTGAGTTCTTTGATAGCTGAGATTTCTTTAAATATTGCTGCAATATTCAGAAGCTCAGGCTTGTTAATGATGTCAGCTCACTAGGGATTTGAGTAAATGAGGAATTTGTAAAGACAGAACAAGCTGCCAACTATGCTTGTTATAAGTTGTGAAAATTGCTTCCTAAAATAGAGGAAAGTTGAGTGTTAGATTTGGCAGCTCTTGTTTCTCACTTAAAAAGCATACTTCTCAGAATTGTTCAAAATATCTTTTTACTTTTATAAAAATTGTGTGTGTATGTGTGTGCCTGTAAGTATGTACATATATATATATGTATATGTGTGTGTGTGTGTATATATATATATATATATATATATAAAGAGAGAAAAGAGTTGGCTAGTCCAGCTAGAATAATGTAATCTTAATATCCTAGTTTAAAATTTATTTTAATGAATTGGAATTTAAAGAGGTAAATTCTAATGATAACATAGGCTAATGATGATTTTATTTTTAAACTATAGAGTTAAAACTTTTTATTATATTGCTCTTAAAATAAACTTTTTACTGTACTCTGAAAGAAGCTGAGTTGCTAGTCCAGCCTTTACAACTTTTCAAAGTATTTTGAAGTAAGCTTTATTTAGAAAGTATGTTTGTTTCTTTGTAAGCTACTAAATTTTCTTTCAAATGTTCTGTTTTTCAGGGAAGCACACAACCATTATTATCTCATGTTGCACTAGCAGTTGCAAGTAAACTCACTTCTGCTTTATTTAATGCTGCCAGGTAATTACTTAACAATTAAATAAAAAATACCTAATTTGTATCTAGCTTGCTTTTAACCTGTATTTTGGTAGCTTGGACTTTAAAACCCTGAAAGCTCAGTTTTATTCTAAGTTTTCTTTCTTTTCAGTGGTTGGCTTGGTTGGAAAGGTAAGCATGAAGAAGAAGCTGTCCAGAAGCAAAAGCCAAAGGTTGAGCCAGCTACCCCATTAGCTGTAAGGCAAGTCTGTTATGCTTCTCAAATTTTAGTCCTTTGAGAAGAGTACTGTTAAATTTATGGTCTTTTCATGTGCCTGGTTGATTTGCTGATCTCATAAGTCTTTGGAACTTCTGAAAGCCATTACGGTGGGATTTTTTTCTCTCACTAGAATGTAAAACTCCATGTGAAGAGTGATTCGTAACTGTTTTGTTCACAGCTGTATCCCTGTTATACAGTAGGTATTCAAGTTGTATTTCTTAAATGTGCTTATTAACAAACTATGCTTAGTTGTAGGAGAATTGGTTTAGAGAATTGGTTTAGTTGAATTTCTTTTAAAAGTTTAGTTTGTTACTAAGTTATGTAAACTTTAAAAGTTCTTAGTGATTTCTTTTTTTTTTTGAGACGGAGTTTCGCTCTTGTTACCCAGGCTGGAGTGCAATGGCACGATCTCGGCTCACCGCAACCTCCGCCTCCTGGGTTCAGGCAATTCTCCTGCCTCAGCCTCCTGAGTAGCTGGGACTACAGGCACGCGCCACCATGCCCAGCTAATTTTTTGTAGTTTTAGTAGAGACGGGGTTTCACCATGTTGACCAGGATGGTCTCGATCTCTTGACCTTGTGATCCACCCGCCTCGGCCTCCCAAAGTGCTGGGATTACAGGCTTGAGCCACTGCGCCCGGCCAGTGATTTCTTTTAAAAAAATATAATCTTGGTAGATTACAGTGGCTCATGCCTATAATCCTAGCACTTTGGGAGGCCGAGTTGGATGGATCACTTGAGGTCAGGAGTTTGACACCAGCCTGGCCAACATGGTGAAATCTAATCTCTACTAAAAATACAAAAATTAGCCAGGCATGGTGGCGCTTGCCTATAATCCCAGCTACTCAGGAGGCTGAGGCAGGAGAATCACTCAAACCTGGGAGGCAGAGGTTGCAGTGAGCCAAGATTGCTCCATTGCACTCCAGCCTGGAGGACAAGAGCAAAACTCAATCTCCAAAAAAAAAAAGTAAAAAAGTAATAGCAGGAGTTGTGTATTCAAGCAGTCTTTAGACAAGACTCCTGGCCTATGCTTCCTTGTTTATTTCAGTAGTGCTTTATTAGAATGTATTAGTATATTTGTGAGTTTTTTTTTTTTTTTTTGGTAGAAGGAGCATGATTTTTGTTTCTTTTTTATTAGTATTTTTTAGACAGAAGGATTTTTTCTAATGTTTGGTTTTGTTTTAAAATAACTTTTTATCACCTAATATAAAGTACCACCATGAAGGGAAATAGTTCTGTTTATTTATCTTCCTTTTTATGGATATTCTTCACCTAAAGAGAGCCAACTAATTATTAAAATTTATTGAAGTATATCATCTAAGTTTTTTTCATCTTTTTAAAAAATGTATTGTAGCATATCATGTTTCCTAATATCAAGAATCAAGAAATTAGCCAAATGGCCCTGTGAATCTCAAATAGATGTAACAAAGTTTGAGCATCTTTGTTTCAGGGACATTTCTCAAAGTGAGTTTCCTAGTTCTTTTTTAGTACCTCTTTACTTTTATTTTACTCAGAATTCTAATGAGGTTGATTATAGACCAACAGCAGTTTAGAGATAACTATTTAGAAAAAGGAAAGTTTTTGCTTCAGCCAGATTGGTTTCAGCAGGATCGGATATCTTACAAGAAAGAGAAAGATTAGGAATAAGAACTTAAAATAGACAAAGATGCCTGTGTGGGAGCAAATTCTAAAATTTAGTTGATGGTGAGGACATTATTTTCTATGGCATGACTCTTAATCAAATAAAGGTATATTTTATATTCTCTAAAGGTATAGGGTTGTGGGTATCTATTGAAAACCTACATAGAACTGTGGTTTTATTTCTTTTATATATCTTATATTACAAATGTCAGTTGTGATTAATAAATTAACTATTAATCCAGGCAGAATTCATATTTCTTTATATAAAAACAGATTCAGCCTATTTCATTTATGCATTTCATTATTCTGTTATATGTTTCTGAATTGGAATGTGATTTGAGCTTTTATTTTCTTTTTAAATATCAGATTTGGACTTCCGGATTCTAGACGCCATGGTGAAAGCATATGTCTGTCTCCATGTAACACGCTGGCAGCAGTAACAGATGATTTTGGCAGAGTTATTTTATTGGATGTAGCTAGAGGAATTGCAATACGCATGTGGAAAGGTACTTCTTACAACAATCCAGAAAAACAATTACTTTTTACCCCAATCGTTGAGCAGTGTTATCATCCTTCAGCTTCTGGTTGATAATTCTGTTTAATTCTTTATGTTTACATGTTTTTATTTTTTTGACGTGAACTCGGATCAGCAACCACTTGATTGAGTAGTTAGTTGATACATCCCTGAGGTTTGATCACCTCATAGCCATATTTAACCTTTTGTACTTTCTTTTCAGTTCTCACTGTCATTGTCAATTTCTGAGTTCAGTTTCTTTCCCCTGCTACATTTACTCCCCTTCACAAAGCCATTCTTGAGCCAAATGTTCTCCCCAAATCTATAGTGCCAAGTCTTTCAGATTTAAAATAGCAAAACCCATGTTCACTTACTTGACTTTTATATCCATATGCTTGGGTCAATCCACCTGGTGTGTCAATAAGTATGTCACTTGGGAGTTTCATTCAGCTGTTAGTAACAGACCTGAGTAACAGACCACAGTATCTTCATGAACGCAGTCTTCTTCCTTGTAGCTTCCCCACTCAAGGTTCTCATAGACAGCCCTCTTATCTGCATTTCAGGAAGGAAGCAGAAAGGAAGAAGGCTTCTCCTGACAGCTGAGTCAATCTACTTTGAGGATATTCCCCAAAGTCTCTTCAACCACTATCTACATTAGCCAGGACTTAGTGACATGGCCTCATCTAACTATAAGGGAGACTTGCAAATATCTTTTAACTGGGCACATTGTCAACCCCTGAATAAAATAATATCTCCCTGACTAAGAAGTGATAATTACATTATTTAGAGTCATCTGGAATAGTAACATGTCAGTGTAGACCACAATTTATGGTGCAGTCTTGTCTGTCCTTTAAAATCTGTGGAATTATGGATTGAGGTCATTAAATTACTCTGGACAGATTGAAGCCACTATCACCTTCTTGCCAAAGAACTCCTGCAGTGACAGACAGAGGCAGGCAGTCTTTACCTACTACATGTCTAAGTATCTGTAGAAATAATTTTAGTACTGCAGGTACATCATTTCTCCTTGGTGTTTGTCTTCTGAAACAATATCAAAGGTGTGTTCTCAGCAAGACTTTTCTAAAATACAGAAGACAAAGCTGTACTGACTGCTCCAGATTTCCTGTGGCAGTCTTATTCCTTACATCATTGCCTGTCTTTCTGCAGCTGGTGCATTCAGTTTTCCTTTCTATTGTATACTTGGAAAGAAGGATCAATTGACTATAAGAGGGGGTCACCCTAAAATGGAAGACAGCATCAGCTACTTCTCCCGTGCAGGACCTTCCTCCTGTCGCCTTGTAGCCCATATTTTCTCTCTATCTGCATATCACCAAAAGGCTTGGTTGGGAAGGGAAGGGAATGGGGTCAGGAGGGGTAATCAGGTAGCTTCAATTATATCTATAATCTTTTCTGTTCTTGAGTTTTGCTCTTGTTGCCCAGGCTGGAGTGCAATGGCACTATCTCTCCTCACTGCAACCTCCGCCTCCCGGGTTCAAGTGATTCTCCTGCCTCAGCCTCCCAAGTAACTGGGATTACAGGCATGTGCCACCACGCCCAGCTAATTTTTTGTGTTTAGTAGAGAGGGTTTCACCATGTTGGTCAGGCTGTTGTCAAACTCCTGATCTCAGATTATCCACCCGCCTTGGCCTCCCAAAGTGCTGGATTTATAGATGTGAGCCACTGCGTATTTTCTTTTGACAAAGAAAAAGTGATCAGAAGTAAATATACAAAGTACTAAGATTTGATAAATCTTAGTGATAGACTGGTTATTATTTATTATCATTTTTTATTTAAGCTATTCCATAATTTAAAAAATATACTTTTATAGCTTTTCTTACTTCACCGCCACTATTCCAGAGTACTTCAGGAGGCTGCTATGGAACCTAGATTAAGTATTTAACTTCCCTTTCCCTCTATCTTTAAGGGTACCGCGATGCACAAATTGGATGGATTCAAATTGTAGAGGACCTCCATGAAAGAGTACCAGAAAAGGCAGATTTTTCTCCCTTTGGAAATTCTCAGGGTCCAAGTCGAGTAGCTCAATTCCTTGTGATCTATGCTCCAAGAAGGGGAATTTTAGAAGTGTGGAGCACACAGCAGGGACCTAGAATAGGAGCTTTCAATGTGGGAAAGCACTGCAGGTAAGCTGCAAATGCTGGCATTGTGCTGGTTACAAAATGAAAAATAGGAATGCTTTTATTAAAATAAAGCTTTTACTAA
Organism: Sapajus apella; assembly: GCF_009761245.1. Lineage (NCBI taxonomy): Eukaryota > Metazoa > Chordata > Mammalia > Primates > Cebidae > Sapajus > Sapajus apella. The sequence continues at coordinate 22,829,660 of NW_022436962.1, read as the reverse complement.
AGCTCCTTATATTAGATTACAAGTTGGAGAATTACAATATGCTTTATTGTGGTTTTCCCTGTGAGTACCTGGTTTATAATTATTTAATAACAACAAAAAAAGTTGAAAATGCTGTGATACACTACTGAATTAAAGTTAGCTTTTTGCTGACATTTGTCCCTAACTTATGCTGTGAAGACTCAAAAGGAAAGGTTCCTTCAGATTGCCCTAGTGATAAGTGAGGTGAATGCTTTGTTTGCCCTTGAAACCTGGGCCTGATTGTATTCATTTTATTTTATAGAATCTTTGAACAAAGCAGAACTCTGCTAGTTGAGCCCTGCTCTACTTATGTGTTTGCTATCAGTATTTAGTTGCCTTATTAATGTTCCTAAATTGATAATAATGTTGGGTTCCGTAGCTATAATAAAAGGACTTTTTGGCATTTCTCCTGTTCTAATATTTTTACCATCTTGATTTGTGTTCTTTTTAGGCTACTGTATCCTGGATATAAAATAATGGGCTTAAATAATGTTACCAGTCAGAGTTGGCAGCCACAGACTTATCAGATCTGTCTTGTTGATCCAGTGTCTGGAAGTGTGAAAACAGTGAACGTTCCCTTCCATTTAGCACTGAGGTAAGGTGTATCCAGTGTTGCTGATTGATGCTTCTCTGCTAACTTTTCCTAGTTCCTAGGTTTGTTGTACTGTTTTGTAGTTGCTATTTTGTTGTTTCCTTTGTCTTTAGACTGATACCTTTAAAGTTAAATAGGAAACACATAAAGGAAAAAAATAGTTGGAGTACGTCAGAGTTAGAAAGAAAATTTCATATTCTTTAAAAATTTGTTATATTTATTGTTTTAGTGATAAGAAGAGTGAACGAGCCAAGGATATGCACCTAGTGAAGAAACTAGCAGCCTTACTGAAAACAAAATCTCCCAATCTTGGTAAGTATTCTATCATACTAATAATAAAGCATATTGTTCTGTCATCTTTTGAATCAATAAAATATTCTGAATGGAGCAATCAGAATAATCCATGGATGAGCCCAACTCCTTTTCAGAATGAGGTGAGGTACAAGTGATACAAGTGATCACCTGTACTTATTGGAATTGCTCTGTAAGGAAGAAGTCTGCCATCTAGAGGGTGTTATAATTTATAACAAGGAAACATTAATGTGAGAGAACCCAAAAATCCTTTAGACTCACTGATAGTATAGAGGTGTTCATTTTCTTTCAGAATGTTTCACTGTTATAAAAGTTAAAATTTTACCTTAATTTTTTCTTTATAGATTTGGTTGAAACAGAAATAAAGGAATTAATTCTTGATATTAAATACCCTGCAACCAAAATACAAGTAAGTGTATGTAATACGTGAACTTTCCTGCTAGTAGCTATAATACATCCTTCTTAAAATCTTTATTTTCCTATTTCCCCCAAACATGGCAGGCTGAAGTCTTTTCATGTTTTTATTATTTATCCCTTTCTATATTTTTATGTGGAAGTTCCTGTTGTCTCATTTAAATATATATATATATATATATATAACCATACATCTGAGTGTGTTTTATATACCCACACATACACATCCCCACATTTTATATATGTATATATATGAGAAATATGTGCATATGACCACCCACCTTAGTAAATACAATCTTACCAGGAACTCTAAAGAGTCCTGAGTGTCCCTCCTCAGTCCCATTCCCTTCTCTCATCCCTAAGGTAACCATAATTTAGAATTTTGTGGTTCTTTCTTTTTCTTTGCTTTATTAGCTACATCATTTCTGTGTGGCTTCTTTGAAACCTGTTGATGCATTTCCTGCCTTTTCAAACTTGATATAAATGGAGTCATGCCCTATGTCTTCTGTGACTTTAGTTTTTCCTTCAGGATTATGTTTCTGTGTCATTCATATTGGTGTATGTAGCTATCGTTGTAATTCATTCATTCACTATGTCATGCAAATTCCATTTGCTGACTAGAATTTATTCACTGTCCTGTCAGTGAACAGTTAGGTTGTTTCCAGATTTTTACCATTACAAACAATGATGCTTTGCTTATCTGTGTACATATTTCCTCAGGCACATATGCAAGAGTTTCTCTGCAGTTTATACCTAAGAGTGGAATTGCTAGGGTGTGAGCTTCCTCAGCTGTACTAGCTGATGGCAAATTGTTTCTCAAAATAATTGTACTAACTTACATTCCCACTTGTTCTGTATGAGTCCCTGTTACTCCACAGTCTCAACATTCCATGGTATTGCCAGACTTTTACTTTTTGCCAGGCTCGTGGTTATAATATGGTCACCGTTGGTGATTTCTTTTACTCCCACTCCTCCTATCCAAAGCCCTCATAATGCTATTCAAGTCCTAACTCCATAAATTCTTACATAATGCTTCAATCCCCATGGATAATTCTGAACTTCTACTCTACTTTCAGTCAGAGCTGGATAGTTAATGACTACTTATTTTCTAATTATTTCATGTGTGTTAGTCATAACTCCTCCAACTTTTTTTTTCTTTAGGCCTTTTAAGCTCCTTCAAGTAGGAACCTTACCAAATACTCGAGTTTTATAATTCACAGCATCTAAAATAATGCTACTGTGAAAATATAAGAAAAAAAAACCATATCACCGTTGTTTTTTTCTTTTCTCTTACACAGTAACTCAACACTTCTGCCACTAGATGTTGGGCTTTTTTTCCCCCGACACACCAGTCAATTTCTTTGGGGAATTCTCCTGCTAACACCAGCTAGCTATTCTCTAGTTCAATTCAATTATGACACCATCTACCTGGAGATGATAGCATGAGATCATCACCACAAGTTAAGAGCTCAGTCCTACAAGACTTCTACCTACTTCAGTTGCCAGTCACAAGTAGTAGGTTGTCAGCTATATATCTGGCTGACTGGCTATAAATTGGGGTTCCTATGACCCCCTCTTTGGGGTTCATCTAGAGCAATTCACAGAACTCAGGGAAACATTTTACTTAGTTTACCCATTTATTAAAAGGATAATATAGAGGGTAGAGATGAACAGCCAGATGGAAGGGATGCATAGCATAAATCATATGGGATGGGTTGCAGAGCTTCCATCCCCTCTCCTGGCAAGCCACTATTCAGGAACCTCTACATGTTCAACCTCTACTATCCAGAAGTTCTTCCAAACCTTGTCCTTTTGGGTGTTGATGGAAGCTTCATTATGTAGGCATGATTGATTATATCATTGGCCATTGGTGATTAACTCAGCCTTCAGCCCCTTGTGGCTCCCCAGAGGTCAGGGGTTGGGCTAAAAGTTCCAGTCCTCAAATATATGGTTGGTTCCACTGGCAACCAACTCCTTATTCTGAAGCTTTCCAGGAGCCCACCATGAGAGGCTTCAGTAGAACAAAAGATTCTCCTATCACCGGGGAAATTAGAGGTCTTAGAAGCCCCCCATTAGAAACTGGGGGTCAAAGACCAAATGTTAGAACAAAAGGTTCACCTAGCACCGCTGTCCACAAAGGGATTAAGAGTTCTGACTCATGAACTAGGGCAGAGACAAAACATTAGAACAAAATAAACTCCTAGCACCCCCATTGTTCAGGAAATTACAGGAACTCTGTGTCAGGTACTGGGGCCATAGACCAATATGTATGTTTCTTACTATTTTACAGCTACATACATGGGATAATTTAGTGAATAGTGATTTCTGTTGCAGTCAGTTTTTAAAACACTTTTTATTGTGTTATTGTGGAACAGAAAAGTCTGTGTGATTTTTAATTGTGTTTTCCATTCTAATGACAATGCTAATTGGCTCTCATTTTCCTCAGGGCAAAGTCTCAGTTATTAAAGATGACATGATGATGACAAAGTGGGCATCTAGAGAGACAGTTTGAGACATCTGTAGTAGAAAGGGCCATAACCCACACAGTTCTTCTCATTTTGATGCCATCTTTCTTCTTATTTTAAATTATAGAATAACAAAATTGGGAAACCAGCATAATGCAAACTGCCTTCTTGATTTTCCTTTTTTTAAAACAATACTTCTGAATCATGTATGAAGCTGTGAATTTTATTAAAAACGCTGGAAAACCCGGTAACAGAAATTATACGTCTTGTGAGACTGACTAAAGGGAGGGAAGAAACCAGTTTAGGCTTTGGGAGACTGAATAATGAGGAAGAAAGTAAGCTAGCTGCTAGCCTGTGTAATCATAGGCAAAACAGGAGCAGGTTACGCTTGTCCTGGGTTCTTGCCTCTTTTAGTTACTTTCTTTATTGCTTCCAGGTGGTTGCTTCATTATAGGCCTGACCAACGTCTTGAGCCACCCTCTAAGCCCATTTCTCCTGCACAAACACACAGAGGTTCTTGTGCTATGATCGGATATTTGTCTCATCCCACATTCTCAGCCTACTTTTTAAACTATTTAATCTCATTGATTAAAATCCAATTTAATGTGCTAATATGAAAGGATAAATGTGACCTTTAACTGCTGTGTCTAACTCATTGATGTTTCTGATACTTGCTACTTTAGGAATGAAGAGATATTTTCGGACTGCTTATGAAGAATCTTAAATATCTGTGGGGGTGAGGAGAGGGAGGTAGGGTAGGGTAGGTACTGTATCTATCCAGCATGGCGTGTAGATCCTGTCTGCCGCGCACAAATGCAGTAATTAAGCTATAACTAAGTTGTTGGCAGCTTTTGTTATTGACATGACGATAACCTCTGCATTTCATTTATGCCTAGATAGTATAGGCATATTCAAACCCTTCTTTTGGTAAATAGCTTATCTTTGTTTCTGTTTGGATTTGGCTATTCTGTTAAGTAGCTGTTGCCTTCTAGTTGTTTTATCCTCAGCCTGGACTTTTTGTCATTTATATCATATTTGGTGACATGAAGTTGATTGTATATTACTTAACAATGCAACTTGAGATTTAAGGTATGTACACTAAAACATCTTAAATATAGAGCTTCCCTTTGAAATTTGAGGTAGTGAAAGTGCGGGCATAAATACAAGATAAAAAAATCATTGCCTTATAATTACTAGAATTATTCAATATCTTTCTTCTAGGCTTTGGAAAGCATTTTGGCAAGTGAACGTTTACCATTTTTTTGCCTTAGAAACATCACTCAGACATTAATGGACACTTTAAAAAATCAAGGTAATAAGAGTTTGTACTGATAGGAGGTTATGTTCTCAACTCAAATTTTCTAACTCTTGATTATAGAAAGCAACTGACTTTATGATACCATCATGTTACTTTAATATGGAAGATATATATAGATATATATATATGTGAAATGAGGAATCTTATTTACTCCCTGTTTAGTGTATGTAGTTGATCTTCATCTAAGCTGTCTGTGAATGTATTGACTGTTATTGGAAAGGTTTTTTTTAATTGTGAGGAAAGATGTCAGTATAGAATGATAAGTTGTTTTTCTTATCTAGCTGTAGAACATTGTGAAAGCCATTGGAATGAAGGGGAAGTTAGCTGGTGGTATGGGAAAAACAACCAAGTTCTCTTGCTGCCGTTGTCTTTTCTTTAGCTTCACAAGAGGGAACAGATTTCTCTAGGGGAGGACATAGTGTCATTTTGATCAAGATAATAATAAAAAATATTTGTACTTTGTATTAATGTTCTGTTAGTGTATAACATCTGTATTTTCCCATCAGTTTCCCTCATGAACAGAGTTAAGGACTTCCAAAATCACAGACAACAATCAGACTGTTAGTTCTGGATTTTCTGATCATTTTTTGCTGCTCAAAATTTGTCTGTACTGTCACATTATTCTTTAAAATCAATCAATCAATCAGTCAGTCAAAATGTATATTTCTGAAAAAGGATTACACTTGAAACTGGGATTGTAACACCATATTCCGTCCAACTAAACTAGTAAAAATTCAATTTATTCTTAATTCCTGACATCAGTTAAATCGTGGTGTTCAGTGGACTGGTATCATCTAGTTGTGACTTTTGCTTGTCATATTGATTGTGTAAAACCAGCTTTGTGTTTTAATTATGTGTAAGACAGCTTTAAGTGGCTTACTAAACAAATTCTAATTTGTTCTTTCAGGGCTTCAAACGTCCTAATTTTGAGACTCTTATTCAACCTTTTTTTAACAGATACATAAAACTGACATTGGCAAATAGTGAACTCCTTTAGTGTATACCACTTGTCAGAAATAAACACCTCTTTTTAAAAGCATAGTATACTTATAAAGCCCTCCTACCCCTCAAGGCATTAACAAAATCCCAATATGTGGTAAGTGGAAAGTTATCTTTCACTGGTCTGGTAGTAAACCAAACAAACTCCATTGTTGGAGCTCTATAAAATCATCCGTTTCAAGCCCTATGTAAAATTGAGATTCCTAAAAACTTTAATTATTTTGTATGGTCAGTTTTATTATGGCTCTAAGAACTTGAACAATATTCCATGATACTATATTTAAAATAAGATTTGGGGGGATTTTCAGTGTCTCCCTTTTTAAAGAATAAATATTTGTTTTATATTAGATATAAATATTGATATAGTATATGAATTATGGAGTCAGGGAAAATCTTTTCAAAGGTATTTCCAGATAATTTCTTTAAATTTTAAGTATTAGATGAAGGTATTTCTGCCTTCTTTTTTTTTTTCTTTTTTATCCCCCTACTTTTAGAGCATTTATTTTATTTAAAAAGTTAGACATTTTGTCATGACAGAAAAATTGTCTTTGCTTTCAAAATCTGGCATAGCTTAAGCAGCTCAATATTTAATACATCAGAGCATCAGGGAATTATGTAATATTGAGAGATTTAATGAAAGAAAAGCCTGTTTATGAGTCTGTTAAACATATCTCTTAAATATACTTTTTCTTCTACCTTTTAGAACTTGAGTCTGTTGATGAAGGATTGCTACAGTTTTGTGCCAATAAACTGAAATTGCTGCAACTATATGAGTCTGTCAGTCAGTTAAATTCCATTGATTTTCATTTAGACACACCATTCTCTGATAATGTGAGTAATCCCAAATTTTATATTCTATAAAATAATCTCTCTGATTAGTTTTACTTTTTAAAATCAGTAGTAAACAAGTAGAAAATTAAGAATTTTTTTGGCAGGGTGCAGTGGCTCATCCCTGTAATCCCATCACTTTGGGAGGCCGAGGTGGGCAGATCACAGGTCAGGAGATCGAGACCATCCTGTCCAATATGGTGAAACCCCGTCTCTACTAAAAATACAAAAATTAGCTGGGCGTGGTGGCACGTGCCTGTGATCCCAGATACTCAGGAGTTTGAGGCAGGAGAATCACTTAAACCCAGGAGGCAGAGGTTGCAGTGAGCTGAGATTGTGCCAGTGCACTCCATCCTGGGCCACAGAGTGAGACTTTGTCTCAAAAAGAAAAATAAAAAGAATTTTTTTAAAGCTTTAAAGGTATATTTTCTTTACCAAGCCTCCTGGTAGCTCTGTACCTTTCTGCTAAATTTACATTATTTTTACAAGTGCTGAGATTTTAGGCATGAGCCACTATGCCCATCCACGATATGTTTTTATACATATGGTATATAAAAATAATTTGAAAGCCTAGCAGGTTATATCCCTGAGAGCTGCATACAGGACTTATATGTAGATAAAATGAGAACTGTTTTTCTATGTTTTTATTTTGTAGTGTTTATACTGCTTGATAACTAAGCATTTAAATTCAAATATTTAGTTTCCTCAGAATGGTAAGAGTTGCATTTGACACGCTTTTACATTTTTTTCTGATTATATAACAATACAAGTTTATTAAAAAAAATTTTTTTTTTTGAGACGGAGTTTTGCTCTTGTTACCCAGGCTGGAGTGCAATGGCGCGATCCCGGCTCACCGCAACCTCCGCCTCCTGGGTTCAGGCAAGTCTCCTGCCTTAGCCTCCTGAGTAGCTGGGACTACAGGCACGCACCACCATGCCCAGCTAATGTTTTGTATTTTTAGTAGAGACGGAGTTTCATCATGTTGACCAGGATGGTCTCGATCTCTTGACCTCGTAATCCACCCGCCTCGGCCTCCCAGAGTGCTGGGATTACAGGCGTGAACCACCGCGTCCGGCACAGTTTATTAAAATTGTAGCATTTGCCGGGGCATAATGGCTCACACCTGTAATCCCAACACTTTGGGAAGCTGAGGTGGGAGTATCACATGAGCCCAGGAGTTTGAGACCAGCCTGTGCAACATAGTGGGACCCTGTCTCTACAAAAAAAAAAAAAAAAAATTTTTTTTTAATTAACTGAATGTGGTAGCATACACTTGTGGTCCCAGCTACTCAAGCGGCTGAGGCAGGAGGATTACTTGAGCTCAAGAAGTCAAGGCTACAGTGAACCATGATCGTGCCAAGGCACTCTAGCCTGGGTCACAAAGTGAGACCCTATCTTACAAAAAGAAAAAAAAGAAAACTAACATTCTAGAAGAGAGTAGAGTACCCTTAAGAAATATGCTAAAATGGTACTTTTAGTAGTATGTAGTGTTTCAAGATTACTTTATTTAAAGAACCTCCTATTCATGAAACGTGATTTGTAAGTAAAGTTTTAAGCAGAGGATATGATAGCTATTATATTAATTAAAAAGTCAATTTTTGCTGACAGCCTTGAATTTCAGTTCAGATAATGTGGTTGATAGATGTGGAATGCTGTTTTTTTGTTTTTGTTTTTGTTCTCTCTCTTAAAGGACTTGGCTGTGTTACTAAGGCTTGATGAAAAAGAACTGCTTAAGCTCCAGGCATTACTAGAGAAATATAAGCAAGAGAACACCAGGACAAATGTTCGATTTTCTGATGATAAAGATGGTGTGTTACCTGTAAAAACATTTTTGGAATATTTAGAATATGAAAAGGATGTACTCAACATAAAGAAGATTAGTGAAGAGGAATATGTGGCTTTAGGTACGTAAAATAATACACTGTTCTTCGTATGCTTCCTCTTGTAGAAGAAAGCATTTAAGGAACATAATAGTATGTCAGAGATTCAGTTTGTTTTGAAATTTAATTAATGGAAGGATTTAATGTACTGTATTTTTTGGCCAACAAAAGATACTCTGATCTCAACAGGTTGTATTAGTAAGTATACTAAAGAGACAGTAGTAGATCATTATTTGCTTTCTGCTTTAATAAATCAAGCAAATTGAACTATTAATTTCTCTTTCCTCATAATGTTTTGCTTCTCTAGAATTCCAGATTGTGATTCAATAAGATGGTTAGTCCACATGGTAAGTAGTCATTGATTAATGTGGTTTGTTTTTGTTCTACCAGGCAGTTTCTTCTTTTGGAAGTGTTTGCATGGAGACAGCTCTACTGAGGATATGTGTCACACTTTGGAGTCGGCTGGACTTAGCCCTCAGCTGTTGTTGGTAAGGCTTTTTTTGGTTGCTGGATGCTGTTCTTCCTTCTGAATGTCATCCAGAAGTGTCAGTCTTTTTTTTTTTTTAACCATTTTCTTTTAGGATATCATAGAATGATATCCTAAAAATGATCAAATGATATTCTAAAAATGATCAAAGAAACTTTTAATCACCGTATTTAATAGAGTAACATTATTTTATTTTTCTTATACCCTGTAAAAATATTTTTTTTCTTTTTCTTTTACTTTGAGAGAGAGTCTTGCTCTGTCACCCAGGCTGGAGTACAATGGTGTGATCATAGCTCACTGCAGCCTCAACCTCCTTGGCTCAAGCCATCCTCCCACCTCAGCCTCCTGAGTAGCTGGGACTACAGGCGCATGTCGTTATGCCAGGCAATTTTTTTTTTTTTTACTTTCATAGAGATGGGGGTCTTGCTATGTTGCCCAGGCTGTCTCAGACTCCTGCCTTGAAGTGATTCTCCCTGCTTTACCACTCAAAGCTTTTGGATTACAGACAAGAACCACTGTGCCTGGCCAATTTTCTGTAAATGTTAAGAAGCATATTCTATAGTTGGCCTAAAATAAATTTGGCATCTGTATGTATGCATTTACAGTAGAATTGGATCATCAGTAAAAAAAATGTCGTGTTACAATGAAAAAGATCTTTAAAACAAAATAAACTTCCCTTAAAGCAACGTGAAATTGTTATCAAACATTTTCAAACTTTGAATATATATTAGAATGTAATCTCTAATATAACAAATATAAAACAAAAGAATCATCCAAGGAGAAAATACAACACTAAATTTTTGCCCTTTCTGAAAAAAAAGGAAACATACCCCATATTCCTTGTTCTTTTTTGTTATTACATCCCCTACACATCTATACATACACAGCTGTCCCTCAGCACCCATGGAAGATTGGTTCCAGGAAACTCCCCCACCATACCAAAATCCACGGTTACAGAAGGTCCTGATATAAAATGCTGTAGTAAAAAATTAGCCAGGCACGGTGGCATGTCCCTGTTGTCCCAGCTACTCAGGAGGCTGAGGCATGAGGATCCCTTGAATCATGGAGGTCAAGGATACGCTATGATTGCACCTCTACACCCCAGCCTAGGTGACAGAGTGAGAGCCTGTCTCTAAAAAAAAAAACAAAAAAGTTAAAATGGTGTAGTATTTGCATGTAACCTATGCACATCTCCCATATACCTTATATCCCATATATCTTAAATTGTATCTAGATTACTTATAATACCTTATGCAACATAAATGCCGTGTAAATTATTAAACTGTATTGTTGAGGGAATAATGACAAGAAAAAGTCTGTATATGTTCAGTACAGATGCAACCATCCATCTTTTTTTCCTGAATATTTTTGACTCAGTTGATTGAATACACGGATGTGGAATGCATGGATACAGAGTGCCAAATGCACACTCTTTCAAACCCCTCCATTCACATGTTATATTTTGGCCTCCATTCACATGTTAAATGTTAGGATTTGGGGATCCTACCTCTGTGAGCTTGTTGACTGTTTAATGTGTTTTTTTATTATGTATGTGTCTGGTTTTGGTATCAGGATAATGCTGGCCTCATAAAATGAGTTTGAAAGTATTCCCTTCTCTTCAGTGTTGTGAAATACTTTGAGTATAATTGATATTAGTTGTTCTTCAAATGTTTGAAAGAATTCAACAAGAAATTCATCAGATCCTGGGCTTTCCTGTGATGGGAGACTCGTTACTCATTACTGGTTCGTTGAGGTTTTCTGTTTTTCTGCAGTTGTTGGCATAAAGCTGTTCATAACAGTCTCTAATGATCCTTTGTATTTCTGTGGTATCAGTTGTAATGTTTTCTTTTTTGTCTCTGATTTTCTTTATTTGAGTCTTTTCTCTTTTTTTTTAGTCTAACTAAAGGTTTGTTGATTTTGTTTCTTTTTTAATAAAACAACTTTTTTGTTCTTTTGTAATTTTTTTAAGTCTCAATTTCATTTGTTTCTGCTTGATTTTTATTACTTCTTTTACTAATTTTGGGTTGGTTGGTTCTTATTTTTCTAGTTTATTGAGGTGTGCATTGTTAGATTGCTTATTTGGAGTCTTTTTTTTTGAGGTGTTTATTGCTATAGACTTCCCTCTTAGCACTCCTTTTGCTGCATTCATTGTTTTGGTATGTTGTATTTCCATTTTTATTTTTATCAAGAAATTTTTAAATTTTCTTTTTAGTTGGTTTTTTTTGGTCTCATTGGTTGTTCAGAAGCATGTTGTTTAATATCTATATTTTGCAGTTTCCAAAGTTCCCCTTGTTACTGATTTCTAGTTTTATTCTGTTGTGATCAGAAAAATTCTTGGTATGATTTTGACCTTTTACAATTTGTTGAGACTTGTTTTGTGGTAAACATATGGTCTGTCCTGAAGAATATTTTATGTGCTGATGAAAAGAATGTGTATTCTGCAGCAGCAAGTGAAATTGTCTATAGATGTCTATTAGGTCCATATGGTCTAGTATATAGTTTAACTCTGATGTTTCTTTGTTGATGTTCTATCTGGAAGATCTGTCCATTCCTGAAAGTGAGATTGAAGACCCCTATTATTACTGTATTGAAGTCTGTCTCTCCCTTTAGATATATTAATATTTGCTTTATATATTTGTGTGCTCCATTGTTGGGTGTATACATACTTAACTATTGATAGATCTCTTGCTGAATTGACTCTTTCACCATTATATAGTTACCGTCTTGCCCCCTCCATTTTTTTTTGAGACAGAGTCACTGTCACCCAGGTGGGAGTGCAGTGTCACAATCTTGGCTCTCACTACATCCTCCACCTCACAGGTTCAAGGGAGTCTCCTGCCTCAACCTCCCCTTTGTCTCTTTTTATAGTTTTCAACTTAAAGTCTGTTCTTTCTGATCTACGTATGGCTTCTGCTCTTTTTTGGTTTTAATTTTTATGGAATACCTTTTTTCATTCCTTCACTTTCAGTCTGTTTGTCTTTATAGGTGAAGTGAGTTTCTTATATGCAGTACAGATGTATGCTTGGATTTTGTTTTTTAATCTATTCGGACACTCTGTGTTTTTTTATTATTATTTTTTTTCCTGAGTCTAAGCAATTCTCTCATCTCAGCCTTCCAGTTAGCCAGGACTATAGGTGCATACCACTGTGCCCAGGTCGTTTTGTGTCTTTTAATTGGAGAATTTAGCCCACTTATATTCAGTATTATTAGGTAAGGTCTTACTCCTGCTATTTTGTTACTTGTTTATTAGTTGTTATGTAACTCCTCTTCTTTTTTCCTGTTTTTTTTTTTTTTTTTTTTTTTTTGATGGTTAAATGATTTTCTCTTGTAGTATGTTTCAATTCGTTGCTTTTGATAGTGTATTGCTTTTTTTAGTGTTTTGCTTTTTTTAGTGTATCTATTGTAGGCTTTGCGCTGTGATTACCATGCAGCTTAAAAAAAAGTCCTAGTTACAACAAGTATTTAAAACTGATACGAACTTAACTTTGATTGCAGAAAAGGAACAAACAAACCATAAAAAGAAAACCTATACAGATTAACTCCCTTCTCCCTGCATTTTAGCATTTTTGGTATCATCATTTTACATTATTTATATTGTCTCTTAACAAATTGTTATTATTTTTTGATAGTTTTTTCTTTAGTCTTCTTACTAAAGATATACGTGTTTTAAACACCATGATTACAGTACTAGTACAGCAATCAGATTAGGATCATTTTCTTTGAGTTTGGAGAACTCCCTTTAAGTGTCTGAGAGATCACACATTTCTTGTAGGATAGGTCTGATAGCAATAAATTCCCTCAGCTTTCATCTGTCTCAGGAAATCTTTTATTTCCCTTTCATTTCTGAGGAATAACTTTGCTGGGTACAGTATTTTTAGGTGGCAGTTTTTTTCCTTGAACACTCTGAACATATTGTCCCCTCGGCCTGTAAGATTTCTGTTGAGAAATCTGCTACCAAACATATTGGATCTATCTTATATGTTATTTGCTTCTATTCTCTTGCTGTTTTCTAAATTCTCTCTTTGTCTTTGACCTTTATGAGTTTGTAAATTAGAGTATTCTTGTTTGTGTTAACTCAGATTGGTGACCCTTGACCTTGTTAGACCTGTATATATATATCTTCTGGTTTGGAAAGTTTTCTGTTATTATTTATTTGAGTAAACTTTCTACTCCTTTGTCTTTCCCAGTTCTCTCTTTAACTTCAGTAACCCCAAATTTGCTCTTGTGATGTTGTTTTGTAGCTCCTACAGGCCTTGTTCATTCCATTTCATTCATTTCTTTCTTCTCTATGTATTTTCAAATAATCTATCAACAAATTCACTGATTCGTTTGTTTGATCAATTCTGCTCTTGATGCTCTCTACTGCATTTTTTATTTTATTTCTTTTTCACCTCAAAGGTTTCTATTTGATTTTTTCATTAGTATTTCAAACTTTTTAAAATTTCTCTGATACATTTTTTAATCGATTTTATGTGTTTTCTTGAAGTTTGTTGAACTTCCTTAAACAGCTATTTTGAATTCTTTTGTCTTAGAGATCACACATCTCCTTCACTTTAGGTTCTGTCTCTGGTGCCTTACTTTGTCAATTTGGTGAGGTCATGTTTCCCTGAATGTTCTTGATGCTTGTAGAAGTATAGTGGTATCTATGCATCGATATATTAGGTATTTACTTTAGTCTTCACAATCTGGCTTTGTTTTTACTTGGCCTTCCTCAGAGGGCCTTCCAGGGATTCTGAGCTGACTAACTGTTATGTTCCCTGAGCTTGTGCCCAGTGCAGCTGTCTCAATATTAGACGATGCCCTAAGCCCAGGCTTGCTGCATGTTTCTCAAGAGCTCTGAGGTTTATGTGGCTTTCCAGCCTTCATGGACTGACGGAAGACCCAAGGAGGGTGCTGATGCTATGTGGGAATGCTGGCCAGGAACCTGAATCCAGAAGACTGTGCTGGTGGCCCAGACACGTGTGCATCTGCATCCTAGCAGGTCTCTGTACAGGTGGATGGGTCCCCAGCTGTAGTGAGAGGGGGTAGAAGTGAGACTGGACCCCTTTAGGATCTGTGTGAAAACGAGCCTGGCCGACCTGTTTTGTTGGCTCAGATGGGTATGTGTCACCCAGCAGGTTCCTGCACAAGTGAGGTAATTCCTTGACTGCAGCAGGAGGGGCTCGAGCTGAGACTGGGCCCTCTTAAGATCAGCTGTGGGAATGGAGGCTGGTGTGTCTCATGTTGGCTCAGAGAGGGGTGTCTTCCAGCAAGTTCCTGCACAGATAGGATAGTTCTCTAACTGCAGTGAGAGGGCCCTGAGCTGAGATCCCCTTAGGAGTGAGACAGAGGTTGGCGAGCCTGTCAGGGAGGCTCTGACTCCTGGACTGAGAGATCTGGGTGAGTCTCTCAGTCAAACCCTACAGCCAGTGGCACCTTGTTAATCAACAGCAAATCCGCCAGGCATGGTGGCTTACGCCTGTAATCCCAGCACTCTGGGTGACCGAGGTAGGTGGGTCACCTGAGATCAGGAGTTCAAGACCAGCCTGACCAACATGGAGAAACCCCATCTCTACTAATAATACAAAAAAATTAGCTGGGTGTGGTGGCGCATGCCTGTTATCCCAGATACATGGGAGGCTGAGGCAGGAGAATCACTTGAACACAGGAAGCAGAGGTTGCAGTGAGCTGAGACTGCGCCATTGCACTCCAGCTTGGGCAACAAGAGCGAAACTCCATCTCAAAAAAAAAACAGCAAATTTTTGCTCACGTGGTAGTAACTCCTTTCTGATAATATGCTCCTTCATAGAGATTTGGATTGGAAGGCAATGCTTAACGAAGAAGAGTTGGAAACAGTGAAGTTTAAATAGACAACAGGTTGTAATCTCTTAGGTAGACAAGGTACCTCGTTCTCCCTCTCATATTGCATGATACGACAAGCAACCACTTACTTTTTCACCTCAAAAAGCTGCATCATCCATATGCATGCATTTGCTGTCTAGGAAAGTATAAGATTTTGTCTATGTTAAATTTGTTTTAGACTGAAAAGGATTTAAATTTGATTTCAGTCTCTGCTCCTGAGTGTTTGGCTTTCTAAGGAAAAGGATATTTTGGATAAACCGCAGTCTATCTGCTGTCTTCATAAAATGCTGTCTCTCCTGAGCAAGATGAAAGGTAGGATGCTAGTGCATGTCATAGTTCAGAATCGCAGGATTTTAGCTAATGCTCTCGTAAGCAAAGTTTAGTGTTTGAAATGTCACAAAAAGATGGGAGAGTTGATAGGATCCCTTAACAAAAGGAGTCTGTAGTGTACCAAAACATTTCGCCATGGAGATTCTTTTATGTATTAATAGAATACTCTTAATGCATTTGACTTATGTTTTAATTTATGAAATTTTATATTTTGTATCATCATAAAAATAATATGATTTGAACAATACATCTTAGTAAGGCAAATGGAATGGTCTTCAGGGGAGGTAATGTTTTTCTTGTTATTTTTTATATGATTATCAGAATATTAATCTATTAAAATATTTGGGCCATGCACAGTGGCTCACACCTGTAATCCCAGCACTTTGGGAGGTCAAGGCGGGCAGATCACGAGGTCAGGAGATCAAGACCATGCTGGCTAACATGGTGAAACCCCGTCACTACTAAAAATACAAAAAAATAGCTGGAAGTGGTGGCAGGCACCTGTAATCCCAGCTACTCAGGAGGCTGAGGCAGGAGAATCGCTTGAACCCAGGAGGCGGAGGTTGCAGTGAGCTGAGATCACACCACTGCACTCCAGCCTGGGTGACAGATTGAGACTCTGTCTCAAAAAAAAAAAAAAAAAAAAAAATTCAGTAGGTTTCAATAATGATGAAATATTCCAAATAAGGATTTAATATTGATTCAGAACAAGGATGACTAAAAGATCATAAATGAATGGAATAGAAATGTTCTGAATAAAATAGATGATTAGATTTATTTTCCACTTCATTGAGAAATAAAAAAACACATCAGTAGGGAACTTAGTTTTAACATTATGTTTAACATAAATGGTTATACCAAAGAAATAGACAGGGTAAGAGTTTATTTTTGAGTTTTCTCCTATCCCTATAGTGGCCATCGATGAGACCTGGGATTCTCAGTCTGTGTCGCCATGGTGGCAGCAGATGCGCACGGCCTGTATTCAGTCTGAGAATAATGGAGCTGCTCTATTGTCTGCACATGTTGGGCATTCTGTTGCTGCACAGATATCAAACAACATGACAGAGAAAAAAGTAAGTGGGCAAAGGTATGGTGTTGATCTGTACACAGCCATAGGCTAAGGGGATGCTTTCCTTTTCTGGGTTTTTTTTGGCGGGTGGGATCGGGGAAAGGGATGAGAGGTGCTCCCCTTAATTTGTTTATTCAGCATGATGCCATCCACACTTGAATTTAGCAGTTGCCAATGGCAGTATCCTACTGTGTTTTTTTCTCATCTCTTGAGGACTCAAATTTTCTTTACAGCTCATGGTGGATCAAATAATTTTTTCCAGGGGGATGTTACATTCATTTAGATGAGACACCTAAATAGGTCTGTGGAGAGTCACTTAACATTGTCAGTCACTGTTGTTTATAGGCTCAATTTAATATTGCCTTCTTTAAGTGTTCTTTATGATGAGGAGAGATGAAATTTCATATTTTTTTTAAGTTGAAGAGTGTATTCTGAAGAGACGTAAGTATTTTGATTGGTACTGATAGATAAAATTGTGGCCCTTGCCAAAGATGGCCAGAAAACCTCGAAATGTACTCTGGTTGAATCGGGGTCCTTAGTGCAGGACTCCTTATAAATATCTGAAGTCAGCATCCTTGCCCATGAGTCTCCAGTCTACTCCTGACCCTCATGTTTCATCCAACCCAGTAGTAATACTTGTAAAATAGCATTTATGTGTTGCTTTGTGATGTATCCTCAGTATCCATCGTCTTTCAAGTTAAAAGCTCATATGAGTTAATATTGATTCAGAATCTTTGACAGAGAATCACAGTACATTTTTTATTAGTTTTCCCAGACAGTTTTGGGTGCGGATTCAGAGGCACTCACTGATTCCTGGGAAGCCCTTTCTCTTGACACTGAGTACTGGAAACTCCTTCTGAAACAGCTGGAGGATTGTCTTATACTTCAGACTTTGCTTCACAGCAAAGGGAACACTCAGACCTCCAAAGTGTCATCGCTGCAGACTGAGCCACTTCTAAGGCTTTCTGTTAAAAAGTTATTAGAAGGAGGAAAAGGTAAGCTGAGTTTATTTGATCATTTGCATCCATGTTTTTATGTTATGAAGGTTTCTTTTAATAGAAATGACTGAAAGAATAGGGAAAGAAAAATACACTCAGATTTAAAAAATAACAATAACCTTCTATATACTTTCTCTAAATTAGTTTTCTCTAAAGTCTCATTTGGTCAGTTCCACGCTCAGGAACTGCTAGGTGCATCCCTCTGCCTAAGAAAATGGCAGTGATTCTCAAAGAGTGGTCAGAGGACCTCAGGAGTCCTCCTTTTTTTCACCTACATGTCTGTATAGGTCAGATTTTCCTCATATGCGTCAACCAAAACAACAGAGCACAATAGATTGAATGTCAAAGCTGATTGGGGATTCCAGGTAGAAGCCAGATGTTACACAGATGTGCAAATATGTAAAGTAGTGCCACTTTTCTCACCAAATATCCCTTTTTTTTTTTGCACTGGGAAATGTAGGTTTTTTTTTGTTTTTGTTTTTGTTTTTTAATACTAAGTTCTGGGATACATGTGCAGAACGTGCAGGTTTGTTACATAGGTATACACATGCCATGGTGGTTTCCTGCATCCATCTACCTGTCATCTACATTAGGAATTTCTTCTAATGCTATCCCTCCCCTAGACTCCCACCCCCAATAGGCCCCAGTGTATGATGTTTCCCTCTCTGTGTCCATGTGTTCTCATTGTTCAACTCCCATTTATGAGTGAGAATATGCAGTGTTAGGTTTTCTGTTCCTGTGTTAGTTTGCTGAGAATGCTGGTTTCCAGTTTCATCCATGTCCCTGCAAAGGACATGAACTCATCTTTTTTTATGGCTGCATAGTATTCCATGGGTATATATGTGCCACATTTTCTTTATCTAGTCTATCATTGATGGGCATTTGGGTTGGTTCCAAGTCTTTGCTATTGTGAATCGTGCTGCAGTAAACATACGTGTGCATGTGTCTTCATAGTAGAATGATTTATAATCTTTTGGGTATATACCCAGTAGTGGGATTGTTTGGTCAAATATAATTATTTTCATAAAATATTAGCATATAATCAGTTTATTATTTTCATTTTAAAATGGACTAATAAATATTTTTTAGATTTATCAGTTTTAATTTTTAGTACCGTAAAGATTGACAGCTATAACTCATAAGCCAAAGTTCTTTGGGGTTGCCAATAATTTTAAGGGGATCATGAGACTAGTAAGTTCAAGAATTGCCTTAAATGCCGTAAGCACAACCTCTTAAACTTGCTCTCCAAAAACTTTTGACTTTGAATCCAACTGATTTTTCTATTTCTTTCATACTTGCTTCCTAGATTTTAGTTAGAATAAAGCATCCATGTGCATCCTGTCTTAGATCTGGGCCTATCCTCTTCCCTTTCCCTGCCTCTCTGTCATGAATATCGAAATCTTACTCATCTTTCAAGATCCAGCTCAAATGCTTCTCCTCCAAGAAACCCTTCATATTCGCTAACTGCAAATTTTCTCTTTTCCCCCCTAATATCCATAGAACTTTATTTCTCTGTTCTGATGCATCACTTTCTACTGTCCTGGAGTCATTTGGGTTCCTGTGCTTATATCTTGCAGGAACATAAACATCTTACATTTTTAGTTGTTGGGTGCTCACACTTTTTATCAGCAGTTCTTTTAGGCATTTGATACTGGAAGAACTGTGTGTAAGCTTTATAAATACCCACATATTTATGGATTTTTATTTAGCTTACTCATTTTCTCATTCTTTATAAACTCATGACCATTTTTTTATTGTGAATTCACCATACGTCATGTTGCCACCTAGTGAAAGTGTGAGGATGCTATTTGAATATTAACCTAAGCAGTGGAATCAGGGGCTTAATTCTGGAATGAGAATTTTCAAATGTTTTAGAAGAAACATAAGACTTGAGGTCACCCAGCACACTGCTCACATTTATTTTCACTGATAATTGTAAATTTACTGTGAAGCATTCTTTTTGTGGAAGGTTGTTATTGGAATCAAAAGAAGAGGAAAAACTGAGAAAGTTTTGGTAAACCATAGAAGAAGTGTAATTTGTTTTCGATAATTAACAGGACTCTTTAAACATCTGGAACTTTTTCAGCATGTGTTTACAATTTTTTGTACTATATTGATGACTGAAACTATGACTGTACTATATTGATGATATATGCTGTTGATTAGCTATGGCTAAATTAGGCCCATAAATATTTCATATAGGCAAATTAGTTGATTATTAAAAGTGATGTTGGCTGGGCACAGTGATTCATGCCTGTAATCATAGCACTTTGGGAGGCCGAGGCAGGTGGATCACCTGAGGTCAGGAGTTCAAGACCAGCCTGGCCAACATGGTGAAATGCTATCTCTACTAAAAATACAAAAAAATTAGCCGGGCATGGTGGTGTGCACCTGTAATCCCAGCTACTCAGGAGGCTGAGGCAGGGAAATCGCTTGAACCTGGCAGGCAGAGGTTGCAGTGAGCCGAGATCATGCCATTGCACTCCAGCCTGGGCAACAAAGCATGACTCCATCCCCCCCCCAAAAAAGGTAATATTATATTGCCATTAGGAGCCTAGGCAAGTGTCATACTAAACAATCTATTTTCACTTATAATTTAAGTAAAAGTGTTTTAAGGATATATTAATTTCTTTGTTTTTTGAGATGGAGTTTCACTCTTGTTGCCCAGGCTGGAGTTATAATGTTATGATCTCGGCTCATTGCAAACTCCACCTCCCGGGTTCAAGCAATTCTCCTGCCTCAGCCTCCTGAATAGCTGGGATTACAGACATGCACCACCACGCCCGGCTAATTTTGTATTTTTAGCAGAGATGGGCTTTCTCCAAGTTGTACAGGCTGGTCTCAACTCCTGACCACCAGCCTCAGCCTCTCAAATTGCTGGAATTATAGGCGTGGGCCGTCGTGCCCAGCCAATTTCTTTGTTTTTATCTGGTAAAGTGTATTTTAAATCTGTGGACATAGAAAGCGTATGGTATGTGCATGTGCATTTATATTCATCTAATATTTTCTGAGAGTATAAGGATGCCCTGACATATATTTTGGTATATATTTTTATATATGTCAGGGCATCCTTATACTCTCAGAAAATATTAGATGAATATAAATGCACATGCGCATACCATAATAATAACAAAATATCCTGCTTGTTGCCCTCACAAATTGCGTGGTAGGTAGTAACAGTGCTGTAAATCTCATGGCTTTTTCGGGTCACCTTCAGGCTCAGAAATAAATGTGGCACTTAAATCTCTTCATAAGGAAATGTAGGTTATGAACCATCTTGGCTCCCATTGGCAAACACTGCCATGTGTGCTGTGAATTTTTATTTTCTTTCTTGTCTCCAAACTATAGGTGGCATTGCAGACAGTGTAGCCAAGTGGATATTTAAACAGGACCTCAGCCCTGACGTATTAAAACTGGCTAATGAAAAAAGAGATGTAGAAAACCCAGATGAACCCAAAGAAGGTGTTAACAGAGGCTTCCTTGAGGTATCAGAGGTGGAGACAGACTTAGGAGCCATACCAGGTGATACACAAATAATGAGAAATATGAAATCCAGAGTAGAAATATGTGGCCAAATGTCCGTCAAGGAGAAAAATAACATCACCGCTTTCTTCTGACTTTCAGACCTACTGCATTTAGCGTATGAGCAGTTTCCTTGTAGCCTTGAGCTAGATGTGTTGCATGCACATTGCTGCTGGGAGTATGTTGTTCAATGGAATAAAGATCCAGAGGTAAGATTCTCGCTACATCTTTCATGTTATTTCTGCTTCTGCGTTTATGCTATTTGTATGTGGGGACTGTAATTAAAGAACTTTTTCTAAACACTGGCTTTTTTCCCGTTGTAATACCTCTGTACTAACTAGGGTAGACCTTTTTCATATATTTCCTCTTATAATCCTCACAGTAAACCTGTAACATGTAGGTACTGTCATTATCCCCACTCTGGAGAAGAAAAAACTAGGGCTCAGAGAATTTAAGTTTCTTCCCTGCAGGCACACAGCCAAGTTAAATATCAGGATTTAAGCTTAGGTTTCTCTTTATCTGAAACCTGTACGCTTTGCCCTACTCCCTAGTTAGGTTGTGACAAGTATATTGTTTATTACTTTCTGAATTCCTGCATGAAATTGCACCAACCTAACAGAATATTCGTTTTTTTGTTTTGTTTTTTTTTTTGAGACGTCTCAACCTGTCACCCAGACTGGAGTGCAATGGTGCGATCTCGAGTTACAGCAACCTCTGCCTCCTCCCGGGTTCAAGCGATTCTCTGCCTTAGCCTCCCAAATAGCTGGGATTACAGGCGCATACCACCATGCTTGGCTAATTTTTATATTTTTAGTAGAGATGGGGTTTCCCCATGTTGGCCAGGCT
Source organism: Sapajus apella (assembly GCF_009761245.1). Taxonomy (NCBI): domain Eukaryota; kingdom Metazoa; phylum Chordata; class Mammalia; order Primates; family Cebidae; genus Sapajus; species Sapajus apella. The sequence goes on along the minus strand of NW_022436962.1, from coordinate 22,807,741 downwards.
GGTCTCGAACTCCTGACTTTGTGATCTGCCCACTTCGGCCTCCCAAAGTGCTGGGATTGCAGGTGTGAGCCACCATGCCAGACCCAGAATATTCTTAATATTATAGTCATCATGATAGAAGTCAAGAGTGAAGGTCCTAACATCAACCTAGTGTCTGTTCAAATATATCTGTATTTGTCGGTTACTTCTATTTGCCTCAGAAGAACAAAGAGGCATGTTCTGCCCAAGACTGCCCTTTCAGTTCTCTGCTGAGGCGTTGTTTTCTATTGCTTTTGGTAGCCACCGTTTCTACCAGGGCGTTTGCAGTCTAGAATCAGCATAGTGGGAAGGCCCCAAGCCTGGAGACAGAAGGCCAAGATTTAGATCCCAGCTGAATTGCTGACAAGCTTCTGGCTCAAGAGAGTCACTGAATCTCTGGCCTGTTATTTTCTACCTTTTTCCCCCTGCTTTTTAAAATGAAGGTGCCATGATTAAATAAGATATAAAAACATACTGTAAATATTCCTCTTTGCCAATCAGTCCTTCACTTAAACCTCCCTAGTCAGTGCCCTGGTAAATTATTCCTCTCAAATCAAAATTCTTAACCTTTATCATCCTTGTATGAGGTGGCACTGTAGAGAACTCTCACAGATGAACCAATTCATGCTAATATATTAATGGAAACGATATTCTTCCTTCCTCCAAAAAACTAATCCCTTACGTATTAAAGGAAGACGTTACAAAAGCAAGTGATTTAAATAAAGAAATAGTCTTTGATCAATTAAACCTTGACCAAAAAATGATTTTAGGACAGAGATGCCCCTCAAATCACTTCCTTGAGTTGACTACAGCCTGAATGGCAATCGTATTTAGACTCTGCTTAAATGAGTTACTTTTCCATTTTATTAAAAAGAAATATTATGTCTAGAATAAGAACATAATTTCTAAAATCGGAATGAATTAATTTCAGATTCAAGTCTAAAAAAGTGGCATTTAAGAAGAAAATTCTGCTTAATAGCATTTGTTTTTTTTAGATGAAATTTCACTCTTTGTTCCTCAGGCTGGAGTGTAGTGGCGTGATCTCGGCTCACTGCAACCTCCACCTCCCAGGTTCAAGCAATTCTCCTTTCTCAGCCTCCCAAATGGCTGGGATTATAAGCACCCACTACCATACCCGGCTAATTTTTGTATTTTTAATAGAGACGAAATTTCACCATGTTGCTCAGGTTGGTCTTGAACTCCAAACTTCAGGTGATCCGCCTGCCTGGACCTCTCAAAGTGCCAAGATTATAGGCATGAGCCACCATACCCAGCCTAAAGCATTCGTTTATAAACCAAAGGCAGCTTGCAGAGAGGACATAGACACAGCTGACATCAAGCCCCATGGCTGCTGCATATAGCTTATAATAATCATAGCACACAGTTTCTGATCTCTTTGTTTCAACTTTCTCCTAAAATGAGGGCTATAATAGTAGTTATCTCAAAAGGTTATTGCGTTTTTTGAGAAAATGAATGCATAGTGCGTAACATTTTGATTAGTGTTATCATTCATATTGCTTACATTTAAAAGAAGTTGTTTTACTTGTTTTTCCTGGTAAATATTCATCTTGCCCCATCCAACCACTGTCTCAACTCTACCAATTGACACACACAATTTTGTAAGGCTCAAAACAATAAAATTAGCTTCAGACAAATTTCAACACAATATGTATTGGCAATGATATGTTTGATGATGATGTATAAGCTACAAAATTGTTTAGCAGAGACCTGGATGATTTCATCAGTGTTTCATACTGTAAGTTTTAATATGTAAACTACTTTAATTAGAAAGAGCTGAATTTCAAATATCCCATCTGATATTTCATATTTCCTTCCCTGCTTTAATTTTTTTCTCTTTGGCACTTACCACTAACATACTAAATATAATGTATTTATTTATTGCGTTCGTTATGTAGGTCCTCGCTAGAATTTAAACTCAGTGAAGGCAAGACGTTGGGTCTGTTTTGTTCATTATGGAATCGGTGGCGCTTCAAATAGGGCTTGATGCAGAGTAAATGTTCAATAAATATTTGTTGAATAACGAATGCATTGTATGTACAAAAGCAAGCTTATTGTTTTTACATCTGTATGAAATTCAAGTATTTATTGGAGAGAATATTGCTATGATGTAAAAACCACAGCAAATTTGAATTCATATGTTAGCCCTTATGACCTAGGAGCTGCTAGGAATTAATCATTGTATAGGTAATGTGAGTTGAGTAGGGACAGTTTATCAAAAGTTACTTCTTACCCAATAATTTCATGTTATTATTGCAACATTCTTATGTAGCTTTATGCAGAAATTTATGTAAGAAGTCTCCATTGATAATGGTAAAACCTATTAAATGATACCTCTTTTTCTTTCTCTTTTTTTTCCTCCGTGTATGGAAGGAAGCACGTTTTTTTGTTAGGTCAATAGAACACTTGAAGCATATTGTTAATGCACATATTCAGAATGGTAAGTAAACAGATATTAGAAACATCACTGGTTGATTTAAAAGAGACTTCCTGACTTAACAGGATGTGAATTTAAAGATTCACAACCTATTAAATTTTTATTTTATTATTCTGCAACCTAACATATTCTGTGTATTGGCTTAGGTGTAAGGGTCGCTTGAGGCCAGTGGTTCAAGGCTGCAATGAACTGAGATCGTGCCACTGCATCCAGCTTGGGTGACAGAGTGAGACCCTGTCTCTAAAAAATAAACAGTACTGGCCATGTCAACTACTGGGAAAATGCTATTTAGAAAGGGGCAAAAGAACTGGTAGTAATCACCACTTCTGTTCCCCAAGCTGACTACTATTCCTGGGAATAATTAAGGCAGCTGTTCTGCATCTGTCTTTCCGAGGAAAGAGGGAATCAATGATAGCTGCAGAACAGCTGCCTTAATTACACCCTTCACAAATAGTGAAGGAAAGAGGGATGGATTTCTCAGGACTGTAATTCATAATGAAAAATTGTGATAGCCAAAAGCCTAATAAGATTAGATTGTAGCAACTATCTTGTGCTTCTTATAAAGGATGTGAATATTCTCCATTAGCTGCCAGACCTTGGCAACTACTAATGTCTCCTTAAAAAATATTGAACTTGTAAACAGATTCCATTTAATAGACAGATGGGTTTCATTATAGGAATTGAGGATATCAGCACCAAGCTAGTTAGTAACCTTAATAATGATGAGACTTGGTGTTAGGCTGGGTAAGAGGAGGTATCACCTATGTCTCTGTGATAAATTCTCGAGAAGCTACTTTTTTTTTTTTTTTTTTTTAATTGTACTTTAGGTCTGGGGTACATGTGCTGATCATGTAAGATTGTTGCATAGGTACATACATGGCGATGTGGTTTGCTGCCTCCATCCCCCCATTACCTATATCTGGCATATCTCCCCATATTATCCCTCCCCAACCTCCCCACCCCCCACTGTCCCTCCCCTAGCCCCCCGCCACCCAGAAGCTACTTCTTTTTCACCTCTATCACATTCTTGCAGGTGGTATGTAATCCAGTTGCAGAAATTTTAACATGTCCCATTTTACTTGAAGAGAACTTGCAAATTACTTATTCATCTCTTAGATCTTACATTCATCCAAAAAGAAAAAATTTACCCTGACTCATTTGGAAAATATCATGCTTAAATTACTCTATCCTTATTAATAAAATTATTAAGTTACTGACTTCAGACTAGTATTTCTTCAAGTCAGACTTTTACCCATTTATACCTTTACTGATCGAGTAAGGTTCCTGGCTTCTCACAGCCTATGAGGGACCTTACTCATGGACTCACTCAGCTGCAAGGATAGTAATAACAGTATGTGAAATGCCATGTTTATACTGCCTGATTGACAACTGTTTCAGACATTTAATTTTAATGCCACAGCTCAGTTAGTAGTGAGTGACAGGGTCTTGCTTTATTACCCCAGCTGGAGTATAGTGGTGCATTCGTAGCTCACTGTAGTCTTGAACTCCTGAGTTCAAGCTGTCCTGTCACCACAGCCTCCGAGTGGGTCTATAGCCATGCACCACCAGGCCTGGCTAATTTTTTAAACATTTTTTCATAGAGATGGATTCTGGCCATGTTGCCCAGACTGGTTTTTTTTTTAAATAAATTTTTTAATATTTTGTTTTTAGTACTTTTTTATATATTACTTTAATTTGTAGTTATATATGAAAAAATCAATTGGCAGACATTGGGATTGTTTCTAGTGTTTGGCTGTCAGGAATAAAACTGTTCCCAACAATCTTGTATATATCTTCTGGATTCATTTCTCTTATGTGTATACACAGCAATAGAATTGTCGGGTGATACAGCACCCAGCAGCTTCCCTTGTGGTTTTACCAAGTTATTATACCACCAGTAATGCATGAGTGTTCCATTTGTTCCATATCCTCATTAATACTTGGTATTGTAATTTAAAAACTGTTTTAGCCTTTTTGGTGGCTATGTAATGCTTTCTCACTGTGATGTTCTATTTCTCTCAGAACTAATGATTTGACTCTTTTCTTCATGCTTATTGGCAGTTTTGACATGCTCTTATACAGTCCAGTTCTGATTTTTATTAAAGATAAAGATTTCATTAACTTTGTAGTATTACATAAGATATAAAAAAAGAAATCAAAATAAAGTCCATATAGTTTAGTGAACTTAAGAAAGACAGTAATTTGTTATATGTAATAAAAGTGAGACCATATAAGCATTCTATTTACTACTGTACTTTTACTTGCTGTCTAGGCATTGCGCTGATGATGTGGAATACGTTCTTAGTTAAAAGATTGTCTGCTGCTACATACTTAATGGATAAGGTAAGGTAGTTTCATGTATCCACTTCTTATTTATTTGGTTCTCTTAATTGACTAATATTAGAAAGATTGGCCACGTTAGACTTTGTTAGACCTTTTTTTAATTTGATAATTAGATTTTACTCACGCTCAGTTAAATGTAATGCTCAGTACTGGTATTTTAATGACATGAAGAAGAGCTCTAAATCCTCAGAGTCTACTATATTATAAAAGCCCTATTATATTATAAAAGCCCCTTAACTAAAGAAATTAGGACTGGTGGTTGATTCAAGCAAGGATTTGCATTTTATTTCAAATTAAAATGTAGAAATTTACACTTACTGATCTTTGATATAAGGCCAAGTTTTTGTTTGTTTGTTTGTTTGTTTGTTTTTTTGAGACACAGTCTGTTGCCAAGCTGGAGTGTAGTGGTGCAATCTTGGCTCACTGCAACCTCTGCCTCCTGGGTTCTAGCGATTCTCCTGCCTCAGCCTCCCCAGTAGCTGGGACTACAGGTGCACGCCACCATGCCCAGCTAATTTTTGTATTTTTAATACAGATGGGGCTTCACCATGTTGGCCAGGATGGTCTCAATCTCTTGACCTCGTGATCTGCCTGCCTTGTCCTCCTAAAGGGCCAAGATACTTTCTTTGAATGGAATTGATTACAGTTCTCCTTTGGTTTTCTTGCAAAAACCTCACCCATGATGCATTGCCTATCATGGCTGGATCTTATTTTTTTGAAGTTGTTATGTAATCTAAGTTATAACCTTTAGATTTCTATAATTTTTGTAGTTCCTTTCTCTGTATCTAACCCAAAAGACCTAGGAGTTATTCTCCTCCATAAACCTTTGCAAAGCATTCAACATGGCATTCATGTAAATAACTCCCCTTTTTTTCTCATTCATATTTCATCAGTTACTGAATTAAATGACATAATTAACAGTTACATGTACAACTAGCATGAATAGCTTTGGGAACAAACATGACATGTAAGCTTAGAACTCAATTGATGGGAGCAGAAGCTGCTGAGGGTAACAGCCTAGTCTCCAGCTGACTGGCCAGGGGCACTAGTTAGTATGTTTTACAGGCAACTCAACAATGCAGATTAATGTAGCATCAGATGAGTGGATGCTAAGAGAACTACCACTGTAATAAAAACATATTCTTTTAAATGTATCATCACAGTCATTTCTGCACCATTAATAGCACCACAACCAAGACCCAACTGTACACCACTGCTCCCCTTGAAATTGCTTTCTTTAATGTTTTTGATAACATATTTCTAGTTAAAGCTAACCCATCTTTCCTCTGTGCTCTTCCTCCCTGACTGCTTAGCTTCTTTCTTGGAACTTGCATCTTTTGGCCTTTATGATGTTGTTCTCCTATTCAGCTTCACCTCTGACCCCCTCCTCTTTTCGAGAGAGTAACAATAAACTGTAATTTATGTGTGTGTTACAATTTTTAATTTCATAGCATTCTCACATCCACAGTCACATTTGATCTTCACTACTTTGATTGGGGTGAAAATAGTCCTAAACTAGGAAGCAGGAAATTTGTGATTCAATAAGTCTTTATTATAATGTGTGTTTCTCATGTGCCAAGACTGTGCTAGGTTCTGTGATTGAACCAATGGAAGTTACAGTCCTGGCCCTCAAAGAGCTCACAGTTTGAACACCAGGTAAACAGACAATAGGGAGTTTTTGGAGCTCAGAAGAGTAGGAAATAAGTAACAAGACAAGGGGAAGGCTCCAACTTCAATTTTGGTGGATGGCTATATATGAACCAGTAAAAAGTAGGTGAGAAGAAAGTGTATCCCAGCAGTCCTGGAGATATGAGGCAACTGGTTGGATTCAGAGAACTGTAATTAGCTTAATATTGCTGGAACATAGGCTATATTAGGAGAAAAGAGACGCTCAGATGAGGAATTTCTTGTGCAGGCTGTGGATTTGGATTTTCTGGTAGTATGTGTAACCTTAGCACAGGGTCTGGCACATTTGGCTCAGTAAATTGTAGCTATTGTTTTATATTGAAGACACTGGGGCAATTTTAAGCACAGGAATTAAATATTCAGATTTGTGTTTAAAAAGATTGTTTAGGCAACAGACAAACTATCTTGGGATTGGGGTTGGCTGAGCTTGGTTGTTTCAAGGCTGCTGTGGTAATCCCAGCAAGCGGTAACAAGGTCAGGTTTTTCTCCACTGTCTCCTGTGAGTTTTCTCTCATCAGGTAGTATTTCTGAGGGCAGAACTTTTACCTCCCACTTATTACACTGTAGACATATACAGTAGAATCTTAATAAGTACTTACTGCATAAGGAAATCTTTCTGAGCTAGAATATAACTCTCATCTGCTTTAGAGTGTTTTTCCTTTCTATTTCAAATGATTGTATCTTTATCAACAAGCCAAACTCTTAGGTGTTCTTGATTAGTATCCATGAGTTAGGCTCTGGGTTTTTTTTTTGTTTGTTTTTCTTTGGTGGGGGTGGGATGAAGTCTCACTCTTGCCCAGGCTGGAGTGTAGTGGCGCAATCTTGGCTCACTGCAACCTTCACCTCCCGGGTTCAAGTGATTCCCCTGCCTCAGCCTCCCTAGTAGCTGGGACCCCAGGTGCATGCCACGACACCCAGCTAATTTTTGTATCTTTAGTAGAGACAGGGTTTCACCATGTTGGCCCAGCTGGTCTTGAACTCCTGATCTCAAGTGATCAGCCCACCTTGGCCTCCCAAAGTGTGGAGATTACAGACATGAGCCACCATGCCTGGCCTAAGCTCTCAGTTTTTAGGCAACACAGTTATTTGACTGTACAAAGCGAGGGCCAGATTTTTAGCGTTTTTTTCTTATTTAATAGTTCAGAAACAAAAAAAAAAATAGTTCACAAATACGTAATTTATATTTGAAAAGGATTATTCTTGAACCCAATATGACATTAAGTTTAACCTCAAATTTAATTGCATCTACCATTGTTAGAGACAACAGCTAATTAATGAGGCTGCCACATTTATTTATAGATGCATTTATAGTTTTTAAATTGTTACTTTTTCTTATCTGTATCATAGTAATGTCTTATTTAAATTATTAAATATTACAACATTTTGTCTTTTTATTTTAGGTTGGAAAATCACCAAAGGATAGGTTATGCCGAAGGGTAAGTGAATCTCCCATAACTAGAGTTACAGTTGTTAATTCCACACTTCATATAGTGTTTTATTAACTGTAGGGGTGAACTTTGCCTTTTACCATTGTGATGACGTATTAGGAGGAGATAACAAAAATGAAAAGAGAATGTATTGCATTAAGGAAACTGGTCATGAACTATGGCCAATTTTAATTTACTTTTCCAGATTGTTAGATAGCATATTTAAACTAGGTTTTTATAAGATGTGTTCAACTTTGGACTGTGGACAGGATAACATGCTACCATTGCTGCATATTTTTGCTGTAATTCAAATTAGACATTTATAATAGAAGCATGCAACATCGGCCGGGCGCGGTGGCTCACACCTGTAATCCCAGCACTTTGGGAGGCCGAGGCGGGTGGATCACAAGGTCAAGAGATCGAGACCATCCTGGTCAACATGGTGAAACCCCATCTCTACTAAAAATACAAAAAATTAGCTGGGCATGGTGGTGCGTGCCTGTAATCCCAGCTACTCGGGAGGCTGAGGCAGGAGAATTGCCTGAACCCAGGAGGCGGAGGTTGCGGTGAGCCGAGATCGTGCCATTGCACTCCAGCCTGAGTGACAAGAGCGAAACTCTGTCTCAAAAAAAAAAAAAAAAAAGAAGCATGCAACATCAAATTGAAGCAGGTTCAAATGAAATAGTTAATTTAACCTACCTCTCTCTCTCTCTATATATATATATATATATAATGTATAATAACATAACTATACAAATACAACATTAATCTTAACTAATATTCCAATCCCTAGATACAAGACTTGTATTTGACCTGAGAAATTAATAGTACTAGCAACCTCAGAACTTTGAAATGTTCTTTTTACAAATACCTTAAGGAATGTTGGGACACAGCTGTTAGAGGTCCTTAGTCCCAAAAGAATCACCACTGTTGAAGAGTTTTTCTGGTGTGTTCTTGAGAATGGTTGTATGACTAGGTTGTGTGTATGTGTGCATGAGCCCACACACACTGAATTATTTGCTTTGGGGATGTGAGGAAATGATTAGTTGTTGGTTTTAAAAAGATTATACACAAATGCAGTGGTCCCTTGGACAGGCCCTTTAAAGGAGTCATTGAGAACCATCTGTTGCTCACAGCATGGATCTGGTATTTAGCTCTCAAGCTTGGAGATTCCAGTTTTGCTCAGAGGGTTGAGTTCAGTCTCTAAGAGATGCTGTGAAACCAGACCAGGCTTTCTTGGAACTTTTCAGGTTAGAGTCTCGTATGTATCTTCCCTCTACCATGATTATTTGGCTACCAGATACCTTAGCAAGCTGAATAGTGAGCTCAAAAGTACCATCATGTATAGTAACTGATGAGACTGTATCTGTACAATACACAAAGAACACTTCCTTTTTTTTTTTTTTTTTGAGACAGAGTCTCGCTGTGTTGCCAGGTGCCAGGCTGGAGTGCAGTGGTGCAATCTCGGTGCACTGCAACCTCTGCCTTCTGGGTTCAAGCAATTCTCCTGCCTCAGACTCCCGAGTAGCTGGGACTACAGGCGCATGCCACTATGCCCAGCTAATTTTTGTATTTTTTAGAAGAAATGGGTTTCACCATGTTGGCCAGGATGGCCTTGATCTCTTGACCTCGTGATCCGCCTGCCTCAGCCTCCCAAAGTGCTGGGATTACAGGTGTGAGCCACTGTGCCCAGCCAGAACACTACTTTTTAAAAGTCATTATTTGTACCACTTTTTAAAGCTTGACTTTAATATTGGCTGACAGTAAATAATCTAAAAGAAGGAACTTAAATATGCTAAAGCCTTGACTTTCTAATTCTTGCCTGTCTATTCAATGTGGAAAGTCAGCTGAACAGGTGTATTCTATTCTGGTTCTTGTTTTTCTGATATTAACTGTAGCAGTTTTCCTGCAGGGCCTAATTATGTTCCTTTTTTAAAAACAGGATGTGGGAATGAGTGACACAGCAATGACATCTTTCCTTGGCTGCTGTTTGGATCTTCTTCAGATCTTAATGGAGGTAAAAGAGGTGTATTTTCATTCTGAACTGCTCCTAAGATATAAATATTCTGCAACCATTGCATTTAATAAATGACTATTTTAATGAGGTTGTTTTTCATTCATTCATTTCTGAATTTTGACTTAAGCCCTAAAGGTAGTGATGTTTTCCTATTAAATTCTTATTGAAATTAGGCTTTGTGTTTTTTTATTACAATTTGGGACAGTGTACAATATGAGTTTGCACTTTGCTGCTAATAAACTCATTAGGGTATTTGTGCACTATCATTTATCCATTGCTGAACACAGTCCTCCATTCTTAAAACCCTTAGGCAGATGTTAACAGGGATGAAATACAGATGCCTGTGCTGGATACTGAGGATGCATGGCTCTCCGTGGAAGGACCAATCTCCATAGTGGAACTGGCCCTTGATCAGAAGCACATCCACTACCCACTGGTGGAGCACCACTCCATCCTGTGCTCCATCTTGTATGCAGTCATGAGGTTTTCTCTGAAGACCGTGAAGCCACTTTCACTTTTTGATAGTAAGGTAAGTACCTCAAAGGATTTCAAAGCTATTTTGGAGTTGCAGGCTTAGCAGACACATGGGTTTTCTTATTTAATAGAAGCTGTTCAGTACTTTTGTGACTTGTGTAATTTCATGTGAGGTTCTGACTCCCTTATTCCCTGCTTGATTCTGTTCTTTTTATTTACCTTCCATACTGCTCCCCTCTCAGCTGTCTCTGCCCTTCTCATTTTCCATATTATTCCTGGACAGACTCATTTTCTGCCTCTTGTATATCTCTAGGCCTGACCAATCCCCAGAGTTTTTAGGCACACATTTCTATTGAACTTTTCTCTTTGAGTGTCCTATAGGACTTCAGACACCTTCTATCTTAAAATATATCTGTAAACCCACAACCCCATCCTGCCCCTAACCTAAATTTGCTGTTCCTTCTGAATTCCCTGGTTTGGTTATTTGATTAATGATGTCATCCTTTTTGCCCTGGCAAAAAATAGAAACCTTTAAATAATCTCACCAATTCCTTACTTCAAGCCAATTTTCTTCATTGTAAATTCATTCTTGTATATTCATCTATAGATCATACCTGTCCATTTCTCTCCATGACTATACCCCTAGTTAGGCGCAATCATCTTTCCCTTGGCTAGTACAACAGCCCTTTCCTAATCACCCTGCCTCCAGTTTCTCTCTCTCTCTAGTCTAGTGCTACAAGAGCTGTCTTCCTAAGAGACAGGTTTAATTGTATTAGTTCTATGCCTAAGTTTTTTTGACTCCTCTGCAGGATTGAGTCCAAACTTGTGAATAGAATATGTTTTTACATATTCTGTTGTAACCTTCACCATTTAGCTGCAGTGGATAGTAAAACTCTTTCCTTCCCTATGCAGGTGTCAAATTTTGAGAGACAGACAGGACTCAGACTGTTGGAGATAAAAATGTCAACTTTATTACTTAGCTTTTTACTGATAGAAACTAGGTTAGAAAACACATTTTAGGCTTGTGGGAAAGTGGGCTTATTATTTCACCCTTAAATGAGAGACTCACAGCCGGGGGCAGTGGCTCACACCTGTAATCCCAGCACTTTGGGAGGCTGAGGTGAGTGGATCACTTGAGGTCAGGAGTTCAAGACCAGCCTGGCCAACATGGTAAAACCCTGTCACTATGAAAAATATAAAAATTAGCTGGGCGCGGTGGCATGTGCCTGTAATCCCAGCTACTGGGGAGGCTGAGGCAGGAGAATCGCTTGAACCTGGGAGGCAGAGGTTGCAGTGAGCCAAGATCACACCGACAACAGAGCCACAGAGTGAGACTCTGTCTCAAAGAAAAAAAAAATAGTATAGATTTTGAATGAGTTAGTGTATCTTTGAGATTATAAAGGATAAGAGTAAAGATTAAAAAAGAGAAAGAAATGTCAAAGTTCCCAGCTTGGTATTCCCCGCAGAGGTCTTTGCCAAACCAGAACACATCCAGAACTGGATGAGCATACTGACGTTGTTAGTCTCAACCCCTATCATGCCAAGACTACCGGAGACAGCTGGGTGACTCTCATCTGCAGAGACATAGTATGGTTGGTTGGCTAGTGAAACGATCCCAGTGCTACCATTTGCTAACTAGAATTATTTCGATTTTCTTAGCCTCAGTTTTCTCATTCAGAAAGTAGCAGTGACTCTAGCGCTGACCTCACGGTTGTTGTGAGGGTTCCTTGTATTCAACATGAAGTACTTAGCAGTGTCTGGAATACGGTAAATAAGAAATGGTACTGTTATAGACCTTTATAGCTAAGACCACCAGGTGGGAACTTCCAAGTAACAGATTGTGAGTGAGTGTATCAATGATGTCCAGATTGTCACGGGTTGCCCTGGAAGTCTGGTTTTTCTTATCACTAAAGGATAGGTAGCTTTAATCTACTTGGCAATCACACTAGGTGACCTAGAATCACAGATGATTAGGTATGGAAGGCACATTGGAAGATACCTAGGATGTGACCTGCTTGCAGAAGAAGAAACAGTAATGCAAGATTGTGGGTCATTTACCCGAGGCAACCTGGTTGGAAGTGGTGAGCTTCGGACTAGATCCGGGTCTTTCAATTTAAAGGCCAATGCTCTTTGCTGTATATTACATTTCCTTCCAAGGAACTTCTGAAATCCTGTTTTCTGATATTCTGTTTTTACTTTTTAGACACACATCTGTTCTTTCAAATCAGGTGTTTTTAAACAATTCAACAAGTGTTTTTAAAGATTCAGAGGCTGGGCACAGTGGCTCATGCCCATAATCCCAGCACTTTGGGAAGTAGAGGTGGGCAGATCACCTCAGGTCAGGAATTTGAGACCTACCTGGCCAACATGGTAAAACCCCGTCTCTACTAAATACAAAAAAATTAACCTGGGTGTGGTGACACACACCTGTAGTCCCAGCTACTTGGGAGGCTGAGATGGGAGAAGAGAATCTCTTGAACCAAGAGAAGAAGGCTACAGTGAGCTGAGATCGTGTCACTGTGTGATTATTATACAATTTAATGAAAAATAAACAGGGCCAGGTATCGTGGCTCACATCTGTAGTTCCAGCACTTTGGAAGGCTGAGGACAACAGAGTGAGACTCTGTCTCAAAAAAAAAAAAAAAATCATTAAATTGGGATTCAGAGTACATATATTAATAATATATATATATACAAGTAATATATATATATATATATTACTTGGCTAATATATATATATGTACTCTGAATCCCTTTATATAGATATAGATATATATAGATATAGATATATATGTTACTTGGCTATTACTGCAAAGCAAATCATCCCAAAACTTGGCTGAAAATAACAAACATTTATTATCTCACAGTTCTTGTGGGTTAGTAATCTGTGTTCTCCTTATCTAGATGCCTCTGGCTTAGTCTCTCATGAGGCTGTAGTTAAGGCCCTGCATCTGAAAGTTCCACTGGGATGGGGAAAGGGTGATTCACTTCCAAGCACAATTGTTGGCAAGATTCGGTTATTTGCCACATGTGCCTCTCCATACAGCAGCTCACGACATGGAACCTGGCTTCCTGCAGAGCAAGTAAGAGCCAGTATGAGTGCCTCAAGGTAGAAGCAGTCTTCTGGAATAGAGTCTTGGAAGTAACATGCTATCACCTCTACCTGCTTGTTTGCTAGCAGCAAGTCACCAGCCCACAGGCAAGGAGAGAAGACCATAGGAAACAGAATACCAGGAGGAGGGGATCACTGAGGATCATCTTAAAGGCTGTCTACTACATACTAGATAATTGTTATAAAAATTAAAGGAAGAATTCTAAAATCTTATTGTTCAAGGAGAAATAAAAATCAACCATGAGTTATTCTTAAATGTCTTAAGTTTTAAAAAATCTTTCTCCCTTTCCCCGCTTAATAATCCACACCCTGATATCAGTTTTCTTGCTCTCTTTCTCTTTAGGGAAAAAATGCATTTTTCAAAGACCTAACTTCAATTCAGTTATTACCTAGTGGGGAAATGGATCCAAATTTTATTTCTGTACGACAACAGGTAAATTACAGCTATTGGATTTTGTTTTTGTTTCTTGGGGGAAAGAAAAACAGTAAAGGAAAAATCTAGCTGGCTTTTAAAAGAATGACCACTTTCAAAGTGTTTTGAGAGCTAGTTGTTTACCTTTAAATTACGCGTTCCTTTTTTGATAATTAAACAATTTAATGGAAAAGCCACTTGTAAGTGACAGAAAAGCCAACAATACTTTGATTTAGGTATTTTAAAATGAAACAATAACAATACATTGCTATATCTCTCCATTTTCAAGTTCTTACTGAAAGTTGTCAGTGGAGCTGTCCAGGCTCAGCATTCAGCCACAAAGGTCAAATATCCCACAGAAGAGGCAACACCCACTCCTTTTGGGAAAGACCAAGATTGGCCAGCTCTAGCTGTGGATTTAGCCCATCACCTTCAAGTTAGTGAAGATGTTGTCAGAAGGCATTATGTGGGGGAACTATACAACTATGGAATTGACCACTTAGGAGAAGAGGTAATCATGAACCCTTTGAATGTTAATTGGACTCAAGTTATAAAATTGATAGTTGGAATAAAGAATCAGTAAAGGCTCCAATGAAACCTTTTGCTCTTCCTTTTGTTAGAACATCTAGGTACAAAAATAGAACAATAGAGTATTTTTAAACATAAAATTATAATCAAATAAGTCCTACAGTGTGCCAGGCCTGCTGTATGCACAAGGATATAGCAGTAAACAAAACAAGGTTCCTTCCTCATGGACTTGATAGTCTGCTGGTAGAAGCAGAAAAGCATGCTAAATTTTGCATTGCATGGTAAGTGCTATGAAAAAATAAACAGGGCCAGGCGTCGTGGTTCACACCTGTAATCCCAGCACTTTGGAAAGCTGAGGCAGCAGATCACTTGAGCCCAGAAGCTCAAGACCAGTCTGGGCAATATAGCGAGACCCTATCTCTAAAAAGGAAAAGAAATTATTTTTAAAATTAAAAAAAAAAAAAAAATCAGGATCATACTACAGTAGGGTGGTGACAGAAGGTGACGTTTGAGCTGAGCCCCCAAGGAGAAACAGCAGCCAGCTACTCAGAAACTGGGGGAACAGCCGGGCGTGGTGGCTCACGACTGTAATCCTAGCACTTTGGGAGGCAGAGGTGGGTGGATCACCTGAGGTCAGGAGTTCAAAACCACCCTGGCCATCATGGTGAAACCCCATCTTTAAAAAAAAAAAAGAAACTGGGGGAACAGTGCTTGAGATAAGAATTACAAAGCGGCCGGGCGCGGTGGCTCAAGCCTGTAATCCCAGCACTTTGGGAGGCCGAGGCGGGTGGATCACGAGGTCAAGAGATCGAGACCATCCTGGTCAACATGGTGAAACCCCGTCTCTACTAAAAATACAAAAACATTAGCTGGGCATGGTGGTGCGTGCCTGTAATCCCAGCTACTCAGGAGGCTGGGGCAGGAGAATTGCCTGAACCTGGGAGGCGGAGGTTGCGGTGAGCCGAGATCGTGCCATTGCACTCCAGACTGGGTAATAAGAGCGAAACTCCGTCTCAAAAAAAAAAAAAAAAAAAGAATTACAAAGCTCCTGAGGTGGGTGGGGACTAGAATGGCTAGGTTCAGGACTAGAAAACCTGGAATGGCTGAGCAAACATAGTAAGCAAGAAATAAAGAAATATGGGATGAGGCAGGGAGGCTGGCACAGGCCATGGCCACGACCTAGGATACGGCCCATGCTTATTCTAAGTGTATTCAGAAGCCATTAGAGGGGCTGGGCATGGTGGCTCATGCCTGTAATCCCAACACTTTGGGAGGCCACGGCAGGTGGATCATTTGAGGTCAGGAGTTTGAGACCATCCTGGGCAACATGGTGAAACCCCATCTCTACTAAAAATACAAAAAATTAGCTGCGCATAGTGGCACATGCCTGTAATCCTAACTGCTTGTGAGAATGAGGCAGGAGAATCACTTGAACCCAGGAGGTGGAGGCTGCAATGAGCTGAGATCGCACCACTGCCCTCCAGTCTGGGTGGCAGAGTGAGACTCCATCTCAAAAAAAAAAAGATCAAAAGAAGCGATTAGAGGGCTTCAAACAGTCATGACGTGAAACTCCCTTTATTTGCCAAAACCTTGAAAACAACACACTGAATAGCCATACTGAATTGAAAAATGAGGTGATGAGAGAAAAACAATTAGCCAAGGAGCAGAAATTTGGGTTTAAATGCTGTTTGATTTGGATTTATCTTTTGGTTGTATACAACCAAAAGAGAAATGGCCACAGTTCAAAAATCAACTAGAATCTCTTCACTGGGAGCCCCTTTCCTATAGAATATAAACAAATCTCACTGTGACTGTATTATTTCTCCATGTTCCTATCTTTAGGCCATTCTACAGGTTCATGACAAAGAAGTCCTTGCCTCTCAGCTACTGGTGTTGACAGGGCAAAGGCTGGCTCATGCGCTTCTCCACACCCAGACAAAAGAAGGAATGGAGCTGCTTGCCAGACTTCCACCCACACTGTGTACTTGGCTGAAAGCAATGGTCAGTACAATAGAATGAGATCAGGCCATTGGATGTTTTCTTAAGTGCCTAGTTAATAACAGTCATGAAGAACATCTGACAAATTTAATTCACCTAGTTACAAAGAAAAGCATTTTTATGTAATAACTCTTAAGTCAGGAACAATTGTTGTTTAGTTGTCTATAATAGGTTATTTTTCTCTCCCATTTGCAGGACCCTCAGGATCTTCAAAACACTGAAGTGCCAATTGCAATAACAGCTAAACTAGTAAATAAAGTAATTGAGCTTTTACCAGAAAAACACGGGCAGTATGGTCTAGCCTTACACCTCATTGAAGCTGTGGAAGCCATGTCTCTTCCTTCTTTATGACACTTACCTACTGGAAATGCCCTAAAATGATTAAACGTGAATTAGTGCATGGTTATTTTACATAGGAAGACCTGGAATTTTATGGGGAAAGTATGTTTTTTTTTTTTTTCCTTTTGTAAAAGAAATAAGACTATATACAACTTTTAAAAAGTGCAACCCTGGCTAAATTCTACTCCTTGGTTAATACTGAAGATAAAATATAAACAAATGTCAACTCTATTATAATTAATACAGATGTTTTACTGTTTATTTCTAATTCAAACACTTCGGTAGCTTTATTGTTAAACTTTGCTATCTAAAAAATAGTTATAATTTACAGATTATGTTCTTATAAGATTCTATATTTCCTATCTAAAATATTGTTGTAATTGTTTAAATGTGTTTATGTACAGTCCCCATCAGTAGAGTATAGAAACACCCCACTCTCCTTTAGTAAATGTTGAGAAAACACCTTTCTTGTCATGCTTCAAATCCCACACTGGGCTGCCACCGGGGAGTTCTGGAAACTGAAAAGTTCCTTTCCCAGAGGGTCTGCTGTTGCCATCAGAGGATGACCGTGCTTGAGGAGGAAGAATGGGTTCAAGACCATCATATTCATCAGAAGGGGACACCAAATAGAACCCTTCACCTGTTGTACTTGCCAAAATTGAGAATCAGAGGTGCGTACGATGCAGCAAAGTAATTATAATGTAAGTTAAGATTTGCCTTTTGCCAAGTTGCAAAGTTGTATCCACATCAGGTGTCTGTAAAAATGTATTATCTTGTAAAACTTATGTTAAAAAAAAAAAAAAGGCAAAGATACTAAAAATTTTAAGTCCAACTTTATTTTTCCTACAAGTGTTTAGAAATGCTTCTGGGATTTGCTAATGTTATCTGTCCTTGGGAACAGTATTGAAAAAACTGCTTAGTGATATTACAGCTTTAGCAAACCTACCTCAGAGCTGGGATGAGAGGATAAAATACAACTAATTTTGTACCCTATAGTGCCTAGAGCAGTCCAAGTGCTAAATAAATATTTACTGATTAAAACCAAACTATAGCTACAGGAGGCTGTGGTGGGAGGATTGCTTGAGCCCAGGAGTTTGAGGCCATCCTGGGCAACATAGCAAGACCCTGTCTCAAAAAAAAGAAAAAAAACAAATTAACCAAAACTCTGTAAAAGAGTGCTTTGAGCTCTACAAATACCAAGTATTTATTATGGTGTATTTTAGAATGTAGCCATACAGTGTAATTATTGGCATCTGTCATGGGTCACAATTGTTATTCATGTAAGTCATTGTGATACAGAAGTTTGTTTCTTCACTTTCCCTTAAGAAGCCAACTATAGTAATCATGCAAAGTTGAGAAGTATGTCCTTCAGGGATATAAAGTTTTCTTTAATCTGTTTCTTGGCCTAAAAGAGCACATCCAAACAAGAATTTAACTGGCTAAAATTTAATAATTACTGTTAAGTTAACTATGAAACTTAAAATCTTACAAGGTAAGTGTTTAAGATGTCTTGAGTATTTGGCATGGGGGCCTGTGGGTCTGACTGAGACAAACATTTTATAGAGTAACAGCAGTGGAAAGAGCTAGTCCAACCTCCCAGCCTCTGCTTGGGTCTCCACTGCCCCAGCCAGATACATCCTAGAATTCTTATAAACATACCTGGCTCTTAACAGTCACTTGTCAAATATGTTCTAAGAGATTAGTTCTTCCTGTGATATTTTGCTAGTATGCTGAAAGTAGTATGAACTTCAGGAGGCTAGTCAAAGAAACTTGGAGTTACAGGCATTTTTAAACACTAAAGCCACAATTCCATCATCACTTCGGGGGAGGGGGTACTTATTAAGCATTATATAATAAAACTGGTTAAGCTTACTGTGGTAGAACAGACAATCAAATTTGGGGATTGCTGAGAATAATAAGCTGAAATATGGCTCACAGAATCCCAACACAAATAATTAAGACTCTAGTTATATTTGTTACCCTAAAATTTTTCACAGAATTTTAAAATTGAATTCTGACTTGTATGGTTAAGAAAAGCAGTTAAGTATTTTACTACTTATCAAGGGCTTTTAAAGTAAATAAATCTGATATGAAGAAAGGCAAATAAATACTTATGTAGATATTCTGTAATAACAAAGCCATAGATGATAAAGGAATTAGATTTTATGTAGAATGGGTGGTTTCTGAAACAAAAGTATGTGGCACTTACTGTAGTTATTGATGAGAAGCCAATAACCAGTAGTGATTTCCTAGATATATACCCACCCTCACACAACTTTCTTCATTAATGTTAAATATGCATTTTATCTTATTGTATAATGCTGAAGGAAAACAAAATGTTCAAATAATCATAACGTCTACATTACAGGTTCTGTTTAGATGTAGAACTAGAGGGGCCAGGGAAAATGTAGATAAAAGAGATACATAGTACCATGCTTCTAAATGCTTCATACTATTGCAAAAAGAAAAAAAGAGTTTTACCTTTATTATAAAAATTCATCTATGGTCAAAGTAAACACTGTTACATTTAAATTGCTATTTTAAAACAACTGCAATCTAAAGTTAAAAATCTGAAATTTAATAATACTAGAAATACATTGAATTTTATGTTCATTTAGAAGTTGCTGTGGTCCATTTGATTTATAAGAGATAAAATATTTTTACAGTACGTTATAGCAACAGCGAGAGCCCTCTCTTACCCTGATAGGAATGGGTTTGCTGGGTGTCTACAAGTTAGATTCCTGCTGAATAGAATTAGCCATCCTTAAAGGATTTTGATCCAATACTGAATTGTTTATAAAATGCTTTCTCTATTGTAATGTACTGTAAGTAGTGAAATTCTGTATATACTGCTATTTTCTGTCCATTGTTGTGAACTTATGTACATTGTTGTGAACTTATATGTACATTAGTGAAATAAATTTTCAGCTTTCATGTTGTTTCCTAAACATTCATAAATATAAGTATTAAGAGATTTCTTCCTCTCTTGAGTAACAAATTTGGTCCTTCCCTTCCTTCCTCCTCCTCCCTCTTTTTTTTTTGAGATGGAGTTTCCCTCTTGTGGCCCAGGCTGGAGTGCAATGGCATGATCTCGGCTCACTGCAACCTCCACCTCCCAGGTTCAAGTGATTCTCCTGCCTCAGCCTCCCAAGTAGCTGGAATTACAGGTATGTGCCACCACACCTGGCTAATTGTGTATTTTTAGTAGACATGAGGTTTCTCTGTGTTGGTCAGGCTGATCTCAAACTCCCAACCTCAGGTGATCCACCTGCCTCAGCCTCCCAAAGTGCTGGGATTGCAGGCAAGAGCCCCACCGCATCCAGCCGGTGATTATTTTCTTTCTAATCCAACCCCAAAAACTAGCTATTCTGAAAAGTTTGATGTTTACTAGTGGGAAGAATAAAATGACTCTTCACCTCTTAAGGGAAACACACCTCTGCCATTCCCTTTCAAAACTATACTTTTACTTGATATTCACTTCTGCACCAACATCAGTCAGTACTTTTCCAGAATGCCTTTATTTTCAGATATCATAGAATTTAAATACTGAGTCAAAAGATATGTATAAAATATAAAACATTTTCTGCTCAACCATATTTGAAGATAAGCTAAATACATGTCTACGTTATACACACACACACACACACACACATTTTTTTTCCTCCATGTATATATACATAATTCTTTCTGTAGTTACAGGAAATACTTCGTTTATAATTCTGATTTTGACCCTCATCCTCCACTGTTTACTCATCCACTCATTACCTAAATCTTGGATTTCTTTCCAATATTATAAATAATCTACATAAACTTCTAGCCAGCACTGTCAGGAGGTTCTTGCTCAGGTGAGCTATTAATACTATTTTCCACTGACAGCTTCTGCACATCGAGGACAGAGTGTATCTGAAGATTCCGCTGTATACTTCCAACAACGAGGGCATTTTTCTTTGGTAGTTGGCATGACAATTACTTTATAGGAAGACTCTTCACGAATATCACCACCTATGAAAAATACATGAAGAATGTTTCTCATAGGCATTCAACTTGTATCACTATTTCTTCATTGGCTTAACAGAGGCCTCTTTTTCAAGTTCTCCATCTTGCTTTGGTAAAGCTTGTTAGACACTTCCCCATTTGCCCCATTACATATATAGCCAAGATAATGGGATCATACAACTCAACAACTGAAGACAGCTGAGGAGTTGGAGACCCCATCACTCTGAGACTAACAAACAAATATCTCCCAAGTCACTGACATCTACTCAGGCAGAGCAGACTTTCTGTTTAATCTGCATATAGTGCTGATGAATGACGCTGCCTCTCCAGCTACATACTTGACTAAGAATTTTTAAGGCCGGGCGCGGTGGCTCACGCCTGTAATCCCAGCACTTTGGGAAGCCGAGGCGGGTGGATCACGAGGTCAAGAGATCGAGACCATACTGGTCAACACGGTGAAACCCCGTCTCTACTAAAAATACAAAAAATCAGCTGGGCATGGTGGCACGTGCCTGTAATCCCAGCTACTCAGGAGGCTGAGGCAGGAGAATTGCCTGAACCCAGGAGGTGGAGGTTGCGGTGAGCCGAGATCGCCCCATTGCACTCCACCCGGGGAAAAAAAATAAAACCCCAACCCCGACAAAAAAAAAAAAAAAAAAAAAGAATTTTTAAAAGCCAAATTACAGTGACAACTACAGTGTCCTTACTCAAAATTTCTCATGGGACAAAAGGAACCAAAAGTATTTCCAAAATTAATACTCTTAGACCTCAAATTGATAAAAATATAAAAGAGTAAATTATTTCCTAGTCATTGTACAAACAGTATATGAACATTACATGGCCAGGCACAGTGGCTCACACCGAGCACTTTGGGATGCCAAGGCAGGTTGATCACCTGAGGTCAGGAGTTCGAGACCAGCCTGGCCAAAATGGTGAAACCCTGTCTCTACTAAAAATACAAAAATTAACCGATGTGGTGGCAGGTGCTTGTAATCCCAGCTACTTGGGAAGCTCAGGCAGGAGAATCGCTTGAACCTGGGAAATGGAGGTTGCACTGAGCTGAGATAGTACCATTGCACTCCAGCCTGGGCAACAAGAGTGAAACTGTGTTGCAAAAAAAAAAAAAAAAAAAAAAAAAAAGAAAAAAGGCCGGGTGTAGTGGCTCACACGTGTAATCCCAGCTCTTTGAGAGGTTGAGGCAGGCCGATCACAAGGTCAGGAGTTCGAGACTAGCCTGGCCAACATAGTGAAACCCTATCCTACTAAAAATACAAAAAAAAATTAGCCAGGCATGTTGGCATGCACCTGTATTCCCAGCTACTGGGGAGGCAGGAGAACTGCTTGAACCCGGGAGGCAGAGGTTGTGGTGGGCTGAGATCGTGCCATGGCACTCCAGTCTGGGCAACAGAGCAAGACTTAGTCTCAGGAAAATAAAATTACAAAAAGTAAATTAAGCCAGAATTTTTACTACATGGTCTGTGGTGCCACGCCCAAATTTGAACTGATGCCTGTAGTTAACTTCCCATCTCCTGGTACCCGAAAGCTATGAAAAATGCAAGTAGCATAAACTTTGCCAAGATACCTGCTTATTTTTCTTTATTAATGCAACTCGACCTCCACCAATGAAGATGAACCAGGTTAACTTTTTAAATCTATAAAACAAGCATCTACAAAATGCTTCCTTATGACATACTATCGTTAGAATGAGCTCAACAAAACTTCCTCCTTAACCCCTCAAAAGAATGGCTAAATATTTTACTCTGGGGTATACATTAACAGGAAATTTTTGCATCAACACTGAGGAATGGTGGGCAGGCCTGTGCCAGTACTGGGGTACTAATTATCAAAGCAGGGGGACACAAAGGGAAATGGGAGCAAGTCAGACTAACATAAACCTCACATACAATAACCAATATTTATTCAAAGGACAGAAAGAAAGTCTCTTCTGTCCCTAGCCCTCAGTTCCCAGGATCATCAGATAAGAGAGTTTTAAGAGTGGGCTTAGAAACTTGGTAACCATTTATATTATTTCCATAGAAGGATGTATTCCAAGTATATAACTGCCTTTAGAATAAATCTAGTTCACTGGAAAGTTGGAGATGGCTTATAATTATTCAGTTCTCCAGATGTTACTTGTTATTTTCATGTCCTTCTTACCTTCTAAGTTGATGAGGAATTTCCCTTTAAGCTCAATTACATCTGCAGTCATCTCTCGTGGTTCCTGAGCCAGTAAAGTTGTCTCAGAAGCCATCATTAATTCATTCAACTGAGAGGTGCTGGAAGTCTCTTCAGACTGCAGCATCTGGAAGGAAGCATGTGAAAGTTACAGTTTAGGTTAAATTTTTATCATAAACTGAGGTTAGAAAAAGACACTATAAAATCTCATGTTTAGAGAAGAACCCTTTGGCATACCGTTGCATCCTGAGCAAACACCATTAAATGCATCAAGCCTAATTATCATAAAAGGTTTTAACTAAAGATTTCCATCAACAGTATTTATTGAGAATGCCAGGCACTTCACTTTGCTAGATCCTAAACTGTCTCTTATTTCGAACTCTCACACACAAAAAGCCTGTATGGTGTTTATTGTACTAACTTTACAAATGAAGAAACAAGCAAAGAGAGGTTAACTTGCCCAAGTTTCTCAACTGCAAGTCAAGCTCTGGTCTGTCAGCCTCAAAGCCTTTATTTTTTCATGTATCATTGGTTGATGGGCTAAAATACTGTCTCAACAAGGACCTGCTTTTGTAATGTATAGTGATCGTGGCAATCTGTAAACAATATGTAGAATGCTTCTGAAGTAGACCGAATTTGTCCGACAAAGACATTTATCACTGTAATTTTGATCTTCAAAGTGAGTTTGTAAGCTAACCCACACAGACATTCCTTTAAAAAAATTAAAGCCCATGAGAAACAGAAGACTCAAAGAGATTAATATGGTTTTAACAAGTTGATGCAATTAGTAATGGATAGAACCACCACTCCACTTGACAGCTAGTTGGTATGATTCCTAAGGAAAATACATCCATGTTTTTGAAAATTCCAAAGTATTTTTTACAGTAAAATTGATCCAAAACAAGCTGTTATTCTTTTCAGTTTATTACTTAGAAAGACTGAAGTCAAAGGAAACAAACTACAAACATAATATGTAGGAAAAACGGCCAGGACTGGACTGTGTTACCCTGGCTAGGTCACAGCTTCAGCAGTCCTCACTTCCTCACCTGCAAAATGGGAGACTTCCCAAGTTTACATTTTAAAATGTGAACATCTTATTATACCTACTAGCTATTTCAAACTCAAATCTTAATCACGATAATTACATCGTTAAACATTTAAATTGAACTTACCAAATAAAATGAGATGGGTATTTTTTTAGAAACCTGACACTAACAAAACTTTTTAAAAATATATTCATTGCCGATTCTCTTCTTAAGCATTTAGACTGGAAAAAAAATCACATCATTATGTTAAGCTATAAACCAATCTGGCCAATCAACCCCTAAAAATCCCAAGAATAAGAGTCTGGTGGCCCTTCTGGAAATAAACATAGGATAAATGCTTCGAAATACATGTTGTAGCTTGCTGGACAAAGTGAATTTTCTTCAGATCTCACAAAATAAAAATGGAAACTCTTTTTGGGTTTAATTCTGGTCCCGATGGACGAAATTCTCAGGAAACCAGACCCTTAATACTAAACTCCCAATTTTTATATATTCAAAGATGACTGTGATCAATTTATATGTCACCTATCTTTTAAATAGTCCTGAGGCCTTTCATTTGAAACAGAACTTTATACCTTTCCTGTTCCTACAGAGTAACATGTACACGTTACATGCACAGAACATGTTTTACAAGACATGGAAAAGAACACAGTGAAGCAGGAAACAAAGAATCAGCGATAATATCAGGATTAGAAGACAGAAACCCTAATTTCTAAATTATTTTTTTAATTTAGACACGTTTTAAAAGTAAATTTTAGGCATAGCTCTGACACTAATACCATTTCAAAAGGTACATACTGAGGCATACCTCTATTATCTCAAAAAGCAGTCCCGGTTCTATCACGATGATGACCTTGTACTCAGCTGCATTTTTGCCAGGGATGCTTCCGAGAAATGAATCTCGCATTGCACATGCGCTCTCCACAGCTTCTTCCAACCCAGGCTTCTTCCAGATAGAGCTAGTACTAATCCACCCAGTACGGAAAACACTCTTGGGCTCTTCAGAAGAACAAAAACAGTAAACTGCTTTACATACATCCTAAACTGTATAGGAAGCTCTAACCATTAATGGGAAATAAGAATTGTTATTTATGGTAATCAAGTGATGAAATATGGAGCCATCCTAATTATTTAGAAAACATTTACATCAGCATTGGAAAACATTTGTTACATTTAAACAAAAGAGAAAATATGTAAGATCTCAAAGAAAAAAAAGGATGCTTAGAAAAAATAGAAATATCCCAATATTAACAGCTCTCAGTACTAAGATTATAAGTGACTTCCCCCGCTTTCTACACTTCTATAGTTGCTAATTTTTTACAAACTTAATACAATCAGAAGAAAACAACTATCATAAAATATTCACTAAAAGGCACTATATTTTGTTTTAATAAAACCTAAAATATATTTCAGAACCTTTTTTGTTTTTAAGACAGTCTCACTCTGTCACCCAGGCTGAAGTGCAAGTGGCATGACCTCAGCTCACTGCAATTTCCGCCTCCCAAGTTCAAGCGATTCTTCTGCCTCAGCCTCTCGAGTAGCTGGGATTACAGGTGCATGCCACCACACCCAGCTAGTTTTTGTATTTTTAGTAGAGATGGGGTTTCACCGTGTTGGCCTGGCTAGTTTTGAATTCCTGACCTCAAGTGATCCGCCTACCTCAGCCTCCCAAAGTGCTGGGATTACAGGTGTGAGCCACCGCACCCAGCCATTTCAGATCATTTATAAAGGTATTTAAGAAAAAAAGTGATTTCTTGATACTGTCAAGCTGCTAATACATTTCAGAAAGCACTGCAGATGGCAAGGTCATTGTGAAATTTACCCTGCTCCTCTACAAACAGGTACAGACACAAACACACGACCAAGACACACTGTGTCACAGAGCAGTCACTGTAGATGGGTAAGTGCCCTTATATGAAGGAGATAAAATCAGAAGTTGCACCTTCATCAGGGATCTTTCTCATTAAGAGAATAAATGAAGTATTCCTTACCTTTAATATAAGGTATGTGCTGGAACACCTCTTCAGCCAGGTGAGGAAGAATGGGAGCAAAAGAACGAACTATTACATCCAAAATTTCAACTAACGCAGTCTGACAAGAGCGTCGTTTGGGGTCATTTTCCTTTTCACAATAAAGCCTGAACAAGAACAGCTCATTCAGCAGTTGACAACACTTTATACATATGGTCACCAAGATAGGACCTGCCTCAGGTTGACTTTATGCGTAGTGGCTAATCCTATGGCTCTAACCATCTCCTATTTAAAGGATACAATACACTCCTACAATTTTACTCTGTCCAGGTGTACCCACCTCCTCGAAAGCACTCATGGCTATGCTCTATTATCTGTTTTTCAGGTAGATGACAACTAGAGTCCAGACTACTGCATTAAAGGACTATGAATACGTTAGTTGATGGTATTTAACATGTGGTTAAATACCATCCATTACTATGCTGTTAAGTGTTTTAAGAGGAGGAGTGTTTAAGGAGAGGGAGTTATAATCCCTATGTGCAAGGTCCTTGGGGCGCTGACAGGCTGAGGCTAACACCTCAGACTGGACTCATTACCATAAAGACAGGACCGTCACCTGCACACTGGAGCAACAAATGAAGACTGGCATCAAGCCCTCTTCTGCAAGGATACTGCTAACATTATAAGCTGTTACCATATAGTTGCACATATATCTCTCTCTCTTCCCCTCAGGATTGAGAACTCTGGAGAACAAGCATTATGTTCATCATCTGATACCAGCAGTGATTAGTTTTTGAACTTTATCAAGCACAGGGTTAAGCACATTACTGCTTTTCCTTCTCAATCACGAGGTATTATACTCATTTTACAGATGAAGAAACAGATTACAGAAGAAGTTGCCCCAAATCATAAAGCTAGTAAGCAGGAGGGCAAACCTTTATATGCAGGCTTGACTCCGGAGCCCAATCTGAACTGCACAACACTGCCCATCTTGCTCGTCACTGTATCCCCGATGTTTGCCAAACAGAGTAGACACTCAAGAAATAGTTGTTGAGGATTTTTTTGTTGTTGTTGTTTGAGACGGGGTCTCGCTCTGTCACCTCTGTCTCAAATAAGACGGGGTGCTGGACTGCAGGGGCACACTCTTGGCTCACTGCAACCTCCGCCTCCCAGGTTCAAGTGGTTCTCGTGCCTCTGTCTTCTGAGTAGCTGGGATTACAGGCATGCGCCACCATGCCCAGCTAATTTTTGTATTTTTAGTAGACATAGGGTCTGCCATGTTTGCCAGGTTGGTCTCAAATTCCTGGCCTCGTGTGATCCACCCTCCTCAACTTCCCAAAGTGCTGGGGTCACAGGTGTGAGCCGCCGCGCCTGGCCATTGTTAAGCATTTTAATATTTAGTCATACATACCTATCTTTGATTATACTGAAATAAAAGTTAGAGAGTTCTCTGGTATAAAATGTCTGTAACAGCCGAACCACTTTTCCAAAATCATATTGTTTGTATAATTCGGTAATCTAGGGAACAAAGCCAAAATAAATTTGGAAGCTGAGACAGGCAGATGAAAATATAAGTCATCGCAAGCAAAATATGCTCCTTTCAAAAATGTGTTTCAAAGAAACAACTACAAAACAGGCAATATGCAAGAACTCCTGGAAATCTTCCAAATGTCATTTCTGGAAAACACATTTGACTATACTCAGAAAATACTATTTTACTCTGAGAACTATGAAAGAACATTAACCAAGAATGAGATTTTAAATAATAAAATCACACCATTTTTGCAACAGCAAATAGTGGAAGTTACCAACAGTTCATTAGTTTTCCCTCATTTATGCCATTTATTTTTGATTTGGGCAAAACTGATGTGTATATCTCTGACTTAAGGGCACATTAATACAAACACACTTCCAATTGTGAGAAAACAATTTTTTTAAAAGGGTCTCACTCTGTCAACCAGCATAGAGTGCAGTGGCACAACCACAGCTCACTGCAGCCTCAAAACCCTGGGCTCAAGTGATCCTCCTGCCTCAGTCTCCCGAGAAACTTGGGACTACATGCACCCACTAACATGCCTAGCTAATTTTTATAAGTTTTGTAGACATGGGTTCCTGCTCTGTTGCCCAGGCTGGTCTTGAACTGGCCTCAAGCAGAGTGTGAGATTCCGCACCCAGCGAGAAAACACAAATTATTTAAGTCTATGTAAAAATGAGCAAGTATCTTATGAGACACAGGAATAGTCGTTTTGGTTATTTCTGTACTTTGTTATGAGGAGCACATCTGCAGATCAATAAAGTATAACTCCACTTTATTTCTTCTTGTTGGAGAAATAGAGCTAAATGTGAGAGAAAAATCCGATCTGAGGGGAAGTCTGGATGTTTTTCTCTAATCTTTTGAGAAACTCGAAAGATCTGGTAACACTTTATACCTAAAGCCAACCTGGGAATGTGTGCAATTTAGCAAGGGTAATTTTTTCAAGAGTGCAATAGTTACTATTTCCAGCAAGGTTTGTTCTACTCAGATAAAACTAAAATGTTAACACACAACATTACTGATATTTCTAGTTTCCAGAAGTTTATTAATTTATATTTACCTTGTTTGCCAAATCCTGCAGTAAGTGTAGCATATACTGGTCTATGACATACATATCATTAACAGGGATGGAATCAGTTTCTGGGTTGAAATCAGCCACATTTCCCAAAAGAAAGCGGAGTGTATTCCTAAGCTATTCATAGGAAGAAAAAATATGCAGTTAAAAACACTTAATGTACCTTCACTTTTCACTGAGAAGTTATTTTATTACTCTGTAACTAAGTTGGAGTCATCCATCTCTTGTCACTTTCTTAATGGGGTACTTTTATTATCATTCCAAATAAGACTACAAATGCAAAAAAACAAAAAGTACACAACAAACTCTTATTCCAAAAAGCCAGTTATAGAAACCACCACCGGATTTTAGGGCAAATCACCTTTCAGTAGCCCAGTTTATTCATGTGTGTAGGTCAGAACAACGTTACTTCGCTTGCTTCACAGGTGAAAATACAGATACATGGAAAAATGTGAAAGGTTATTGAGTGCATAAAAGTATGAAAAATTAATATAATCTATACTATGCTATATTACATTTTATATATCGTATTAATAAAATATCAAGGATATTATATACAAATTATATAAAATTACTGGTATTCCTACTAATGTTTTGAAACAAATAAATTAACATAGGTTTTTTTTTGTTGTTGTTGTTGTTGGTTTTTTTTTTTTGAGACAGTCTCACTGTTGCCCAAGCTGGAGTGCAGTGGTGCAGTAAGTGACGCGATCTCGGCTCACTGAAACCTCCACCTCCAGGGTTTAAGCGATTCTCCTGCCCCAGCCTTCCAAATAGCTGGGACTACAGACATGCACCACCATGCCCAGCTAATTTCTGTATTTTTAGTAGAGACAGGGTTTCCCCATGTTGGCCAGGCTGGTCTCAAACTCCTGACCTCGTGACCTACCTGCCGCGGCCTTCCAAAGTGCTGAGATTACAGACATGAGCCACCGCACCCAGCCAACACAGGAGATTTTTAAAAGCTCACAATATATGGAGAACTCATTTTCTTTCGGTTCTTATCAGTGCCAAACAAAATGTGTCTCATTTTTTAAAACAATGATTTGGTAAAGTTGTCCTTTAGAAACAGGAAGAATCATGGTTCTAACCTTGTTAATATCATCTCTGGCAGCATTGAGCACGGATGGGCCAAATGTAACTTCAGTGAAGACATTGGACGCAGCTACCCACCAGCGAAGGACATCAGCACCATAGGGAGGCTCTTTGCTTTGATCCTTTTCATTGAGGAAGAAAATAAAAACAGAATGGCTTTCAATTCCAATTAGCTGAACAATGTTTTAGGTAAAGCTCCTTTTCAGAAATTTTTTAGCACAATGTAAGTATAAACTATATTAGCACTGTAATGAAATAAGGGCTCACAATCTCAAATTAGGCTGTGTCTAAAAACTGGAAAAAGAAAGAGCATGCTCTACAGATGCTAATACCTAATCTCGTCCCTGGTCATATCTGTTTCCAGCCACTATAGCTGGTGGTTAGACACACAGCCGTGCTGGGGAAGTCTCTATAATAAGGGAGGGAAAGGGGAAGGCCTGCTTTTCCTCTCACTATTTCCTAGCAACTCTGTACACAAAACAATGAATGATTACAGGATGTCAGGAGGGCAGTAAAAAGCCACAGGAGTTAAAAAGTGAAAAACCCCCAAACTGTTAGCAACCTCAGATTTGATGTACATTTAAGGCCCGCTTTAATAAAGTGTATAATTTCCAACAATATAATAATGAAATATGCATTTAGAAGTTGCAATCTCATTTTCTCTGTTATCATTTCCATTTAACTATACAATTACACATTTTTTTTCCACATCAGACAGTAATGTGCTCAAAAGGTTTGAGGGAGGCACACCTCACATAACAGTGTGAAAACCGGATCATTACACTTAGAAATCACAAAAGGAGCTACACACTGTAAAACCTCTCAGACGATTAAAAAAGAAACAGCATGGGTTGGGACCTAACTGGAGAGTCAGACCTGAAATGAGATAAAAGGGCCCAATCCCGGCCTCTGCCTTTTTCACTGACGTCATGTGTTACTTGAGAGTGTAACGGATAGTTTTTATTTTCACACTGACGTAACTATATTAAGGGCTCTGGCTGCCAATTTAAGACCCTTAAAACGAAAATAAAATATATTTTAGAGAATCACTTACTTGTCCTCCATTAATGACAACATCAGGATTAATGACATTCCCAAGAGACTTGGACATCTTTTCTCCCTTTTCTCCAAGGGTAAATCCATGAACAACCACTGTCCTAAAGGGACAAATCAGCTATTTTAATGATAAACACAATTATAACTATCTTTTTGAAGATTATATATAGCTTAAAAAGAATAGGCTGGGCACGGTGGCTCACGCCTGTAATCCCAGCACTTTGGGAGGCCGAGGTGGGCGGATCATGA
Organism: Sapajus apella; assembly: GCF_009761245.1. Classification (NCBI taxonomy): domain Eukaryota; kingdom Metazoa; phylum Chordata; class Mammalia; order Primates; family Cebidae; genus Sapajus; species Sapajus apella. Next base: position 22,776,736 of record NW_022436962.1, on the reverse strand, counting down.
GGTCAAGTGATCGAGAACATCCTGGCCAATATGGTGAAACCCTGTCTCTACTAAAAATACAAAAAATAGTCGGGCGTGTTGGCACATGCCTGTGGTCCCACCTACTTGGGAGGCTGAGGCGGAAGAATCGCTTGAACCCCGGAGGCGGAAGTTGCAGTGAGCCGAATTTGCCCCACTGCACTCCAGCCTGGCGACAGAGCTAGACTCCGTCTCAAAAAAAAAAAAAAAAA
>NW_022436962.1:22752505-22776406 GCF_009761245.1 Sapajus apella | reverse complement strand
TTTTTTTTTTTTTTTTTTTTTTTGAGATGGAGCCTCACTCTTGTTGCACAGGCTGGAATGCAGTGGCACAATCTCGGCCCACTGCAACCTCTGCCTCCCAGACTCAAGTGATTCTCCTGCCTCAGCCTCCCGAGTAGCTGGGATTACAGGTGCCCGCCACCAGGCCCCACTGATTTTTGTACTTTTAGTAGAGACAGAGTTTCACCACATTGGTCACGCTTGTCTCGAACTCCTGACCTCAGGTGATCCACTCACCTCAGCCTCCCAAAGTGCTGGGATTACAGGCACGGGCCACCGCACCTGGCCGAAATCTTTCCTTAAAAGTCAAATTTGGCTGGGTATGGTGGCTCATGCTTGTAATTTCAACATTTTGGGAGACCAAGGCAGGCAGATCACTTGAGGCCAGGAGTTTGAAACCAGCCTGGCCAACATAGTTAAACCGGTCTCCACTAAAAATACAAAAATTAGCTGGGTGTGGTGGTACGTGCCTATAGTCCCAGCTACTTGGCAGGCTGAGGCACGAGAATCACTTGAACCCAGGAGGCAGAGGTTGCAGTGAGCTGAGATTGAGTCACTGCACTCCCACCTGGGTGACAGACTAAGACTCCATCACAAAAAATAAAAATTAGTGCTCGCTTCGGCAGCACATATACTAAAATTGGAAAGATACAGAGAAGATTAGCATGGCCCCTGCGCAAGGATGACACACAAATTCGTGAAGCATTCCATATTTTTTAAAATAATTTTTTTTAAAAAAAGGAAAAATTAAAACAAAAAAACTCACTCATAGCTCATGTATCACAATGGTTAAATAGTAAACTCTACATAAACAAAGGAAAATTTTAGATATTTTAGTCACTAAACAGATTATTTTCTGAGCTTCTGGTATGTACTGATTTTTATTATTAAAACTCACTAAGTTGGAAATAGAAAACTACAGAGACAGAAAGCTGATCAGTGGTTGCTGGGGGCCTGGCGTGGGAGTGAAGATTCCCACAAACGGACATGAGAAAACATTTTAGTGTGTTGGAAATTTTATAAAACCTTTTGTGGTAATAGTGGAAAAACTATATAATTCACTAAAAATCAAAATAATTTTAAAAATGAAAAAATAAAACCAGGAAAATATATGTCTTAAAAAGAGCAGATTATCATCTCAAAATTATTTTTCAAAAGATAATTTGAAAGAAACAGGATGTGTCCATCCATTGGTCTTTAAAAGTATGTTAAGAAACAAAAACCTGTAAAAGGGCCAGGTGTGGTGGCTCCCGCCTGTAATCCCAGCGTTTTGGAAGACTCAGCGGTTGGATCACTTGAGGTCAGGAGTTCGAGACCAACCTGGCCAACATGGTAAAACCCCATCTCTACTAAAAAAAACAAAAATTAGCCCGGCGTGGTGGCATGCACCTGTAATTCCAGCTACTCGAGAGGCTGAGGCAGGAGAATCGCTTGAACCTGGGAGACAGAGATTGCAGTGAGCCAAGATTGCGCCACTGCACTCCAGCCTAGGAAACAGAGCAAGACTCCATCTCAAAACAAAAATAAAAACAAAAACATGTAAAATGTTCTGGGATAGGTTTTCATCATAAGAGAGCCAAAATCTTAAGCTAAGCTATTTAGGAATCTTTCTGATTTGTATTTTCACTCATGTGTTTGAAAAAGTAATATGTGCACTAAATAGGAATCCCTAATTTAATACAATTCATGAAAGCAATGTTTCAGTTCATTAGCCACTGTGAACATTACAAGTATAAAGGACATCTGCACTCAGGCTGTCTTCTATCAACTTCAAATATCCTTCACTACATTCCTCCTAGTCCAGTTTTACCACAGGTCAAAGTCTAGTGCTAGGCCGGGCATGGTGGCTCATGCCTATAATTCTACCACTTTGGGAGCCCAAGGCAGGAGGACTGCTTCAGGCCAGGAGTTTGGGACCAGTAGAGGCAATGGGAGGAGAACCCATCTCTAAGAGAAAAACTAAAAATCAGCCAGGTGTGGTGGTGCATATCTGTAGTCCCAGCTACTCAGGAGGCTAAGGCAGGAGGACTGCTTGAGCTTAGGAGTTGGAGGCTGCAGTGAGCTCTGACCACATCATTGCACTCCAGCCTGGGTGACTGAATGAGGTCCTTTCTCAAAAACAAAACAAAACAAAACAAAACGAAAAACAACTACCTAGTTTCCCCCAACGACTCCAGTCAATGCTGACTTTTTCTTCTAGGAGTAATGATCTGCTTCACACTGACAAGACACCTTGGTGTTGCCTCCTTTTTCCTTTTTCTTTTTTTTTCTTCAAATTCTTATTTGTTTTAATGAACAGGAGACTGTAAGCAATCAAGAGTGGTGCCTTATCATCTCTATAGTACTCAGCACAGTGCTTCACACACGGGCAGGTACTCAGCAGGTTAGTTCAGGTATAAATACTTACTTATAAGGTGCTTTCTTCCTTGCTGCCACACTTGTTAATAAGGATGACTGAAACCAACCCCCAAGCTGGTCTTTTCCTTCCAAGTACAAATCTGCTCTTTGGTCAGGACCTCAAAATTAAATATTAAAAGAAAACAATCCCAGAAATTTACATTAATTAAAATAGAAAAAGAAGATACTTATTAATAACAATTAGTGGGGAGGAAGGGAAGAACTTTAAAATACGGAAAACTGGCAATGTCACCTTAACCAAGCAAGTGACCAAAGTTACACACATCACCAGAGTAATGGGACAGAGAGATATCATGTGACTTCTGAAATAATGCATTGAAAAAACACAGTATCCTTTCTGTGATATTCCCACATAAAATTCGTAACCTAAATCTAATCAATGATGATGCATCCCACAAACCCAGAGAGATAATCTACAAAATAAACTTGTACCTGCATGAATCTCAAGGTCCTGAAAGACACAGAACTACAGACATGACAATTCAATGTAATGTGATCTCAGATTAGATCTTGGGTCCCTTTTTCCCCCTCTTTCCATAAACGATGTGATTGGGTAAAACTGAATAAGTTCTATAGGTAGTTAACAGCATGGAATCAATGTTAGTTCTCTAATTTGATATTTGTGTTGGTTATGTAAGAGACTATCCATGTTTTTGAGAAATATACACTAAAATATTGAGATAAAAGATGCATTTTTTTCCTCTACATATACATACATAGAAAGGATACAGAAAGCAAATGTAGGCCGGGCACGGTGGCTCACACCTGTAATCCCAGCACTTTGGGAGGCTGAGGCGGGTGGATCACCTGAGGTTGGAAAGTTCGAGATCAGCCTGACCAACATGGAGAAACCCCATCTCTACTAAAAATACAAAATTAGCCGGGTGTGGTGGAACATAACTGCAGTCCCAGCTACTCAGAAGGCTGAGGCAGGAGAATCGCTTGAACCTGGGAGGTGGAGGTTGCAGTGAGCTGAGATCACACCATTGCATTCCAGCCTGGGTAACAAGAGTGAAACTCCGTCTCAAAGAAAAAAAAAAAGAGCAAGAAGAAGAAAGCAAACATAGTAAAGTATTAACATTAACAGTGGGAAACCTAGATAAAGAGTGTGCTGTAATTCTTTATAACACTTTATGACTTTTCAAAATAAAAAGGTTTTTTAAAAAAAGTAACATGAGGTCTTTGAGAAGGATTACATCCATATTTTAAATCTATACTCACAACTCTCAAAGCCCCCATAATCCCTTTTATTTATAAAATTATGATTTGTCCTTATATCCTAAGATTGAAGATTTAGAGTTGTAATCCTTATGTAGAAAAGATTACCTGAGTGAAGATGGGAAAACAAAATTTAAATAACTGAATCAAGCCAATTCAATTGCACCAATATTCCTGAGCACTTATTATATAGCAGGCATTGTGTTAGAGCCTGGGGAAATCTGGACTCTGCTTTCTTGGAGCTGAAATCTAGTGGGGGAGATTTTATGTTAAGCAAGAAATAACTGTGATGGGCCAGGTGCAATTACGGGCTCATGCCTACAATCCCAGCACTTTGGGAGGTGGAGGCTGGCAAATCACCTGAAGTCAGGAGTTTGAGACCAGCCTGACCAACATGGTGAAACCCTGTCTCTACTAAACTACAAAAATTAGGTGGGTGTGGTGGTGGGCACCTGTAATCCCAGCTACTCAGGAGGCTAAGGCAGGAGAATCACTTGAGCTGGGGAGGCAGAGGTTGCAGTGAGCTGAGACTGTGCCACTGCACTCCAGCCTGGGCAAGAGAGCAAGACACTCTCTCAAGAAAGAAAAAAAAAAGAAAAGAAATAACTGTGATGGGTGTTACCAAGGGGAAAACAGAGGGTTTAACCTAGCCTGTGCAGCCAGGAAAGTCTGAGATAATATAAAAAGGTAAATGCATATGCAGTGAAAACAAATCTTTAGCTTGACTAAGAAGATAGAAAAGATCCAAATAAACAAATCAGAAAAGAAAAAGGAGACATAAAACAGTCACCACAGAAATACAAAGGATCATCAGAGACTACTATAAACAAATGTACGCTAACTAACACATTGGGAAACCTGGAGGAAATGGATAAACCCCTGGACACATTCAACCTACCAAGATTAAACCGAGAAGAAACAAAATAAGGAGCAACCAGACTGAATCAGTAACAAAATGTCTCCCAACAAAGAAAAGTCCAGGACCAGATGGCTTTACTGCTGAATTCTACCAAATACATAAAGAACGACAATTCTAGGCCGGGCGTAGTGGCTCACGCCTGTAATCCAAGCACTTTGGAGGCCAAGGTGGGCAGATCACCTGAGGTTGGGAGTTCAAGACCAGCCTGACCAACATGGGGAAACCCCATCTAAAAAATAATAAAAAATAAAAATAAAAATAAAAGAACAACAATTCTGCTCAAACTACTCCGAAGAATTGAAGAGGAGGAAACTCTTCTTAAATCACTGTATAAAGCCAGCATTACCTTGATACCAAAACCAGTCAAAGACACAAGAAAAAAGAAAACTACAGGCCAATATCTCTGTTGAACAAAGACACAAAACTCCTCAACAAAATACTAGCAAACTGAATCCAATGGCACATCAAAAATATAATAGAGCAGGAGACAGTAGCTCACACGTATAATTCCAGCTACTTAGGAGGCTGAGGCAGAACCACTTGAGGTCAGGAGTTCAAGACAACCTGGGCAACAGTGAGATCCTGTCTCTATAAACAAACAAAATAAAATAAATTAGCTGGGCCTGGTGGCATACACCTATGGTCCCAGTTCTTTAGGAGGCTGAGGCATGAGAATAGCTTGATCCAGGTGTTCAAGGATGCAGTGAGCTATAATCGCACCACTGCACTCCAGCCTGTGTGACAGAGCAAGACGTCACCTCCAAAATAACTATAATAATAATATAATACACTGTGATCAAGTGGGATTTATCATGTATGCAAGGATGGTTCAACATATATAAGTCAAAAAGGTGATACAACACATCAACAATGTGTTATGTCCTTCATGAATGAAGAACAAAAACCATATGATCATTTTAACAAAGAAAAAAAAAGCATTTGATAAAATTCAGCATTCCTAATAAAAACTCTCAACAAACTCTCAGCAAAGAAGGAACATACTTCAACATAATAAAGACTATAAATGACAAAAACCCCAACTAACACATACTGAATGGGGAGAGGCTGAAAGCCTTTCCCTCTGAGAACTGGAACAAGACAAGGATGCCCACTTTCCCCATTCTCATTCAACATAGTACTAGAAGCCCTAGCCAGAGCAATCAGGCAAGAGGAAGACATTGAAGAATTGGAAAAGAAGAAAAGAGGAAGTTGAACTGTCCGTTTTTGTTGATTATATGATCTTACATATAGAAAAACCTAAAGATACCACCAAAAAATTCTTAGAACTGATAAACAAATTTAGCAAAGTCGCAGTATATTAAAATCAACCTACAAAAATCAGTAGCATTTCTATCCAATAACAACATACCAGCTGAAAAAGAAATCAAGAAAGTAACACCATTTATAATAGCCATGCCAAAAAAATTAAATAGGAATAAATTTAATTAGGGGATGAAACACCACTACAAGGAAAACCATGATACACTGATGAAAGAAATTTAAGAAGACACAAATAAATGGAAAAAAAATCCCATACTTATGGATTGAAGAATTAGGATTAACATCATTTATATGACCACACTACACAAAGCAGTCTAAAGATTCAATGCAGCCAGGTATCGTGGCTCATACCTGTAATCTCAGCACTTTGGGAGGCTGAGGTGGCTGATCACTTGGGGTCAGGAGTTCGAGACCAGCCTGCCCAACATGGTGAAACGCCGGCCTATTAAAAATATAAAAATTAAACAGGTGTGGTGGCACACGCCTGCAGGCCCAGCTACTCAGGAGGCTGAGGCAGGAGAATCACTTGAATCCAGGAGGCGGAAGTTGCAGTGCGCCAAAACTGTGCCACTTCACTCCCACCTGGGCAAATGAAATAAGCCAAGCATAGAAAGACAAATGTCCCATATTCTCACTCATGTGTGGGAGCTAAAACAGAGCAAGACTCCATCTCAAAAAAATAAATATTCAATGCAATTCCTAGCAAAATGCCACTAATATTCTTTAAATAAACAGAAAGAAAAAGCAATCCTAAAATTCATATGGAAACACAAAAGACTCCCAAATAGCTGAAGCAATACTGAGCAAAAAGTACCAAGCTGGAGATATCACACTACCCAATTTCAAAATATACTTCAAAGTTAATAGGAAAAAACAGCATAGTGTTGTTATAAAAACAGACACTTAGAACAATGGGACAGAATAGAGAACCCACAAATAAATCCACCAATTTATTGCCAACTGATTTTCAACAAAGGCACCAAGAACATACAGTGGGGAAAGGACACCCTCTTTAAGAAATGGTGCTGGGAAACTGGCTATCCATATGCAGAAGAATGAAAATAGACCCCTGTCTCTCACCATATACAAAAATCAACTCAAAAGAGAGACTTAAATCTACGACCCCCCCCCACAACTATAAAACCACTACAGGAAAACACAGGAGAAACCCTGCAGGACACTGGTCTAGGCAAAAATGTTATGGCTAAGACTTCAAAAACACAAGTAAAAGAACAAAAATAGACAAATGGGACTATATTAAGAAAAAGCTGGCCGGGCATGGTGGATCACACCTGTAATCCCAGCACTTTGGGAGGCCGATGCGGGCGGATCACAAGGTCAAGAGATTGAGACCATCGTGGCCAATGTGGTAAAACCCTGTCTCTACTAAAAAATACAAAAATTAGCTGGGCGTGGTAGCGCACACCTGTAGTCCCAGCTACTCGGGAAGCTGAGGCAGGAGAATCGCTTAAACCCGCGGGGTGGAGGTTACAGTGAGCCAAGAACACACCACTGCACTCCAGCCTGGTGCCTGGTGACAAAGTGAGGCTCTGTCTCAAAAGAAATAAAAAGAAAGAAAGAAACAAAAAGCTTCAGCACAGCAAAGGAAACAATCATTATAGTGAAGAGAGCCTGCAGAATGGGAGAAAATATCTGCAAATTATTCATCTGACAAGGGACCAACACTCAGATTATAAAGGAAATCAAATAAATCAACAGCAAAAACAACAAAAAAAAAACAGAAAACAAATAATCTCATTACAAAGTGGGCAAAGGGTGTGAACAGACATTTCTCAAAAGATGTCATATAAATGGACAACAGGTATATGAAAAACTGTTCAACATCACTAATCATCAGAGGAGTGCAAATCAAAACCACAAGAAGATATCATCTTAGCACAGTTAGAATGGCTATTATCCAAAAGAAAGTAACAAATGATGGCAAGGATGTGGAGAGAAGGGAGCTACTATAACTTAGGTGGGAATGCCAATCAGTATACAGTCATTATGAAAAATTATGGAGGTTTCTCAAAAAACTGAAAACAAAACTACCATATGAGCCAGTAATCCCACTACTAGGTATTTATGCAAAAGACATAAAATCACCATATTAACAGGGTGCCTACCTCCATGTTTACTATAGCACTATTCACAACAGCCAAGATATGGAATCAGTCTAAGTATCCATCAAAGATAAATGGATAAAGACATCGTGGTAAATATACACAATGGAATACTATTCAGCCATTAAAAAAAAAAAAAAAAAAAGACTGAAATCCTCCCATCAGCGGCAACATGGATGGAACTGGAGGTCATGATGTTAAATGAAATAAGCCAAGTACAGAAAGACAAATATCCCATATTCTCACTCATATGTGGGAGCTAAAAAAGTTGATCTTACGGAGGTAGAAAGTAGAATGATAAGTTACCCGAGGCTGGGAAGAGTGAGAGGGAGGGATCAACAGAGTTTGGTTAATGGGATAGAAAAGCAGTTAAATATATAGAATAAATCCTAGTGTTTTATACAGTAGGGTGGCTATACTAACAATTAACTATATATTTCAAAATAGCTATAAGAGATGATATAAAATGTTCCCAACACAAAGAAATGGTAAATGTTTGGGGTGATAGATAGCTTAAACACCCTCATTTGATCATTACACATTGAATGAACCTATTAAAACATTACATGTACTCAATAATATGTACAATTATTATGAATTAATTTAAAATTTTTCTGTTGCAGTGAAAATCATTTGGTTAAGAATATCACACTCTGGCTGGGCACAGTGGCTCACATCTGTAATCCCAGCACTTTGAGAGGCCAAGGAAGGTAGATCACTTGAGGCCAGGAGTTTGAGACCAGCCTGGCCAACATGGTAAAACCCCATCCCTACTAAAAATACAAAAATTAGCTGGGTGTAGTGGCACATGCCTGTAATCTCAGCTACTCAGGAGGCTGAGACAGGAGATTCACTGAACTCGGGAGACAGAGGCTGCAGTAAGCTGAGATTGTGTCACTGCACTCCAGCCTGGGCCACACAGTGAGACCCAGTCTCAAAAAAAAAAAAAAAAAAAAAAATCAGACTCTAGAAATATTATGACTAAACTCTATCAGATAGGTCTTAATGACAGTTTTCACAGTTTAACCCACTCGAAGGCATCAAATATAACGTGTGCTTACTGCACTCAGTAACGTAAAACCACTTCAGAAACTGAAAGCCAACAATGGTAGTAGCATTAGTTCTCACAAAATCTAAAGAAGTGAATAAACTGTGAAATATACTATACCTCCCTGTCTCACAATTGTCATACTCTTTTCTAAAATTCGGGATGCTGCCCAAAATGTGCAGCAGGAATCTCTTCTTCCTACTACCTTAAGTAGTGTTACTGACCTGCACTTTCAATACACACTCACGCATTGCTTAATAACAGAGATATGCTCTGAGAAATGTGTCCCTAGGTGATTTCCTCATTGCGTGAACGTCATAGAGTGTACTAACACAAACCTCGTGGGATAGCCTACTGTACACCTGCCTACATGGGATAGTGTATTGCCCCTAGGCTACAAACCTGCACAGCATGTTACTGTACTGAATACTGCAGGCAGTGTCAGCACGTGGTCATTATTTGTGTATCTAAATATATCTAAACACAGAAAAGGTATATAAAAATACAGTAGTCATCCCTTGATATATGCAGAGGATTGGCTCTAGGGCCCACCAACCCCTGAGAGCCCCCTACCCCAACATGTACCAAAATCTGTACCTACTCAAGTCCCACAGTTGGCCCTGCTGAACCTGCGTATACAAAAAGCCCTCCCTTTCTACATGTGAGTTTCAAATCCTGAGAATACTGTATTTTCCATCCACATTTCATTGAAAAAAATCCGCATATAAGTAGATGGAAGCTGTGCAGTTGGAACCCTGTTGTTCAGGAGTCTAATTTATTATCATCTTGTGAGGCCGTCATCATATATGCAGTCTGCTACTGACTGGAATGTCAATATATAATACACGACCACAATTTAGAGAAACAAAGTACCTAAACTTGCAATATTTTCTCTCAAATATGCTGGGAGAAAGTGATGAAATCATTCTGAAAAACACTACACAAAAAATTATAAAAATTCATATGTAACTTATACTTGGCCATTATTATTATGCACATTTTTCCTGTAATAGAGAGTAAACATGAATTTACATGCATTTTGTTTTTCAAATTTCCTAAGCTGAAAGAAAGGCTTAAATGAAGGAAATATGTCCACTTACTAGGAATCTTATTGTGAGATTCACAGACAAGCTACTTTTCCCACATTCCCTTACTCCAGAAAGCTAACAGGATCTCCCAGGCCAAAGCTGGCCCTTTAGCAGGAGTGTGAGGAACTGTGTGATCCATCACTGCCTCCGTGACATCTCATCCTGTCTCTAACTTCACAGTGATAACAAGCTTTGTTCTTCTTCATTTGAACTCTAGCTTTTCACTTAGCATAGCATCTAAACACATCCCCTAATATGTGTCTTCTCCTGCTACTCCTTTCTAATTCCTGCCCAATGTCTCTTCTTTCTCTTTATCCAATCAGTCAAAAACATTCCTTAACTATCAGTAAGTATAACGTTAGTTACCTACTTGTAAAGAGAGGAGAAAAAGCCATGAAAAGCAATGTAGTATAGAAGACGAGAACTGAAAATCAGGGTACCTGAGTTTTAGTTCGACACTAACTATTAAGCTATGTGACCATCACCTAATTTGGCTCTAAGTAATTTTCATTTCCTCTTCTGAAAAATGATGGGGTCAGACTATTTCAGTGACTTCCAAATTTTGTTTTACAAAACTGGGTGCCTTGGGGTTGCCAAGTGGGCCAAGGAGAATGAACTGGCTGAAGAGAGGGGAAAAAAATCCCATTTTTAACTATTTTCTGTACTGTAAATTCTAAATGAAATTTCATCTCGAAAAACAAAAAAGTTTAGAAATCATTGGATTAATTAAATTCTAAGGGTCCTTCCAGGTCTAAAATGTAGCAGATCTCTAAATAAAGCACACATAAAAAAACCTTTCGATCACAGATCCTTTCTAAATACCAATTCTATATTTTCAAAACGTCTTGATCGGCATATATCTATTTTTAAAAATTACCTGGCAGAACATTAGACCATGAAATTCCACTATCAAACCAGATGTCCAAAATATCCTGACCTGGCACATATTCCAAGGCATCAGGACCACCAACCTAATAAGATAATGTAAAAGCACGTTAGTTAAACAAAGATCACAATATAGATAATAAAAACTGCATCCCAAAAGTCTTCAGAAAATGAAATGCAACCATGAAATTCACATTTTTAGATGAAATTTACAATATTTTTAACCATTTCACGGTTAAGTACAACTCCCTCCATTCACATTTAAAAGTATCTACGGCCACTGAATTACACATTTACCCGCGTGATATGTATCGCTTTCTATTTTCTTGAAATTAGCTTTAAATTTGGAAATTTTAATGTGTGATACAATCAGCTAACTCTACTACAAATCTCCAAAGGCCTGATATAACATTAGACACTGTTCTCTCACAGTAATAATTACATGAGCTTGATCAACCAAATCAGTCAAAATCAATCAATCCTGGCCCTCAATAAGGTAACAACTGACCCTCACATTCCACTACTATATGAAACACCACATTTTGTTTTGTTTTGTGTTTTTGAGACGTAGTCTCTCTCTGTCACCCAGGCTGGAGTGCAGTGGCATGATCTTGGCTCACCACAACCTCCACCTCCTGGGTTCAAGCAATTCTCCTGCCTCAGCCTCCTAAGTAGCTGAGACTACAGGCGTGCACCACCAAGCCTGGTTAATTTTTTTTTTTGGCAGAGACAAGGTTTTACCATGTTGGCCAGGCTAGTTTTGAATTCCTGACCTCAGGTGATCCACCCGCCTCAGACTCCAAAGTGCTGAGACTACAGCTGTGCACCACTGCACCCAACCTAACACTATACTGTTTTTTGGGGACAGGGTCTTACTCTGTCACCTAGGCTGCAGTGCAGTGGTGCAATCTCGGCTCGCTGCAACCTGTCTCCCGGGCTCAAGCCATTCTCCCACCTCAACCTCCCAAGTAGCTGGGACTACAGGCACATGCCACCATGCCTGGGTAAACTTTGTATTTTTTGTAGAGACAGGGTTTTGCCATATTGCCCAGGCTGGTCTCGAACTCATGGACTCAAGCTATCTGCCTGTCTCACCTTCCAAAGGGGTGGGACTACAGGTGTGAGTCATCACGCCCAGTCTTAAATACTACACCTCTATAGCTAAACAAAATGTCCATTTTCAAACTGCATTAGCTACTAATTTACAACGAATATATTTGTTAACTTTATGTAAGATAGCTTTTTAACCCTCAAGAATCTCTCATGTTGTCATTAAGTCCTGTAATATAGGACTGTAATAAAGCCTGTTAAATACAAACAGAAATTTACCTCAGATAAGACTTCCTTTGGAAGAAGTTGCTCAGGGGGAAGAGTCCACCAGATATCACTGCCGTGCTGTTCCACTAGTTTAACAATATGCTCAATAGTTTGGCTATTCAGGGGGACATGGCAGAATTGTTCAATTAATTACTGTGAAGAATAACATTTTCAAATTAACAAACAGTGATTTTTTTCCTATCTTTTTCCTCAAACCTTAGTTTGAAGAAAAAAACTTCTATCATTTCAAATTCAATATAAATTAAAAAATGATTATACATATCCCTAAAAAGAAAAAAAAGTCTTCTTCTGACCACCCTGTTTCAGTTCTGATTTAGCTATTTCTACCAATCTATTTTCTATCCAGGTACATACTCGAAACCTCCTAATTATCTTTCCTCTTCTGATTTCTAACTAAATTAAACCAACTCATTCTCTCATTCTACCTTTGAAAAGATTACAGCGGTTCCCACTGACACTGTTATCAGTCCAACCTCATTTCCTCAAAACTAGACTGATGCAATCAATGGTCTGAGAGGACTTCCCCCTTCCCTCATCCCTTTAAATTTACAAAACAGACCTTGAAATAAATGCATTCCGAAACTGCTTTTATCACACTAATAATCTGCTTGAAAACTTTCCAGGACTCCCTCCCTGCTTACAGGCATCTGCGTAAGTGGCAATGCCGTACTAGAGCAGGACTGTGATGACAGATATCAAGGCTTAGATTCTGACTGTTGCTTTGTATTTATATGACCATGGACAAATACCAAAACTTCTTTAAGACTTGGCTTTCCCTTCTGTTGTGAATAATCTCATTCATTTGTTAAAAAATTATGCAATACCTCCGGTGCCTTGAGCACAGTTGTAGGCACTGGAGATACAGCAGTTGGCAAAATACAGAAGATCCCTGCCCTCACGAAACTTACATTGTAAGTAATTCTAGACACTTCCCTCAGAACGACTACAAACTAAATGAGACTATACACATAAAACTTAGTACAGTGCTTAACACGTGACAGAAAGCCAACAAATCCCTATCAAATAAACAAACAAAGCTTGTTGTACCTTTGGGAAGATAAACAATAATAAATGATTTGAAAATTAAACTCAGGGAAAAGAATCATACTATATTTTCTCACGAGAATAACACACTTTTAATTTATTAGAATACTGAATTTATTATTGCAGCTTTGCTGCTATTACAGCTTCCTTTGGTTGTTTTTCATTTAGTCATAGTACATATAATGGCCAAGAGCATGGACCCTGACAGCAGGGGGCTTTGGCTTAATTTCTGGCACCACCACTTGAACCCGGGCAAGGCACTTAGCATTTCTACCTCAGTTTCCCCATTTGTAAAACACAAATAGTAAAACATCATTAAGAGACTTTCTATGAATATTAACTGAGTTAATATATATAAAACACATAGAACAATACCTGGCACATTTAAATATTATATAAGCATTATTCAAACTGATTATTTGATGTCAGGTCTGGGCCTGATAATTCACAGATAAATGAAGTGTTTACCAAAAATTGTTGTGGAAAGCAAAAATCAAATGAGTACAAATTAAATATGCTCCACAAATCTAAATTTGAAACACCTTACAAAGGCTGTATATCACTAAGTTGGTATTTTAGGAAGGACAGATTTAAAAAGTATCATGCTACCATCGTGTACTTTGAAGAACTTAAAAATAATGAGTAAAATGGGTATAAATGCATGTTTCTAAGACAGTCAGTCATTTTAGATGGACTTTAACAGTAAAGATAAACTTTTGTTATCAGACCATAAAAACTTTATGTAATAACTACCTAGTTATATGACAATAGTATTTAGTCACTTATTATTATTTTATATAGTTTGTCCAGAACATTTTCAGTTAAGAAAACATGAATATAGTATAATACAAAAATCTGAATAACTCTAAATACCAAAAGAAAAAACAAAGCCGACCATAAAAGAGATACTAGTAAAGTACATTTACATCCATATATACACACAATTATAGTAGATAATACCGTTTACACTAACGAAACTCTCATTAAAAAATAATTCTAAAAATGGGTGTCATTTTGCCTTTCTTTTTTGCAACGTTATCCTTAGATGGCAAGTTTAGGTAGAGAGTAAAATAAAACAGTAAAACAGTTTTAAATATACTGGAAAAACAGATAAAAATAATATCGAAGTAAAACTAAATGGCTGAAATTTCATATTAATTTAGCAAATATGGTAAAAATGTTAGGATAAAGATTATTAACCAAAGCACGTATACATACACCACACATCTTTTTCAAAGCACTTTACAAGCACTTGCTAACTGGATTCACAGAAATACATAGTGGGTCTTGACAGATGATTTGTTCTGCACCTAAAGGTTCCTTTTACAAAGCTAAGCAAGTAACAGTTAAAACCAGGGCTTGAAATTTACATAGGTTGGTACTGTTTTTACTTCTTTATTCTCCCTCTCTAACTCATCTATAAAGACAACACTGTAACTGAACTCACTGGAGTTTGCTAAGCAATGGCAAAAAGGCTCTTTTACTCAGGCATAATGAAGACTGTGTATCAGAGATGAAGTTAGGAACTAGGCAGTCTCAGCAGATTAGTGTGTTGACATGGCAAGCTCCAAGTCCAAAGACCAGACTCTACCTGTGACTTACTGGATAATGATAAGAATAAATCATTTCAGTTTCTGTAAACACTGGAAAAAGCTGTGACAAAGACAGCTAGGTGAAAATTTTTATTCTTAAAAGTCCCAGGGCCGGGCGCGGTGGCTCAAGCCTGTAATCCCAGCACTTTGGGAGGCCGAGGCGGGTGGATCACGAGGTCAAGAGATCGAGACCATCCTGGTCAACATGGTGAAACCCCGTCTCTAATAAAAATACAAAAAAATTAGCTGGGCATGGTGGTGCGTGCCTGTAATCCCAGCTACTCAGGAGGCTGAGGCAGGAGAATTGTCTGAACCCAGGAGGCGGAGGTTGCGGTGAGCCGAGATCGCGCCATTGCACTCCAGCCTGGGTAACATGAGTGAAACTCCGTCTCAAACAAACAAACAAACAAACAAACAAAAAAAGTCCTAATAACTAAAGAGAGATGAGTAACCTTATGACTATAGATGAAACATATCCATTTTATTTTATTTTAATTAATTAAGTTTTTTGAGACAAGGTGTCACTCTGTGGCCCAGGCTGAATTGCAGTGGCATGATCATAGCTCACTTAAAGTCCTGAACTCCTGCATCAGCTAACCTTCCTGCCTCAGCCTCCTGAGTAGCTGGGACTACAGGCCCATGCCAACATGCCCTGTTCATTTTTTTCTTTCCTCTAGAGATGGGGATCTGCTTTGCTGCTCAGGCTCGTCTTAAACGCCTGGCCTCATGCAATCCTCAGGCCTCAGCCTCCCAAAATGCTAGGATTATGGGTTGTGAGCCACCACACTCAGCTCCACATTCATATTTTTGAGCTAAATTCAACTTTAATAAAACTAAGCTCTTTTTCATATTCTTGGCCAGGTACAGTGGCTCATGACTGTAATCCTAGCACTTTGGGAGGCCAAGGCAGGAGGATCACTTGAGCCCAGGAGTTCAAGACCATTATTGTAAAAAATTATTATTATTTAATAAAATTAAGTTCTTTTTCATATTCTTAAATATCAGAAAATTCAATTACATTTTAAATATTATTTAACTATATTCAAGTAACCTACTGAGTCTATAACTAAAAGCTTTGAGAAAGAAAGAGTCCAATTTTGCTGTTGGCATGTTATCAAGGCAACTGTAAAATCCCACCAAGTTTAGTCAAACACCTCTAGTCTAAAATTCATTTTAATTGCCACATTTTCTTTAATATTAGTAATTTACTTAGATGTAGAATATATTTTAGTATAAGAAATGTAATTTTGTGCTTTATATACACTTTACTTGTAAGTTTAAAAAAAAAACCTTTTAGGCCGGGCGCGGTGGCTCATGCCTGTAATCCCAGCACTTTGGGAGGCCGAGGCAGGCAGATCAGGAGGTCAAGAGATCAAAACCATCCTAGCCAACATGGTGAAACCCCCTCTCTACTAAAAAATACAAAAATTAGCTGGGCGTGGTGGTGCACACCTGTAGTCCCAGCTACTCAGGAGGCTGACACAAGAGAATTGCTTGAACCCGGGAGGCGGAGGTTGCAGTGAGCTGAGATTGTGCCACTGCACTCTAGCATGGCACCTGGCGACAGAGCAAGACTGTCTCAAAAGAAAAAAAAACTTTTTAAAAAACGGACAAAAGTCTCTTAGTGAGGAGGAAAGGTTTTTGGTTTTTCTTTTAGCTTATCTAATTATACTTATGTGAAACAATGTAACTACACATTAGCTACACCAATGAAAAGCAATCCTACAATCACTTTTAAAAATCCAATTTCAAAAAGGCTATTGTAAATAAAACAACATAGTTAAGTTTTCCTTGTTATTTATGTATATAAATCAGAACAAAAGAGAAATTTGTTCAATGTATTCAAAAGAAACATGAAATATTTTTAAGGGCAGAAGCTTTATCTCATTAAGAGAGCAAGTCTCACTAATATTTAAAGAACAAGACTTCCTTCCTTACTTTACATTGTAAAATATGAAAACATCATGTACTAAAGTCTACTAAATGTACTTTAGTAAACAGTATGTTCTGTAATTCAGTTCTATTTTGAGATTGTAGACAAATTATTTATATTTTAAAACAATAAGATAAAGTCAACTTTAAAATGAGAAGAAAAACCCAACAATATGTTTAATTAGATTTAGTCATTCCATAATGCATACATATTTCAAAACATGTTGTACATAATAAATATATGCAATTTTTGTCAAATAAATTAATTTTGGGCAGGCACAGTGGCACACACCTGTAATCCTAGCACTTTGGAAGGCTGGGGTGGGTGGATCGCTTGAGCTCAAAAGTTCAAGATCAGCCTGGGCAACATAGCAAAACCCTGTCTCTAAAAAAATACAAAAAAGAGCCAGGCATGGTGATGCATGACTGTAGTCTCAGCTACTTGGAGGTGAGGGGTGTTGAGGCAGGAGGATCACTTGAACACGGGAGGCGGAGGTTGCAGGGTTGCAGTGAGCTGAGATTGCAGCACTGCACTCCAGCCTGGGTGACAGAGTAAGATCCTGTTCAAAAAAAAAAAAAAAAAAAAAGGCTGGGCACAGTGGCTCACACCTGTAATCCCAGCACTTGGGGAGGCCAAGGTAGGCAGATCAGGAGGTTAAGAGATCAAGATCATGCTGGCCAACATGGTGAAACCTCATCTCTACTCAAAATACAAAAATTAGCTGGGCATGGTGGCACACAGCTGTAATCCCAGCTACTCAGGAGGCTGAGGCAGGAGAATTACTTGAACCTGGGAGGCACAGGTTGCAGTGAGCTAAGATCACACCATTGCACTCCAGCCTGGGCCACAGAGCGAGACTCCGTCTCAAAACAAAAAGAAAAATTAATTTTAATAAATAAACCAAAATTTATAACAAACAAAAATACAGATTTCTAAGACAAAAACATCCTCACAATCCAAACAAATGAAAATTTAAGTGCACAGAATTGGTATCACCAAAAGAAAGCTTTCTCTAGCCTTATACTCTGGTAGTCTGAATTTCTGTAAAAAGTGTGACAGAGATTTTGAAAACAAAAATTGCAATAAAAATAGACATATAACCCACAAACTTGAGCTAGGTATAATGATGATAAAAACAAAGATGAATTTAATGTTTAAACAAAATTTGAAAAAATAATTTGAAAAAAATATATAAAGTTAACAGTGAACAAGTGTTCAAAAGATACTCATTACAGAGATATGACAAAAATCTTGCAAAATCCAAAGGTTGAATACATTATGTTCATTTGATTTTTATACACAAGGAACTAGGCAACCATTAGGAGCTAAGCTGACATTTTTAACAGGTGCATATTCATTCTTCTATCACTAACTTAAATTACATCTTCTTTTGTATATCATCATGTTCCTTTATAAAAACAACTGTATTGGACATCTTATATACATATCTCCATACAAGAGACACTAGTCCTCTTATTTCCTTTGGCAAATACTTAGAAGTGGAATTTTTTTTAATAACGAAACTGAGATAATACTTAAAAAATTTTGTAAACCATTTTCTATTTCCTTGTGACATTTAATATTCTTCAAGAAAAAATACAAGAAAAACGTCTAAATTTATCTGAAATTTAAGAATTCTCCCTTTATTTCTTTAATATCCTATACTTAACACAAACACATAGTTAACTTATAACCCAAAGATCAGTATAAATGAGTGCTGATAAAAGTGGGTGAAACCACTTATCAGTATGTAATCTATATGCTTCCATCTTAATGCTGTATTTCACAAAGTAATAATTCAATCATAAAACCTTGTACTTTACTCAAAGGCCTTATCTAAACACATGCATTACGTGTTCCTTCTTAGCTTTCAATCTGTGAAATACCAGTGGGTAGCAAGAGCAACTAAAACACCAACCAATCATTTTGAACTTCGCTATCAACTGCAATGAGGCTTATTTAGCGTGTTGTGGAAATTAAGCAGCATTAAGATTACTAAGTAACAAAGCAACTACTGCTGCTATCATCCCACGGTCTTCTGTGTTTTGCCTTTAAAAGCAAAAATATTAAGGATTATTAAGACAACTCTTCTTCTGTAACTTACTGGAAGAATGAGGTAAGAGGCTAAATGTTTCACATTTGTTTACTAAATTTAATTCTAGAACACAGTGAAATTTGGAGGGAAAATTCTATTTTTAATTTAATCCTAGATTTATGTTTTAAAGGTAACCGGAAACTATTTTGGAGAAATTTTTCTTTAATAAAAAAATTTTTTGAACAAAAGGTTTATTGTTGTTAATTGAGAAAAAATTTGAGGTAGCTAAAGTTAACACTCAAATTATACTGGAAATTCCTTGCTTATTTTTACTAAATTTCTCATAACTTCCAGAAGTCAGGGGCTAAGTTTCCATATGTTAGCTGTAACATTAATAGCATGAAAGTGATTATAACTGTCTGAAATGATGAAAGAAATTTAACCAACTTCTTTTCCTTCCTAGGTAGCCAGTGTTTCTAAATTTTATCTTTTTTATGCTAAAAATTATTTATTCTGTTTTTATTGACTAGTAACAGATTTCAACCTAACTTCTAATGGCATTATATCACAGATTCAAAAAATGATCAATTACAGTAAAGTCAGAATTGGAATTATTTCTTGAGAAAATACAAATATGATATAAAATACAAATTACACCATTAATTCAAATCACAATGAAACAGAGTTTCAAATCTACCAGTCCCTAAACGTATTTAGAACATGAATATATTGAGACTTTCTTCTGTGAAACAGGTTTACTTAGAGATATAGTACAGATCTCATCTAGAGCAAAAGGAATCTTCTTCTATGTTTAATGGTGTTACCAAGTGTAACAGCAACTCCATGTGGACTGTGTACCAATTTCCATTGGAGATGCTGTTACTTTTGATGGCTACCAACTTGCTACAATATAAAAGTATAATAAAGAAAGACAGAAAATTGTGGTCACTTGGAATCTGATTTGATTCTGGCAGAAACAAGATAAGCTTTCAGCCTGTTTTATAAAATTAACAAATGGTTAAGAATTAATATCAATTTTCTTAAATTCAAGTGTTATATCACCAAAAAGATCCAGTAATAGAAGAGGATGAGAGTCATCATTCAGAAATGGTATACAGGAAAATGACCTATGAATTGACAGATAATGTGGCTAAGTTTGTCTGTCATTTCTTTAGGCCAATATTCTGTATGACTGTGCTACTTCAATACCAGAAATCAACTAACACCATGCAACCAATGCATTGGCAGATACACAGAAGAATCTGTAACACTACCACGTAAATGTATTGAGTAAATAAAACATAAATATACCTAATGAAAACTCGTTTGTGTTTTTCTGAGAAAGCTCATATTTATTTCACCTAACTTACTGACCAATCAACTGATGTACCAATTAATTGTCAGGATGAAATTATAGTCAAACCAGTTTGCTATATTTACAAATACATACATATGATCCACCTCAGAGTCCAGAGGGCTATTTCACTGAGGAATCCCCACCCACTTCAATCACTTCAGTAAAATTCCCTAGATATCTTGCTCTCTCATAAATGAAAAAAACTTAGCCGGGCATGGTGGCATGCACCTATAGTCCCAGTTACTCAGGAGGCTGAGACAGGGGAATCACTTGAACCCAGGAGGTGGAGACTGCAGTGAGCAGAGATCGTGCCACTGCACTCCAGCCTGGCCATACAGAAAACTCCGTCTCAAAAAGAAAAAAAACAAAACAAAACAAAAAAATTAGCCAGGTGTAGTGGTGGGTACCTGTAGTCCCACTACTTAGGAGGCAGGGGCCGAAAATCACTTGAACTCAGGAGGCAGAGGTTGCAGTGAGCCAAGATTGCACCACTGCATTCCAGCCTACATGACAGAGCGAGGCTCTGTCTCAAAAAACAAAAAATATCTGTGGCCTGTATTTTCCCGGAACCCTAAGATAAAAAAAAATAAATAAATAAAATAAAATAAATAAATGGTTCCGGGTATCTGTAGCAGGAAAAAGCCTACTTTTCAGTGTACAAGCTTTTCTATTATGAATTATTCACTATGTTATCTATTATCTTTTCAAATTTAAAAAAAAAAATAAGGAAAGAAGAAAGAACTGGGAATATAACGATCAGTGTAATCATGTATATTTAACTATATTATCGTTTCTTGAATTTTAAGTATCCATACAATTACATAATTCCATTTCCACTGAAAAGGAGAGAAGATTCAGAATATGAGAGTGATTCTCTTCATTTATGAAGAAAAATGACGTTTCAGGTTCACCTGCTAAATACTGTCCACCTTTGGATCCAGGATGTTTTAATCCAGCCCAATAAATTCTCATAGAAAAAAATCAGAGCCTTTACTTCTAAGTATCAATATTTATGTAAATCTGGTTTTTAATATTTTAACTATATGAAAGAATCTTTTTGAGTTTATATTTTAGTCCCCCAAAAAGACTATTTTAGCATATTTTATTTTAACATATATAAACAGTTCTCAATTGTCCACATTATTTTTCCATTTTTGAAGAAAAAACAACTCACTCTAAAACACTGAAAAATTTTAGAATGCATTCTACCTGTTGATCAAGTATTCATCCTTTGTCTTATGATGAAACACAGGAATTGGAACACCCCAAGTTCTTTGCCTTGATATACACCAATATGGCCGCCTGTCAATCATGTCAACCATGGCATTCAGTGCTGATCCAGGAATAAATTTCACCTTTTTTAACAATTCCTGCAATTAATTCATAAATAAAGTCTTGTGAGAAAAGTAGAACAAAGATTCTAGACAGTCTAGACAGTGAATTTTCGAAATGCATTTCTTTCTTTTGGATGTTTGTAGCCATCCACATGCCTTTCTTACCTGCTCCTCCCCCCCAAAAAAACCTGAAAAACTAAAAGATTTCAGAGCAAATAAGGCAAAGTAAAAATGAAGCCACAAAGAACTTAATAAATAATATCAGGAGCAGACTTCACCTTTGAACAATGTTACAAAAGATTTTATGCCAATTTCCAATTTACATCAACCCTAGATCAAAACTGGTAATAAAAGCTTTCATAGAAGTATAATACTTCACTAAACTACTGTACAGTTAAAATCAATTCAAACTTGATTTCCACCATTTTTTAAGCATTTTTTAAAATGCTTATAAAATAAATTACTGAACTGGGCGCAGTGGCCCACCGCTGTAATCCCACCACTTTGGGAGGCCGAGGTGGGTAGATCACCTGAGGTCAGGAGTTCAAGACCAGCCTGAGCAATATAGAGAAACCCCATCTTCACCAAAATTAAAAATTAGCCGGGCATGGTGCCACATGCCTGTAATCCCAGCTACTCGGGAGACTGAGGCAGGAGAATCACTTGAACCCATGAGGCAGAGGTTGCGATAAGCTGAAATCACGCCATTGCACTCCAAACTGGGCAACAAGAGTCAAACTCCATCTCAAAAAAAATAAAAATACATAAAATAAATTACTATCGTAAGCTGCCAAAAAAGATCGCAATATACCTAATTTTACATAATATAGTTTACAATGTAGAAAACACTTTCTCAAAATAAGGCCAAGCATGTGGCTCACACCTGTAATCCTAGCATTTTGGGAGGCTGACGTGGGAGTATCACTTAAGCCCAAGAGTTCAAGGTTGCAGTGAGCTATGACCATGGCACTGCACTCCAGCCTAGGCGACAGAGCAAGAGCCTGTCTCTAAAATAAATATCCACCTATAAATAGACAAATGGATAAGTTACTTCCTATCAATAAAGCTGCTTTCCTTCACTCCCACAAAAAGGCTAAAAACTGCTACCATTTGATTTTATTTGTCAATTAGCAAAAGATGAATTGTATAGCAAAAATGTTTATTAATAGTCTCTAAAAAGGTCAAAATGTTAACTTCATTTTAAAAAATCTTTCTATCCATTAATAAAAGCATTGTTACATTTTCAGAGAAGGTTTAAATGGTTTCCTCACTCACCATTTACTACCAGAAGTCCCCTCCCCCAAAACTCTCTGTAGCACCATCTATTGGCAGAATGGCAAAATGCCTATAAATCAATTTGATTAATACTATACTTGGTTTAAAAGTATAAGAAATGTGAATATTGAATAGATACTTGATTTTGCTAAGGAATAACTACTGCTTTTTAAATGTTGTGATAATAGCATGGGAATTATGCTTTAAAGAGTTTATCTTGGGCTCATGCCTGTAATCCTAGCACTTTGAGAGGCTGAAGCAGGCAGACTGCTTTGAGCTCAGGAGTTGAAGACCAACCTAGGCAACCTGACGAAACCCTCTCTCTACAAAAAATACAAAAATTAGCCAGGCGTGGTAGCACACACCTGTAGTCCCAGCTACTCAGGAGGCTGAGGTAAGAGGATCGTTTGAGCCTGGGAGGTGGAGGTTTCAGTGAGCTGAGATCACACCACTGCACTCCAGCCTGGGTGACAGAGTGAGACCCTACTTAAAAAAATAAAATAAAATAAAGCCTGGAGTTTGCTTCAAAATAATACAATTGGTAAGGGGTAAAAAGTGGGTGGTGGAAGAAATGTAGATAAAAACAAAATTGGCCGGGCGCTGTGGCTCACACCTGTAATCCCAGCACTTTATGGGCAGATCACAAGGTCTGGAGTTCGAGACCAGCCTGGCCAACATGGTGAAACCCCATCTCTACTAAAAACACAAAAATTAGCCGGGCATGGTGGCACGCGCCTGTAGTCCCAGCTACTTGGGAGGCTGAGGCAGGAGAATTGCTTCAACCCAGCAGGAGGAAGTTGCAGTGAGCAGAGATCATGGCACTGCACTCCAGCCTGGCAACAGGGCAAGACTCCATTTCAAAACAAAATAAAACAAAAACAAAATTAACCAAAAGCTCATTATTGTTGAAACTGAGTGACTGGACTACGACAATACATTATCCTATTCTCACTGCTTCTGCAAAGAACAATTTTTTTTTTTTTTTTTTTTTTTTT
>NW_022436962.1:22726468-22752405 GCF_009761245.1 Sapajus apella | reverse complement strand
TTTTTTTTTTTTTTTTTTTTTTTTTTGAGACGGGGTTTCACCATGTTGGCCAGGATGGTCTTGATCTCTTGGCCTCATGATCCGCCTGCCTCAGCCTCCCAAAGTGCTAGGACCACAGGCATGAGCCACCATGCCTGGCCACAACAAATTTTAACTTTACGAAAAATTAAAAAAAAAAAAAAAAAAAAAAAACTGGGCTAAAATATATTGCATCAGACTTAGACGTTCTACAACCAAAAATCGATGCAGAGCTGCAATTTACAAATCTGCAATTTACAAATTTTAACATTGACAAATAAGGAAGAGAGGTTTTAAATGAAGAAAAAAACCAAAACATACTATATATTACCGTTGTCCGCATTATACAAGTATAGAAAATATAAACTGCTATAAATAGCTTTGGCAAGGACCCCAAATTGCCAGGCCAATAAATAAACCAGCTTAATACAGTAGTATTTTCAAACTGTAAAGCAAAATATCTATATATTCAACCTGGTTAACATATATATATATATGTATATATATATATACGTATATGTATATGTGTGTGTGTATGTGTGTGTGTGTTATTTATTTATTATTTTTTAATTAGACTTTAAGGTCTGGGGTACATGTGCCGATCTTGCAGGACTGTTACACACGCCATGGTGGTTTGCCACCTCCATCCCCCGTCACCTACATTAGGTATTTCTCCTAATGTTATCCCTCCCCAATCTCCCATCCCCTGCTATCCCTCCCCTAGACTCCCAGCCCCCAACAGACCCCAGTGTGTGATGTTCTCCTCCCTGTGTCCATGTGTTCTCATTGTTCAACACCCACCTATGAGTAAGAACACAGTGTTTGGTTTTCTGTTCCTGTGTCAGCTTGCTGAGAATGATGGTTTCCAGATTCATCCATGTCCCTGCAAAGGACATGAACTCACCCCCTTTTATGGCTGCATAGTATTCCATGGTATATATATCCCACATGTTCTTTATCTAGTCTATCATTGATGGGCATTTGGGTTAGTTCCAAGTCTTTGCTATTGTAAACAGCGCCACAATGAACATACATGTGAATATGTCTTTAAAGAACGATTTATAATCCTTTGGGTATATACCCAGTAATGGGATTGCTGGGTCAAATCGTATTTCTATTTCTAGATCCTTTAGGAATCACTACACTGTCTTCCACATGGTTGAAGACATTTATACTCCCACCAACAGTAAAAGCGTTCCTATTTCTCCAAACACATATATATTTAAGCTTTCATTAAATAGAATCAAGTTGTGAGAGATGTTTACATGCACCCATATAGAAAGATATATATTAAATGAAAGGGCTCAAATATATATGTAGTATTTAGAACACTAGTAATATTTGTTAACTAAAAGAAACAACTTTGTATATTATTACTTTTACTTTCTTTATTTTATTTTTTATCACAATTCCAGGATTGAGACTGAGATAAGGCGTATCAAGCACTTTGCACATTCCCTGACATATAGTAAGCACTAATTTTAGCACCGGTTGTCATTATCTCTGTCATTGCCATCTCGGGAATTGCTCCACCCCGTCCCCTCCCCTTGGCAGGAAGTTGCCAACCTTCCACTGCCTCTGCCCACCCACCTTCTCCAGGTTGTCCTGAAATTCCACCAGTTTTACCCTTCACTACCTCCGAGACCACAGTCTGGAACTGGTTTCCTTGCCTTCTGTCTCAACTTTTACTTTTTAATATGCTTCCTTTGTAACTATAACAGTAACTTTTTAAATTAATTGCAATTCCAAACTCAAGGAAGCGAAGGGTTTAAAAAAGTTTTACTGAATGCTTATTATGTATTAGACCATATTCTGGAAACTTGTATTCCCTTACTCTATAAGATAGGCATTATCATCACTTTATATAGATGAGAAAACAGAGGCTGCAGCAGGTTAAACTAGGACATAGTTCTGTCCAAATTCTATGCAACTTTGACTACACTGAGCAAGAAAGTCTATCTACTAACAGTGTGATCTGGACAAATCACTTAACCTTTTTATGCCACATTTCCCACACATGTGTAATGAAAAAAATGGAAGTCCAAGGTCCTTCCAGATCTAAATTTCTACAATTTTATGAAACTAAATCATAATAGCAACAATGCTTTCCACTTCCGACACCCCACCTCAACCTCATATGCAGCCCTTTTACACTGAGGGAATGATACACCCAAACTCTTATACTAGGATGCTTTTTATACCTTGGCTGTAGTCTTAATATCCGAGATGTTTATAAACCACTGCTTGCTGGCACGAATAACCACTGGTTTCTTAGTCCTCCAGTCATAGGGATAGCTGTGTACCAATTTTTCTTCCTTCAACAAATTCTTTGCAGTCTGAAGCATCTTTATAACTTAAAAAAAAAAAAAAAAAAAAAAAAAAAAACAAATTATATCACACATAATTTAAAAGAACTATGAAAATCCTAATAATGCTCTAAACTTCCAGAAAGTACTAAATCTGCAGCAATAGGTGTCAATATGAGTAGTCACCTTGGGCCGTGTGTGGTGGCTTGTGCCTGTAACCCCAGCACTTTGGGAGGCCAAGGTGGGTGGATCACGAGGTCAGGAGATCAGGACCATCCTGGC
This sequence comes from Sapajus apella, assembly GCF_009761245.1. Lineage (NCBI taxonomy): Eukaryota > Metazoa > Chordata > Mammalia > Primates > Cebidae > Sapajus > Sapajus apella. The sequence goes on along the minus strand of NW_022436962.1, from coordinate 22,749,799 downwards.
CAACATGGTGAAACCCCATCTCTACTAAAAATACAAAAATTACAAAAATTAGCTGGGCATGGTGGTGTGCACGCCTGTAGTCCCAGCTACTTCGGAGGCTGAGGCAGGAGAACTGCTTGAACCCAGGAGGCGGAGGTTGCAGTGAGCCGAGATCGCATCACTGTACTCTAGCCTGGGTGACAGAGTGAGACTCTGTCTCAAAAAGAAAAAAAGAGTAGTCACCTTGGCCAGGCATGGTGGCTCATGCCTATATCCCAGCACTTTGAGAGGCAGAGGCAGGAGGATCACTTGAGGTCAGGAATTCAAGACCAGCCTGCTGTGCATGGTGAAACCCCATCTCTACTAAAAATACAAAAGAATTAGCAGGGCGTAGTGCCATGCGCCTGTAATCCCAGCTACCTGGGAGGCTAAGGTGGGAGAATCATTTGAACCCGGGAGGCAGAGGCTACAATGAACTGAGATCGTGCCACTGCACTCCAGCCTGGGCAACAAAGCAAGACTCCATCTCACGCACACACAAAAAAGTAGTCACCTTTCAGGTATCAAAGGCGTGCTCTGGGCATCTCCTGGCAAAAAAAAAGCAGGAACTGTAAAATCTTAATCAGACTCCAAATTATGCCACTTTCACCTCTTTCTGCATCAAAGAAAAGATGAACAGATTCTATCTAGAATTCTAGATTTGAAATTTAGTCATAATCTTTCATGCCATGAATCTTAAAATGGTCTCCAGGTAATCTGGAAAAAAACAGGAGTAATAGGTTGAACTGTGTCCCTAAGAAGATCTAACCCCCAACCCCAGTGAATGTGACCTCACATAGAAATCAGGTTTCTGCAGATGTAATCAAGTTGAGGTCACACTGCATTAGAAAGGACCCTAAATCAAGTTTCAGTGAGGTCACACCGCATTAGGGAGCACTGGTGTTCTTAAAATGAAGAGGATACAAAGAAGATTGGTTTTGCCACTGATTTAGCCATGTGAAATTCATTTCAATATCCTTTTCTGGGTTTGAAGCTGCTGTCTCTAAAAGTGCCATCTCATTGTGCTCAGTATCAGTCAATACTAGAGAAATCTTACTCAGTCAATACTAGAGAAATCTTGAACAGCTTATGTACAAAACTTTTAAATTTTTATATTATTTTGAGCATCTTTGCTTCTTTGTGGCACCCTGGCCACTGAATCTGACAGTGATAACCCTCTACAGTCTGTGGACTGGCAGGTTTTTTTGGTGTTTGTTTGTTTTCGGGATGGAGTCTCGCTCTGTTGCCCAGGCTGGAGGGCAGTGGTGTGGTCTCAGCTCACTGCAACCTCTACCTCCCGGGTTCAAGTGATTCCTGCCTCAGCCTCCCATGTAGCTAGGATTATAGGCGCATGCCACCACACCTGGCTAATTTTTTGTATTTTAGTAGAGATGGGGTTTCACCAAGTTAGCCAGGCTGGTCTCGAACTCCTGACCTCACGATCCATCCACCTTGGCCTCCCAAAGTGCTGGGATTACAGGCATGAGCCAACACGTCCACTTAGGCTGGCAGTTTGCTGATCTTTTAAAGTTTCTTTCCCTACCCAATCTCCACTTTCTGGTAAAGTTTCTGTAAGGTCTGTCAGGCGTACATCCTGCAGCTTACTGGCTTAAATGTACTCTCCTTTGATGTAGACTCATGTAGGCTGATTGGGAGAAACAGAAATCAATAGTGCAACTGTTTTGATACTAAATACTGACAAGTGTCTTCTTGAAATAAAGAACAAGTCCCTCCAATTAAAAAAAAAAAAAAAAAAAAAAAGAGGATTCACAGAGAGACATATAAGACCTAAAGAAGGTAGCCAGGTGCAGTGGCTCACGCCTGTAATCCCAACACTCTGATAGGCCTAGGAACATGGACCATTTGAGGCCAGGACTTCAAGACCAGCGTGGCCAACATGGTGAAACCCCATCTCTACTAAAAATAAAAAATTGAAAAATTGTGGCTTGACACAGTAGGGTCTCATGTCTGTAATCCCAGCACTTTGAGAGGCTGAGGCGGGCAGATCACCTGAGGTCAGGAGTTCAAGACCAACCTTATCAGCATAGCGAAACCCCATCTCTACTAAAAATACAAAAATTAGCCAGGAGTGGTGGTGTGTGCCTGTAATCCCAGCTACTTGGGAGGCTGAGGCAAGAGAACTCCAGCCTGGGCCACAGAGTGAGACTCTGTCTCAAAAAATAAAAATAAAATAAAATAAATTTAGCTGGGTGTGACGATGTGTGCCTGTAATCCCAGCTGCTCAGGAAGCTAAGGCACAAGAATCACTTGAACCTAGGACATGGAGGTGGCAGTGAGCTAAGAGCATGCCACTCCACACCAGCCTGGGTGAAGAAGTGGGACTCTGTCTCGCAAAAACAAGTAAGATCTAAAGAAGGCCATGTGACGAGAAAGGCAGAGAGTGGAATAACGCAGTTATAAACCAAGGCATGTCAAGGATTTCCAGGAGCCACCAAAAGCTAGAAAGAGGCAAGAAAGAATAAATTTATGTTGTTTTGAACCACCAAGTTTATGGTGATTTTTTCCAGTAGCCCTAGAAAAGTAATATATCAGGTCTAATTAGCCTTAGTCTTAATGTGGGCAAAGAAAGGTTTTCATAGCACATGGTCTCTGAATCTGTAAAGAAAGACAGACAATTCAAGACTGAAGGATTCTCAAGATCCTAATACATAAACCATGCTAAATGGGTCAGTTATTTACAAGGGTTAAACAGTGAATGCGGAATGTGTAATTTACAGTCAACATCCAGCCCTGATCTTGATTTTATCCTTCTACAAAAGTAATACTGCTGATTATTATCTCCATAGCCCTAAAATAACTTCACTCCCTGTTACTGCCCTGACTTGCTTGAACAGAGCAACTTCAGAGCAAAAGATAAAAAAGTGTACCAAACTCCATTTCAAAACATGTGGCGAAACAAGATATATTTTTAGTTTTTTGTTTCTGTTAAAGTATAAGAAGGGAAAATAGGTAGCAAAGGCTACTGCTAGCTGCTTTTCAGAAAACATACATGGTATCAACAGATGCAATGCTCACCCACATCAGTTCCCTCTTCGAGGACAGCCTTGTTTTGAAGTTCAGGACCTGCGACATCTGTGAAAACTCCATCTTCGTCCACTAAACAATCCTATAAAGTATCATTTTGAACAATTAAAATATCAAGACATTTTCTCTTATGATGATCTGGCAAAACAATATATGTAAAACATATAGCCTAGTCCCTCTCTACATTGAAACCCTAGTTACTTGGCTGGGAGCAGGGCTCATTGCCTGTAATCCCAGTACTGTGGGAGGTTGAGGCAGGCGGATCACTTGAGGTCAGGAGGTCGAGACCAGCTTGGCCAACATGGCAAAACCCCACTTCCACTAAAAATACAAATACAAAATTAGCCAGGCATGGTGGCATACACCTGTAGTCCCAGCTACTTGGGAGCCTGAGACAGGAGAATCACCTGAACCCTGGAGATAGAGGTGGCAGTGAGCCGAGATGGTGCCACTGCACTCTAGTCTAAGACACAGAGTAAGACTCCATCTCAAAAAAAAAAAAAAAAAAGAAATAAGAATGTGTGAATTTTATACATTTAAATCACCAAAGGCAAAATGTGTTATTGAAGCATATACATAAACTTAAGTAACAAAATATAGTAAAACATCTTTGAATGGTCTCTATTATTTCTAAATCTATGGCAATGTACACAGTTGTTCCCTTTCAGACTCACCTTTTAACTAAATGGAAATACTTGCTAAGTAACTGAAGTGTGTAAGGTAAGTGTAGAAAGGACTGTTTAGCTAAAACAAACACACCTTTTCAGGGAGTAAAAGTAATTTGTCTATGTGACTTAATCCTAGAAAGAAAATATTTTAGAAGTGCCTCATAATATATATTCTTCAATTCTAACGTGCAAATTTTTTCCTGATTCTTGGAAATATTTTTCAATTAGTATGAATTTTTGAAACTTTGGAGTACTACACAACCCTAAGCATGGCACAATTATATGACAAAAGTCATCATTTTTTAAAAATAAAGATGTTGGTTAGAATTTATCATTTCCTTTCATTAAGATGAATTAAAAATGAAAAAAGAAGAACAGTACCGTGGGCAGGTTGTGCTGGGACGCTACACTGTAATCTTCCATACCATGAGCTGGGGCTGTGTGAACCAATCCTGTTCCTTTTGCCATGGTCACATGATTTGCAGGTAAAAGAGGAGAGGCTTTATCAGGAATTAATGGATGACTACAAGTACCATTTTCCAAATCTACACCTGTGGGGAAAGAAAACCACTATTAAGTTTCATTTTATATGGCGAATCTATCTCCTTAAGCTTAACAATAGAATATGAGGTTAAATGTGCAGAATCTAGAACAAGACTGGCTAGGCTCAAATTTCACCTTCCCCTTTAACTTGTCCTGTGACCTTCTGGAATCTATAAAATGCAGATAATTCTGATTCCCATCTCAGAGGGTTGCTGTGAGAATAAACAAGTTAATGTAGTTTCTGTGTTTTGATACTTACTGTATCTACCACTTAATATTCTCTTCCTCACCGCCCTCCCAAAAAGATCTCTAAGTAATCAATTAAAAATAATTCACTTTTTTCTGGAAAGAAAACCTACCCCATATGAATTACTTAATTCTTCAAAATTTCTACTACTTCAATAAGTAGAAAGCTACATGACACCAGCTTATTTTGACAGGGATAAGGAATATATATATAATCCTCCACAATGTGGTGACTCAAATAGGAACTCAATAATTATCTGATACTAAGAATTTGAAACAATTATGTTATATAGACAAAAGACCTTTAAATTCAACCTTAAAACTTTCAAACACCTTATGATTTTTAGCTTCTATGATAACATGTAACTTGACAATGAATTCTTTTTTTTTTTTTTTTTTTTTGAGACGGAGTTTAACTGTTGTTGCCAAGGCTGGAGTGTAATGGCACAATCTCGGCTCACCGCAACCTCCGCCTCCTGGGTTCAAGCAATTCTCTGGCCTCAGCCTCCCGAGTAGCTGGGACTACAGGCATGCACCATCATGCCCAGCTAATTTTTGTATTTTTAGTAGAGACGAGGTTTCACCTTGTTGACCAGGATGGTCTCGATCTCTTGACCTCGTGATCCACCCGCCTCGGCCTCCCAAAGTGCTGGGATTACAGGCTTGAGCCACCGCGCCCGGCCTGACAATGAATTCTTTAATAGCCTTTGCATTTAAAAAAGAGGCAGGGGGCTGGGTGCAATAGCTTATGTCTGTAATTGCATTCAGGAAGACTGCTTGAGCCCAAGAGTTTGAGACAAGTCTGGGCAACACAGCGAGATCCAATCTCTATTTAAAAAAACAAAAAACAAAAAACGGGAGAGTACAAAGTAAATTATTATTTTGGTTTTTATTTTTATTATCCTATTGCACCAAAGAGGATCAAATCATCTAAAAATTCTTAAGCTCCTTTCCTCTCTTTGACATAAAAATCTTTTTAGTTTTGTTAAGGTTGTTTAAACTTCTCATTGGCTTGTATCTGAACGGATTAATTTGGAGGCTTTCCTATTTAGCTAGGCAGTCTTTCTAGGCAATTTTTGTACCTTTATTTATATGATGGAATTTTTTTTTTTAATCATACCTAAGGATAAAAGATAATTTTAGGCCAGGCGTGGTGGCTTACATCTATAATCCTAGCACTTTGGGAGGCAGAGGCAGGAGGAACACTTGAGCTCAGGAGTTCAAGACCTGCCTGGGCAACGTAGTAAGACCTCATCTCTTTAAAAAAATTAAAATAAAATAAAATTCTAGGCATAGTGGCTCATGTCTGTAATCCCAGCACTTTTAAAGACCAAGGTAGGAGGATCACTTGAGGCCAAGAGTTCAAGACCAGCCTGGGTGATGTAGCAAGACCCCATCTCTACCAAAAAAAAATAAAAATTAGCCCAGCATGGTGGCACACACTTGTGGTCCCAGCTATTCAAGAGGCTGAGGCAGGAAGATCACTTGAGCTTAGGATCCAGAGGCTGCAGTGAGCCAAGATGGCACCATCACACTCCAGCCTGGGTGACAGAGCAAGACCACGTCTCAAAAAAAAAAGACCAAAAAATAGTTAATTTTAAACTTCCCGAGACTTCCATAATTATATTTCAAAACCTCAAAAGTCACTACCTCAAAAGTCCCAAATTATACCTCACAAAGAATTCTTCTGGGCCAGGCAGAGTGCTCACAGCCTGTAATCCCAGCACTTTGGCAGGCCAAGGCGGGCAGATCACTTGAGCCCAGGAATTCCAGACCAGCCTGGGCTATACAATAAGAACTTGTCTCTACAAAATATTTTTTCAAAATTAGCTAGGTGTGGTGGCACGTGCCTATAGTCCCAGCTACTTGGGTGGCCAGGGTGGGAGGATCACCTGAGCCCAGGAGTTTGAAGCCACAATGAGCTGACTGGCCCACTGCATTCCAGCATGGGCAACAGAATGAGACCCTGTCTGTTTAAAAAATAAAATAAAGGCCAGACACGGTGGCTCATACCTATAATCCCAACACTTTGGGAGGCCAAGGCAGGCAGATCACCTGAGGTCACGAGTTCAAGACCAGCCTGACCAACATGGAGAAACCCTGTTTTGACTAAAAATACAAAATTAGCCAAGAATGGTGGTGCATGCCTGTAATCCCAGCTACTCGGAACCCGTGAGACAGAGGTTGCAGTGAGCTGAGACTGCACCAATGCACTCCAGCCTGGGCAACAAGAGTGAAACTCTGTCTCAAAAAAAATAATAAAATAACATAAAATTCCTTTGATAGAAAAACTGCTTTTTGATAATTATCAGAATTTATTCAATCTCTATTAAAATTATATGCCAAAAAATGAATACATTCATTTCCTTTCTTGTCCCTTTTTATAAAACAGATAAAAACAATTTTAAAAATTAATTTTGCATAAAATGTTACCAAGTAACTATTGGCTATTGCAAGCAATTTTTTTATCTGTTGTACATTTATTAATATTCATATTTTTCTATACTCCTATCATGCTTAATGTATATTCTCCTTTAGTGTAATCCATGTAAAATGTATTCTAGAAAGGTAAAGGCCCTAACTGTTTCAATTCACAATGGGCACTGCTCATCAAAATAGTAAATTCAAGTCAGCCCAGTATTTTGATGACTATGTTGTCAGATATCTAAAAGTCTTCACCTGAAAATGTTGAAATAGTCTCAAACGTTGTTTCCAAAGTAGAAGCAACAGATGCTACTTTATCTGCAGCCAGTATGTAGAGGTCTCCAGACCTGGAACATTTCACAACAGCATACCTAACATAAAATTTTAGGAAAGAATTACCAATCATGAAACAGGAAAAGACACAGATATCATTTTAATTTTTAAATATCGTTTTAGAAAAACTAACTTCAAGATCAAACTGTACTATTTTCAAAAGACTTCATAACATATATGCCTATTTCATTTTCCTCAAAAGCTGGATAAGGTCTTAAAAAGGATCATCTAAAGGTTAATAAAATCTATATGAACATAACAACTAAGATATAATTCATTAAATTTTAAAATAATAAAGAAGATAAAATAAATTCAAAATAATGGTAATGACGGAATAGATTCAATTTGTGGCTAAAATAAAAAATGCAATAATATACCCACTTCGATTCTGGCTTATAGCAAACAGCTTGATTGGCTGGAATTGTCCAAGGCTGTGTGGTCCAGACCAAAAAACTAACAGGAGATGAACCATCTGTGAAAATAAAATTGTAAATATGTTAGCAAATGGGATAATTCTATAACTTTAGTACACTCAAGCTATGAATAAATCTTACCTATAAGAGATGCCAATTTAGGAGAAGGTTTTAAGAGAGGAAATTTTACATATATGGAACGACTGACATGCTCAGGATTATATTCAAGTTCTGCTTCAGCCAATGCAGTCCTAAGGTTTAGAAATATTAAACATTAATATGTGGAAGCCCCACAAATTTCTCCCTTTTAATGATCAAAAAATGCATATATACCTAGATGAGGGAGACCAAAACACAGGTTTATAAGATCGATAAACCAAGCCCTATAAAAGACAAAATATTATGTTAAAGGTAGGATTTTGTAACACATACTTCAACCTACTCAAAGAAGAAAAAATATCTCTTTACCTTTTCATACATTTGGTAAAAAGTTCTCAACTGTTTGGCTTCATACTTCCCATCAAATGTAAAGTAGCAATTATTCCAATCTGCCATTATTCCCCAACGTATAAATGCTAATTTCTGTTTCTCAATGGCTGCTTTAGCAAATGATCTAGCTAAAAAAAAAAAAAAAAAAGAAAAGAAAAGAAAAAAAAGCTTCTGAACACCAATGAATTTGAACTCTTATAAACATGGTTTAGCATGTATCTCTCTAAATACAAATGCTACAGACAGTTTAGAATATAAGATTTTTTTTTTTTTTTTGAGAGGGGGTCAAGCTTTGCTGCCTAGGCTGCACTGCAATGGCATGATCTCAGCTCACTGCAACCTCTACCACCCAGGTTCAAGCAATTCTCGTGCCTCAGCCTCTGCAGTAGCTGGGACTACAGGCATGCATCACCACGCCCGGCTAATTTTTTCGGTATTTTTAGTAGAGATGGGGTTTCGCCATGTTGGTCAGGCTGATCTTGAACTCCTGACCTCAGGCAATCCGTCCACCTTGGCCTCCCAAAGTGCTAGGATTACAGGTGTGAGCCACTGCACCCAGCTTATAAAATTTTGTAATAGAAAAATAATATGAAGGTCAACAGTGTTCAGGAGATACCTACAACAAATTCTAAAATTAACTGGAATTGCAAAAGTTAAAATGTTATTACTGTCTTCTGTATTTTCCAGACTTTATACAATGACCTCACATTTAGGAAAAATAAACTAGAAAAATTATTCCTTATTATTTCTTAATTTAAGAAAAGGTCAGATAAAAATTTTCATTTCATTATACACAAAAAATTAATCAGAATATCAAATCTAAGCCAATGATAATATGTTTCACAAGAAAGTAAAAAAACCTTCATAATTATATCCAAATATACAAAGTATAACATATAAGAAAAAGCAAGCCCTCCCTGGCCCAGTGTACAAAGAAAAAAGATTAAATAAGAGAATAATGTAAAATATACGTATTTTAGAATTTACTCGTCTTAACCCCAGAAATAAGTCGGCAAGCCCCCTTGCGGAAAGTTTAAAAAAAAAAAAAAAAATCACAAAAAAAGATTGTATAAAATATGAACATTGAGAAACTGAGAATGCAATTAAAAATGCTCACAAAGTCTTTCCTTCAATATCCAAACATAGGCCGGGCGTGGTGGCTCACGCCTGTAATCCCAGCGCTTTGGGAAGCCAAGGCGGACAGATCACCTGAGGTCAGGACTTCAAGACCAGCCTGGCCAACATGGAGAAATTCCACCTCTACTAAAAATACAAAAATTAGCCAGGCATGGTGGCACATGCCTGTAATCCCAACTACTTGGGAAGATGAGGCAGGAGAATCCCTTAAACCCGGGAGGCAGAGGTTGCCGTCAGCCAAGATCGTGCCATTGAACTGCAGCCAGGGCAACAACTCCATCTCAGAAGTTCTTATAAAAATCAATAAAATAAACCTGAATTTTCTGTGACAGAAAGGCATTTCCAATAAATCTCATTATACCCAAACCAAACCAAAACAAAAGGTTCCTTTGGTAAAGCTCTGACTTTTCCAAGGAACCTGTTTACAAATATCATTTTAAAATAGAAATAGACATTATTTTACCTTTCTCTCGAATTTCTATAGCTGAAAGATTCTGAGCTTCTCCACCAAGTTCTGATAATACTTTTACTTCAATGGGCAACCCATGACAATCCCAGCCGGGCACAAAATGTATTTTGGAACCAGTCATCATATGGAATCGATTGGCTATGTCTTTCAAAATCTGCAAAGATAAAATTATAATTATCATTCATACATAAAACATTTGGCCTACAATTTAGATTTTTTTAAATTTAATCCCATTTTAAAAACTGCAATTTGAAAAAGAAATATATAAACTAACTTTTATTAAAAACTATTAACACAAATAGCCTAATATTATTTATATTGAGCTAAGAAGTATGATCGGATCATTGCAGAACTTACAGTGTACTCAGAGAATGGAATATTATGGTTAACTCTGTCATTGACAAAACCCTTACTAATACAGTAGACCTCTTCGTTAGGTATAGTTTTAGAACTAATTTACCTTTTTAAGTTCATTTTAAATACTAGAGGGCAGCAGAGCCTTTTAAAAAATGTATCACCATAGTAGAATGGGGGAATCAAAGGCAAAGACTAGACTTGGCTCCAAAAGCTCAATTTCCCTCTTCCCAAGAGGAAACAGTGCACTGACCACTAGCCCAGTAGTCCAGAAAACAATTTCCTCCTTTCCATACCTATCAAAAGTCAAAAAGATATTATGTTCTTCTCCCATCTCTTGCCCTCTTTAAAAACTCTAATTTCAAACTGTTTACTAGTGAACATGAAGGAGCCTTGTAGTCTGAGTGGTTGTCACATTAAAAAAAAATTATCAGAGGCTGGGTGTGGTGGCTCACGCCTGTAATCCCAGCACTTTGGGAGGCCAAGGTGGGCAGATCACAAGGTCAGGAGATCGAGACCAGCCTGGCCAACATGGTAAAATCCCACCTCTACTAAAAATAGAAAAATTAGCTGAGCATGGTAGCATGCGCCTGTAATCTCAGCTACCTGGGAGGCTGAGGCAGGAGAATCACATGAACCCAGGAGTTGGAGGTTGCAGTAAGCCAAGATAGTGCCACTGCACTCCAGCCTGGGAGACAGAGTGAGACTCCATCTCAGGAAAAAAAAAAAATTATCTAGCTATATATACCTAAGATTGGTATACTTTACTCTGGGTAATTATTTAAATCAATCGTCATATAAATAACCTCCTTTCTACTTATCTCTTTGGCAATTGTCTATTTATTATCTGTCTCTTCTCTGTAAAACATAAGCTCCATGAGCTCAGAGAGCCCATCTTTCCTCTTCACCCATGAATTCCAGCATTTCAAATAGTTTCTGGCACTATTCTGTAAATATTTATCAAATACATGAATGCATGCATTCATCATATATACTCTAAGCCATGGTATCTTATACAGTAGCCACTGGCCACTGTATTTTTGGTGCTAGTCCAAATTCAGACGTGATTTAAATTATGAAATATATACCCAATTTCAAACATGTGTTATGAAAAAAATGTGATATATCTCAAAAAATTTTTTTATTATTATACTTTAAGTTCTGGGGTACACGTGCAGAACGTGCAGGTTTGTTACATAGGTATACCCGTATCACGGTGGTTTGCTGCACCCATCAACCTGTCATCTACATTAGGTATTTCTCCTAATGCTATCCCTTCCCTAGACCCCCACCCCACGACAGACCCTGGTGTGTGATGTTCCCCTCACTGTGTCCACATGTTCTCACTGTTCAACTCCCACTTATGAGTGAGAACATGTAGTGTTTGGTTTTCTGTTCTTGCGTTAGTTTGCTGAGAATGATAGTTTTCAGCTACATCCATGTCCCTGCAAAGGAGACATGAACATGCATATTTCTATCATGTGTCAACAAAACAAAAAATGTAATAAACCATATCTTGGGTCATAAAAATAAAACTCAACAAATTTAAAAGAACTGGAATCAGGCTGGGCGCAGTGGCTTACGCCTATAATCCCAACACAAGGCAGGCAGATCATGAGGTCAGGAGTTCAAGACCAGCCTGGCCAATATAGTGAAACCCCATCTCTACTAAAAATACAAAAAATGGGCCAGGCGTGGTGGCTCACGCTTGTAATCCCAGCATTTTGGGAGGCCGAAACAGGTGGATCACCTGAGGTCACAAGCTTGAGACCAGCCTGACCAACATGGAGAAACCCCTAAAACTACTAACCTACAAAACTAAAACTACAAAATTAGCTGGGCATAGTGGCACATGCCTGTAATCCCAGCTACTTGGAAGGCTGAGGCAGGAGAATAGCTTACACTTGGGAGGCAGAGGTTGCAGTGAGCCCGAGATTGCGCTAATGCACTCCAGCCTGAGCATCAAGAGCAAAAAAAAAAAAAAAAAAATTAGCCAGGCATGGTGGTGAGTGCCTGTAATCCCAGCTAGTCAGGAGGCTAAAGCAGGAAAATCGCTTGAACCCAGCAGGCGGAGGTTGCAGCAAGCCAACATCCTGCCATTACACTCCAGCCTGGGCAACAGTTCAAGACTCCATCTCAAAAAAAAATAGAACTGAAATCATAGAATATGCTCTTCTTCCATAATGGATTAAAATGAATAAGGGAAGGATAACAGAAAGATCTTCAAACACTTAAGAACTAAACAAGACACACATGAGGCCAGGCACAGTGGCTCACACCTGTAATCTCAAAATTTGGGATGTCAAGGGCAAGAGGATGACTTGAGGCCAGAAGTTTGAAACCAGCCTGGCTAATATAGCAAGAATTTGTCTCTACAAAAAATAAAAAAAGTAAATAAAAACTATAAACAGCACACATGTAAAAATTTCATGAATCAGAAAGGAATTTTCAAGGAAAATTTTTGTTGTACTTGTTGAAACACGGTCTCACTCTTGCCTGTAGGGGGGAGACCCCGTAAGTGCCTAGGCAGGAGCCAGAAGCCTCAGCCTATTTCCATATAAATAATGAAGAAGAAAGTAACTAGAAATATAATCGTAGTAGTTATTAGCTATTCACAGGTGATCTTAGTTACTCATAGTACTAATTCTTTTATTAATACCTCTTAGGTCGGAAGCAAACCTGGGGTGATATTGTGAAAGAAATGACCCTAAAGCAAGATGCTTTAAGCCCTCTGTCACGCTGGCCTGCGTAAGGGCTGCTGGAGGGCGTCTCAGCTGTGCCGCTGCGCCAGTGCTGGGAAAGTGCCCACTGTTTAGCCAGCTAGGGAAGGAGATGTCCAAGATGACCAAGACATCTTCTTCCTCGGGGGGGTTAGGAGAAAACTCCTCCAAGCTCTTGTGGTAGGCCTGACACTGTCAGGTAGGCCCCAGGCATCCAGGGACTTAAATGTCTCTATGTGATACTGTGCTTCAGTGGTCATGTTCCATGTCCACTCTCATGTTCCACTTCTCTACCTGGTTCCTTTTTCCTCAGAAGAAATAATCAGTAAAAGTAACGTAAATCTTAATGTCTTTATTCTTTCTTAACAAGTACAGAAAAAGTGCTGACACATTATGTTCCTTACCTCATCTTGGCAACCTGAAAGCCTTGGGCCCCCGCCTATATGACACGTGATGTACCTGACCCTATCACTGACCACCAGTGCCATGCCCTACCTACCCGCCCCCAGCTTTGTACTCAATAAAAGCCAGAGCGTCCAGGCACTCGGGGCCACTGCTGGACTCCGCGCTTTGGTTGGCAGTGGACCCCCGGTCCCAATCTCTCTTTTCTCTGTCTCTGTGTCTTGTGTCTTTTATTTCTACAATTTCTTGTCTCCACACCAGCAGAGAGGGCCTCACAGAACCCTGTAGGGCTGGACCTTGCAGTCTCCCAAGCTGGAGTACAGTGGTGCGATCATGGCTCATTGCCACTTTTGACCTCCCAGGCTCAAGTGATTCTCCAACCTCAGCTTCCCAAGTAGCTGAGACTAGAGGCGCATGCCACCATGTCCAGCTAATTTTTGTTTTCTTAGCAGATACAGGGTTTCACCATGTGGCCCAGGCTGGTCTGGAACTCCTGGCCTCAAGTGATCCGCCTGCCTTGGCCTCCCAAATTGCTGGGATTCAGGCGTGAGCCACTGCACCTGGCCTCAAGAAAATTTTAAAAACACAATCAACTGAATAAAAATTGAAGTACAACATGTCAAAATTGGTGGGGCACAGCTAAAGGAGTGCTGAAAGGAAAATTTATAGCATTAAAGTGCATACATTAGAAAAGGGATGCCTGTCAATAGCGTAAAATTCCACCTCAAGAAACTAGAAAAAGTGGGGCAAAATGAACCCAAAGCAAGCAAAAATAAGAAAATAAAGATAAAAGCCAGCTGGGCACTGTGGCTCATGCCTGTAATCCCAGCACTCTGGAAGGCCAAGGGGGGTGGATAACTTGAGGTCGGGACTTTGAGACCAGCCTGGCCAACATGGTGAAAACCCATCTCTACTAAAAATACAAAAATTAGCAGGGCGTGGTGGCACACACCTGTAATCCCAGCTACTCAGGAGGCTGAGGCACGAGAATTGCTTGAACCCAGGAGGCAGAAGTTGCAATGAGCCATGATCGCACCACTGCACTCCAGCCCGGGCAACAGAGCAAGACTCTGTCTCAAAAAAAAAAAAAAAAAAAAGGTGAAAGCAGAAATCAGCAAAATTTAAAACAGAAAAAAAAAACAATGAAACAAAGTCTGACTTCAGGAACGATAGCATGAGAAGCCATGTGGCCCTGTTTCCTAGTAAAATTGGTAAAAATTATTTTTAAAACAACCATTTAGGGCTGGTCACAGTGGCTCACACCCGTAATCCCAGCACTTTGGGAGGCCGAGGCAGGCAATTCACAAAGTCAAGAGATCAGGACCACCCTGGCCAACATGGTGAAACCCCATCTCTACTAAAAATAGAAAAATTAGCTGGGCGTGGTGGCGTGTACTTGTAGTCCCAGCTACTCAGGAGGCTGAGTTAGGAGAATTGCTTGAACCTGGGAGGCAGAGGTTGCAGTGAGCCAAGATCGCACCACTGTACTCCAGCCTGGCACCTGGCAAAGGAGCGAGACTCTGTCTCAAACAAAAAAAAAAAAAAAACATTTAAAGCCTCTGGAATTGATCCTAAAGTTATACACCAAATGAAGAAACATCTATATAAGACAAATCTTCAAAAACTAGGTAAGAAAAGTGAGTGTCTATGGTATTTGACCCAAGACACTCCCTCTCTCCTCTGTACCAGTTAGTTCAAAGAAGCCAAGGCTGCTGCAGCCTAGAACACAAGGTTCCCTATTCTCCCAGCTCCCAGTCTAGGCCTATCTTTCCGAGGAGCGGCAGGACATCAAAACGTCTCCTCCTTCCCCAGCTACCTGCTGCTACCTATTCCCCAGCTAAGTTCTGGGCAAGTGTAGTCAAGAGGCAGAAGCTCCCTTTCTTCACTCAGCCCTCAATCATGGAAGAGTGTGCGTCTGCTGGGAATACCAGAAGTCCAGTCATCCTTGTCCTCACTCATAAGATGGTGGTTCCATACCAGGAGAGGCCACTCAAGAAGACCTCATGCTACCATGCTACTGCCCACCCCATAAACACCTGACTCCTAAAGTGGGAGTGTCCCTCATAGACGTGCACAGTTGTGCCTACTCCAGAGCCCTGACTGGAAGACACTGCCGGATTGGAAGAGAAGCAGGCAATAAAATGAATAATTCCTAAACTCTTCCCATTGTTAGAGCATTCAGAAGTTCAGGCCTGATGGGGCTCTTAGAAGAAACAGTGAAAGCTGTAGAAAAAGGCAATTAGAAGATCCATAGGTTCAAGATGATACAGGCTAACCTATAGGCCACATAGCTTGGAGGAGAGAGCCATGGAGAGAAACAGCTGAGAGAAGCCCTCCTAGGATCAGAACAAATACCAGACACTGACCTTAAGAACTAGTCCTTCAAAAGACCTCAAATTTGATTTCTATTAGTCTACGCAGCAGTTTATGCCCCAGGGAATTGTTGAAAACAACAGAGTCAAGAGCTGGAAAATTTCAGAGCTAAATACATTGGTGTTGTCAGGGAAAGAGAGGATAGGAGCACTGCCAAAATCACTGTCATCCCAGGGTGACTGTGGACATACCCAAAGCCATGCCTCCCTGAGAATCAGAGGCTTACCACAAGGGAAGAATGGGAGGAGGCAGAAACAGACTTCATGAAAATACTACAGCCAGTCACAAGTAAATAACAATTACAAGCTCTGAGAGGTGGGAGAGACCATTATTCAGATTTACTACATCTAAAGTGCCCAATTTCCAACAAAAAAATTACAAGACATACAAAGAAATACAAAGTATGACACACACACTGGAAAAGAAAGCAGAAAATAGAGGCTGGGAGCGGTGGCTCACTCCTATAATCCCAGCACTTTGGGAGGCAGAGACAGGTGGATCACAAAGTCAAGAGATCAAGACCACCCTGGCCAACATGGTGAAACCCCATCTCTACTAACAATGCAAAAATTAGCTGGGTGTGGTGGCATGCGCCTGTAGTCCCAGTTACTCAAGAGGCTCAGGCAGGAGAATTGCTTGAATCCGGGAGGCAGAGATAGCAGCCGAGATCATGCCACTGCACATTGGCCTGGTAACAAAGTGAGACTCAGTCTCACAAAAAAAAAATAGAAACTACCTATAAAAGTAATCAGATGTCAAATGTTACAGAAAAAGACTTCAAAACTGACATTATAAATGTTCAAAGAACTAACAGAATCCATGATTAAAGAGATAAAGGAAGGTATGATGATAATGTCACATCTAACAGAGAATATCAATAAAGAAATAGAAATTTTTTTTTTTTTTTAAAAGACCCAAAATGGTCGGGCTCAGTGGCTCACGCCTGTAATCCCAGCAATTTGGGAGGCCAAGTCGGGCAGATCACAAGGTCAGGAGTTCGAGATCAGCCTGACCAATATGGCAAAACCCTGTCCCTACTAAAAATACAAAAATTAGCCAGGCATGATGGTGGTAATCCCAGTTCCTCAGGAGGCTGAGGGAGGAGAATTGCTTGAACTCGGGAGGCGGAGGTTGCAATAAGCCAAGATTGCGCCACTGCACTCCAACCTGGGCGACAGAGCAAGACTCCGTCTCAAACAACCAAAAAAAAAGACCCAAAACGAAAAATTCAATGGAGAGGTTCAACAGTAGATACAATCTAGCAGAAGAAAAAATAAACTTAAGTTAGATCAATAAATACTGTATAATCCAAAGAATAATAACAAAACTAAACAGAGCCTCAGAGCCATCATTACACACATCATTCAGCATACCAACAAATGCATAATGAGAGTTTCAGAAGAAAGAAAACAGAGGCAGAAAAAATATCCAAAGAAATAGTAACTGAAAATTCCTCAAATGTATTGAAGAACATTTGAAAATTTCTCAAATGTATTAAACAACACCAACCCATACATCCACAAAGTTCAATGAACTCCAAGAAGGAAAAAACACAAAGAAATGGAAAAAAGACAGCACAGTAAAAAGGTGCAAGTTAGAGACTTTGGGAAGCCAAAGCAGGTGAACTGCTTGAGCCCAGGAGTTCAAGACCCACCTGGGCAACATGGCAAAACACCATCTCTACAAAAATTACAAAAACTAGCCAGGCATGGTAGCCTGCACCTGTGGTCTCAGTTACTTGGGAGGCTGAGGTGAGAGGATAGCATGAGCCCAGAAAATTGAGGCTGCAGTGAGCTATGATTGTGCCACTGCACTCCAGCCTGGGTAAGAGAAAGAGCCTGTCTAAAAAAAAAAAAAAAAAAAAATTTACATTCACCTAAAACCTGCACATTAATGTTTTTAGCACCTTATTCATAATACCCAAAAACTGTAAACAACCCAGTTGTACTTCAACAGGTTGATGGGTAAACTGCGATACATCCACACCATAGAATACTACTCAGCAATGAAAAAATAAAACTACTGAAAAGCTTAGATGAATCTCAAGGGAATTATGCTGAGTGAAAAAAATCAATCCCAAAAGATTATGAACTGTATGTTTTCATTTACATAGCATTCTTGAAATAACAAAAATATAGAAATGGAGAATATATTCATGGTTGAAAGGAGTTAAAGAGAGAGTGCAACACGAGGAAGATAACTTGGTTATAAAAGGGCAACATGAGGGATTCTTACAGCAATGAATCTTAACTGTATCAATGTAAATATCCTACTTGTAATATTACGCTATAACTTTTGCAAAATGTCATCATTAGGGAAAACTGAGTAAGATGTACAAGAGATCTGTATTCTTAAAATTTCATTGAATCAATATCTGAAATGTAAAGTTTAACAAAAATAAAAGATTGGTATCAAATAGCATGTACCAAAAGAAAACCAAGCACATCCGTTTTCTCCACTGAAAGAAGTAAATGCTTTTTTATTCCGTCTGATATCATATGTCTAAAAATTAAAAAGTAAACCAGCAAGCAGTAGAGTATAGTTTGTCTTGTGTGGAAGCAAATAATACTGACAAATGTGCAAGATGTACATATGTCTCAAATGTTTCAGCAGTTTTCAATATAATTTACTACATAATACAATATGCAATGTATATCACAATATGTAGTAATACTACTCTAATAGCAGTTTGTTTGTATTTTGAGACAGTCTCGCTCTGTTACCCAGGCTGGAGTTCAATGGTGCAAACTCAGCTCACTGCAACCTCCATCCCCCACCCTGGGTTCAAATGATTCCCCTGCCTCAGCCTCCTGAGTAGCTAAGATTACAGGAGTGCTCCACCACGCCCAGCTAATTTTTGTATTTTTAGTAGATACAGGGTTTTGCCATGTTGGCCAGGCTGCTCTCGAACTCCTGACCTCAAGTGATCCACCCACCTCAGCCTCCCAAACTTCTGGGATTAAAGGCGTGAGCCACTGCGCCTGGCCTCTAATAACACTATTGACCCATTCAGTGACCAAATTCTTGGTTTTGAAACTACAGATGCTCAAGGCCACATGCTCCCCAAAATTTCCACTGAAATCTACATAAAGAACTGAAAAATGAGTGAACTGATTATGGATATCCATGCTGTGGCCCAGGCATGGATTACAGGCATGACCCACTGCACCCGACCAAGACATAACTTTTTTTGTCTACTGCTATTCCCAGAGTCTAGAACAATGCCTCACACGATAATTATGTACTGAATAAGATGATGTTTACTAATATAAAATAACATTAAGCTCAAAGCAAATACCAGCAATGTTTTTTTATGCAGTACTAAAATTATATATTGCTTTGTATGAAAACGTTTTCGTTTTACATGCCAATGTAAATTTACATAATTATCATATAATTAGAGTACACGAGTATTTATATAAACACTTTCTTTCAAGTGTCGTAACTTAATTATAATTACCTTATTTAAAGCATGTCCAACATGAGGGTCACCATTTGCATAAGGAGGTCCATCATGAAGGCAAAATTCTGTCTTTACTTTTCTTTCTCTTTGCCATGAATAAAGTTCTGAAAATCCACATTTCTGTTTAAAAAGAACAACGATATCTAAACATCATATAAATACATACTCCTGAGTCTTACAAGAAATAACAGCCAACACTTGCTTATTTCCATTCCAATTCCATTCCAATCTATTCAACTCTGAAATACAAGGTGAGGTTTCTGAAATGTGTGTCTGAGTACACATCTCTTAAAACCTTTCAGTAGTTTCCCCACGCACCTCAGACTGAAGTCTAAACTCTTTATATGATATGCTGGACCCTCCAAAGGTTTAGTACCACTAAGTTCTTGGGCATTCTCTCATCACTCCCCATCCCTGCCATGTTGAAGGACCTACAGATTCCCAATACACACATTCTTGCTATTCTTTGGCTGCAATGCTTGCCACTCCCAAAATCTGGAAACAACATGTATGGCAGTCTCACTTCCCTTCCCTCAATTTGCTGTGTGATCTTGGCGAAGTTACTGTGCACTTACGAGCCTGCTTTCTCATCTGAAAAAAAATGTGTTAATAGTATCCATAGTACAGGGCCGGTGTGAAGATTAAACAAGAAAACATTGGAAACTGTCACTCTGGCATACAGAAGGTAATGAATAAAAACCCTTTAAAAAATCGGATGAACTCTGGGCGAGCACAGTGGCTCACGCTTGTAATCCCGGCATTTTGGGAGGCTGAGGTGGGCAGATCACCTGAGGTCAGGAGTTCCAGTCCAGCCTGTCCAATATGGTGAAACTCTGTTTCTACGAAAAATACAAAAATTAGCCAGGTGTGTGGTGCACACTTGTAGTCCCGGTACTGGGGAGGCTGAGGCAGCAGAACACCTTCACCCCAGTAGGGGGAGGCTGCAGTGAGCTGAGATCGTTCTACTGCACTGCAGCCTGGGTAACAGAGCAACACTCCACCCCAAAAAAAAAAAAAAAAAAAAAAAAAAAAAAATTAGATTAACTGTCAGAATATTTAGCTAAGTATATTAACCAATATTCCAAGAATACCAGAGATTTTTAAAGACTAGAATTACAGAAACTAACAAGAGGAATCTCTGCCCTTGGAAAGTTCAGTCTAGGCTGAGCACGGTGGTTCACGCCTGTAATCCCAGCACTTTGGGAGGCCGAGGCGGGTAGATCACTTGAGGTCAGGAGTTCAAGAGCAGCCTGGCCAATATGGTGAAACCTTGTCTCTACTAAACATACAACAATTAGCCAGGAGTCGTGGCATAGGCCTGTAATCCCAGCGACTCGGGAGGCTGAGGCATGAGAATCGCTTGAACCCGGGAGACGGAGGTTACAGAGAGCCAAGATTGCGCCATTACACTCCAGCCTGGGCGACAAAGGAAGACTCTTCCAAAAAAAAAAAAAAAAAAAAAAAAAAAGGCTTAGTTTAGTAGAGGCACAGTCTATAAAGAGGACTCTGAGCAAGTACTGCTACTTTATATTTCAAACGAGTCATAATTTCAACTAGGGATATAAAGAACCCAAAAGGTGGACTTCAGCTTCCCCCTCATTCACCATAATTGAGGTTTTAAAGGTTCTATTTAAGCCGGGCGCGGTGGCTCACACCTGTAATCCTAGCGCTTTGGGAGACTGAGGCTGGCGGATCACCTGAGGTCAGGAGTTCAAGACCAGCCTGACCAATGTGGTGAAACCCCGTCTTTAAAAAAAAATAAATAAAATTAAAAAGGTTTTATTTAAGAACGAGGTGGAGGGGGGAGGAAACTAGCCAATATAGTCTTGAACTCTTGGCTCAATTGATTCCCCTGTCTTGGCCTTTCAAAGTGCTGGGATTACAGGCGTGAGCCACTGCGCCCAGCCTAGGTTTTTATTTGCAATGTGGACATGTGAATTTACTTTTTACAAGGCATTGAGAAAGTGCCCAAAGTTGATCTGTTTTGCCTACGGGAGAGAAATGGGGCATAGGTGCGATACATGCTGGTAACTGGGTATCGCTAGTGTCCCCCCTTAATTTCCCGCCCCGGAACCTGCTACAAAGGAGGAACTCATCTAGAGATTTCTACACTTAGGTTTTCAGCCCACAAAATCCGTGCGAGGCAGATGAATTCCACCAATCTGGTCACACCCCCGCCCACCCGCACCGGCGTGGAGCGCAGAGGTGTGGCTCCCGCCGAGCGCCAAGAGCCCGCGGCTGGGTCGGGCCTCTCCGGAGGCCCCGCGCCGAGGCAGCGCCCGTACCTGCTGGATCTCCAGTTCCGTGTCCGGCTGCTGGCGGCCCAGCAACTTCATGGGGAAGGTGGTCTGCGGTAGCAGCACCGTGTCCCGGTATCTGCCGCTATTCGAGTTCGGCTGGTGGTTACTGGCCCCGGAGACCGACTGCACCAGAAGCCTTTTCGTCGCCTGTAGCCATCCCGGGCGGCAGGGAAAGCGAGGCGTCCCCCACAAACTTCGGGCCGTGGCCAGGGCCGCGGCCCCAGGCCCGTGAGGGCGCAGCCCCCAACGCATGGTCGGGCTACGCCTAGGCGTGTGGTCCTCCGCTCCCGCCCCGGCTGGAAGGGGCAGGACCCCCGGAAACCTAGGCGAGCCGAATAAAAGGGCGCACGCGCCGGGGAAACGGAAGGGGCGGGGAAGAAGCGGGTAGGGGCGGGGGACACCGCCTTCCAGGAGTCCGCGGAGACGGAGCCACCTCCGGGTCCTCCTTGCAGCCGCCGGGGGGCGGGCCCAGCTTCACGGGGGCTGGGAAAGGTGGGGCTTATATTCCAATCACTGTGCCCTCCTTTTTAAAAATATAGTTATTTTAATTTAACACAACATAGCTATTGCATCACTTTAACATGTAGCCAATAAGAAGTAAGATATTTTACGTATTCTCTTCATACGAAGCCTTTGAAATCTGACATGTACTTTGCACATGCTGCACATCTCAATCTGGACTAAACACATGGCAAGGCCCCAGCAGGCACACTTGGGTCATGACTACCATTGTGGGCAGCACAAACTTCAGTGAAAATATTGTAAAACAGTAAAATTTCAGCAAATCGAGTTTTACAGATCTAGTTGGCTAGAATTAGATATTCCTAAACCTTTCTACAAATAGGATCTCTGATGAGCTGAGGGGGCAGGGTGAGGTTTATAGACAGAAAAGGCTGAAGAAAGGAGAAACGGAACGAAAAGCAGACGACATTTCAAAGTTACTTGGCCTAATGGATTTGGCTATCATCTCTCCTGATTTCCTGGAACTCAGACCTTACAAGCAAACATCCTAGTGCCGGAGCTCAGTCCAGATCAATGACTTCCCATAAATTTTAACAATATTATAAAACAATCTAACTTTTTTAAAGATTCCCTAAATCCCTGTTATATCCCACTCATAGAACAGTGTACTATGTAAAGCAACTTCTGCTCCTGTTTCTGACAGATTCTGCTCTATGTGGTTATCCAATTCATAATAGTTCACAATTGTTACCATTTCATTGTAGAGTATACCTCTTGGGAATAGCCTTCCTAATCATAAAACACAACATCCAAAACATTTAGTTCACATAAATAAGAAGGACTGACTTTCTACAAACACGAAAATATGTATATACTAAAAAAAAGATAGCATAAAATGAGAAACCAAATGGCAGATAGAAAGCACTCAATCAATGTCAGCCTTTCACCAGTCAAAGACTCCAGCTCTGTACCTGAATTGACTCATTTAATCTTCAAAACCAGATGAGGTGAAGACACAGTACACCAAAAAACCATACAAGATAGGAACTATGAATATTTCCATTTCACAGATAAGGAAACTGAGGCACATAGAGTTATGTAACTTGCTCAGGATCATACAACTAAGTAGCACAGTTGGAATTCAAACCCAGGCAGTTAGATTCCAGTGCCTGTGTGTATGCCACCATGTTATCTTGCCTTCCCTACACTATAGTGTGGAGGAAAACATTTGCTACACATTAAAAAATAGTAATATACAAAATGTATAAAGAGCTGCTACAGATCAAAAAGATAAACAACCCAATTTTAAAAAAGGATAAAAGAAGCTGGGCTCAGTAGCTCATGCCCATAATCCCAGCACTTTGGGAGGCTGAAGTGGAAATATCACTTGAGTCCAAGAGTCTGAGACAAGCCTGGACAACATAGGGAAACCCCCGTCTCCAAAATAATTTTTAAAATTAGCTGGATGTAGT